>NC_049171.1:108803930-109170596 GCF_009769625.2 Cygnus olor
TTGGAGGAGTCTCACAGCAACATAACTGCTCTTCCAGGGCAGAGCTTTCACACCTCACCTGTACCCCCAGAGTCTTAGTATCAAAACCGAAAAAGTGTACAATAAATAACCAACCTGTAAAAGTGCCAGCCACAGGTCAAAACTGGGGATGGATCAAATTCACTGGAGAGATTCAGAAGCATGCGGAATAACTAGTAATGATGGTGTTTTCTCCACATGAGCAGAAAAAATAAATATATTGTTGACTCAGTGAAACATTTGCTTTCTGACAAAGAAACAAAGTGGTGTGGGTGGTCAGAAATTCTACGTGTATTTAGTGATGATATACTCCACCATTTGACTTAAAAGTTATTTACATGCTTTACGTCCTTGCTCTCTTTAAAGCATCCCAAGTCAGACTTCATCCATGTGATCACATGCAATATCTTAAATAGAAAAGGGACAAAGTTGTCTCAGCTAGTGAACCAAACATGCCCTGACCCAGAAGCCAAATTCAGATAAAATATCTACATCCATACCATGGAATACAATCTTCCAAAACAGGCTGGCCACATCCAAATTCACTTTTGGGACGGTAGGGAATTCTCTATCTGTACACACCACCATGCCACCACTGCCAGCAGCCCTCATTTCAGTACAGGACAGCAAAGGACAGCAACTCTTTTAGTGAAGAGGTCTTTATAATGAGAAGTCAGGGGACCACAAGAGCAAGCAGGCACCTGTCATACCACCAGCAACGACTCACCTACACAGCAGCAAGCAACTAGTCTGTCTGTTGCGTTTGGATTTTCTCTGGGAAGTCTTTGTACCTCACTCATGAAGATCCTCAATGTGCAGGTCCAGTGTGGGAGGCGTGGATTTTTCCCTGCACAATTTATCAGCTTCTCATAGATAGAGCAGAAGGTTATTGGAAAAATCTGCCTTGCTCCATTTGCCTTTTTATTTAATATATGCATACGTGCCAGAACATTCATTTATTTTGCACAGGTTGAGTAAGACCATTTTGATGTCTCTTAGGGAGAAAGGCTTATCTACCATCACTACATAGAGGCTTTTGATCTTTGCCCACACAGGTCCAGCAAGCAAATAATTGTTTAACAGTCCACAGTGACCCAGAAGCCTTGCTGAGGAACAAAGAACATGACTGCCCTAACCCCAAATATTACCCACAGACCAAGGACTGCAACTAAATTCCTTAGGGACTGGGCCAAGCCTCCAGTTAGAAGCAGCATCCCACGCAGCCTTGGCTATGTGGCATGCAAAACAAGTCCTCCCTTGCCACAGCGCTGTAGAAATATCAGACACTGCTAGAAGCCAGAGCAGCCTCTGACGGGGACAGGACAGCAAGGATGCCCAGAGCTTGTGGGAAGAGGGAGCAGCAATACAACCAAATAACCAAGCTATAGCAGAGGCACCTGGGCATCTCACTAACCCCACTGGGTTACTTTTCAATCTTTAAAATGGAAAAACAAATGTCAGCCATCTGTTAGCAACTCCTCCAGCGAGGCAGAGCAGAGGGGTTCATTAAATCAGGCAACAACTTAAAAAAAATAAACCCACCTAAACAGCCTAATAGTGTACCAGAACAAACAAGATAATGATTTCAAAATGCCCAGCCAAAGGTTAATGAGCTGCACGCAAAATCGGGGGAAGGCAGGGAACCAGGGAGGAGGTGAGGGAGATGGATGCTGGGAAAGGCACAGGTGTAGATCTCAGTGGAGAGCAGATAGCCCAGGAATGCATCTCCATGTACCCAGATGAAAGGTCTGAAATGACCCACACGGTCTCCAGCTTTGCCACGTCAGAAATAAACCATGAATTGCAGCAGGCACCTTCCAGCACTAGACAGACAAGGTAGTCCTGCGACAGAGCCAGCCCAAGTGCTCACACACGTGCCCAGTCTGTAGGTTTCTCTGTAAGTTCTGGTACATGTTTGAAGTTGGGCAGGTGTTTATGGATACTTACACTATGGATTTAAACTGTTCTACTCCAAAAGCTCCCTGGCCCACTCAGTGCTGTGACTGAGCTGACTCCCTTATGCAATAACCAAGTTTGCATGCTGTGAAGGGGAACTGGAACTGAAACCGAAACCAATTCGAGTCAAATTTGGGAACATTTAATTAAGCAAAATAACAGTTTGGAAGGGCAGTTGAGAGACCAGCCTTCAACAGGGGCAGTGTTGAAACAAGTCTCACCCTGTTTCTGTGCATACAGTAACGGGTCAGCTGCATTGTTGCTTCCTTTCAGTTGCTGAAGCCCAAACCCACCCCATGCAACAGGGCTTTAGATTCACACCCTGTATGAATAATCACAGAGGTCCCTACGTAGCAAAAATCTATGTAAAGTGCATTTGTAGTATCATAAAACCATATGAATAAAATTTGCCAGTAGAATAAAAGTGCAAACTACTCTGAACTGAGAAGCCACTGCATTGGAGAGCTGACAGGAGGAGGACAGGTCTTGAAGAGGAAAGGGTAGGATATGACTGCCATAGAGTAAGGCAGCAGGAAATACTCTCCAAATTTTTTCATTTAAGAAAATGTCTCTTTGCTTTGAAGGCTGGGCTTTAAGCTAGGTTAACCAGGCAGTGCTGCCCTGGCTTTGCATCACACCACCCCTGGGTTTTAGTCAAGCAGGCCAGCCTGACCAGTTAGCACATCAGGGATCATGAAATGGTCCAGGTTGGAGAAGACCTTCAAGATTATCAAGCCCAACAATCTACCTGACCTACCGAGTCCCATCACATACAATCATTTAGGTTTGTTTGATGCCTCAAACTAAGCTACTTTATATCAAGAAGAATTGTTGGGCACCCAGTCCCTCAGAGGAGACGTTCAAACCCACAATTTAATGCTGACAAGCCAAGACCTGGGGCACCCAATGTAACTGTCAAAGGGATAGACTGCCCTTTGCCCTTCCTTCTCAGCTGGGGAGCAGGTTAAATGAAACTGGCTGTGAGATGACATCCCACTTTATATTTCCCATGTGCCTGCACATAACATAATCAGACCCAAGCGCGTGCTTAAGATCTCCAGGTACAACTGCAATGTAAATAATGACTTAGCATAACAATTGCAATTATAGACACTGCTGTAGGCTCTAGTCAGCTAATAGGGCGAATGTGAATTTTTCATAAGACGATAATCCCGACAGTCTATAACATGCTTTTTTCTTTTTTTCTGAAAATGTATGAACATCTACAACTCATTTTCAATCATCACATTCTAAAGTTTATTACCTCTAGTCATGACTCATGAGAGTGGGAAACAATATCGTTACTTCTGCTCCAAGTATAAACAGTACTGACTTAAAAAGCCTTCAGTTTATGTATTCTGAACTGTCTGATTCTCAATCAATTGGAGGGTATCAGAACATATTTACTCTGGAGAATAACAGATGTTTTCATCTTAAGTTAAATTTAAACTCAACATCAATCTCCCAGAGAGAAATGAGATAACACAGGATCTCTTTCAGTCTTTCAGATATGCATAACTATTCCTGAAAAAAACAATTCAGAGCTGAGCAGTGATTATACCTAGCCAGTTGAACTAAATCCTTTTCACAGTGGGACTAGCAGCTGCGTATCTTTTTTTTTCCCCCCTCTAAACCATATATTCCCAGACAGATGTAGCACTGATCAGCTCAGATGATAAATGAATTAATAAGCTTTACCTGACTGAGGCAACATCTGCTCACATAAGCTCCTTTCTCCACCTTCCTCCCCCACATTTTGTTGTGTACTCACCCTGCACCCATGCACTCACAAATGTTTGGCACCCCAGGCTTTGTGCCGTCTTCTACAGGGATGGGAGCAATTTCTCCTGCCATTGCACATACTGCATTAGAGCTGGTTTGGGGATTTGCCCTAGGAAGATGTCCTGATTCATAAATAGTCCAATCTCATATTCCCAAAGTATTGCAACTGTGAATTTTGTAGCAAGAACTACACAAGACAAAAACATCTGAGTCCAGAAACTGTCTTTAAAAGCTTATGTTCTTGGTTCTTATCTAGCAGTTTGTTTTTTAGTGCTTTTTTATTTCAGTAGCATTATCCCTACCACAGGGGAAACTGAGACACAAACTGCCAAACACTGTCTGCATAAGACTTTCTGCTCCACAGTAAATTTTCCATCACTAGCACAGCAAAACCAGACATGGCAGTGGAGGAATGGAGAGAGGTCAAGCGCGGAAGAACAGAAACAAGATCTGGGCACTGCGGCACCTTGGTTGTTTAAGAAGAAGCAAAAGTTGGTGCAGAAAGTCAGACTTTGCAGACCTGTTTTCACATAATCCCAACGTTGTTTTGGGTTGGAAGGGACCTTAAAGACCCTCCAGTCCCCAAACTCCTGCCATAGGCAGGGACACCTCCCACCAGACCAGGTTGCCCAAAGCCCCACCCACCCTGGCCTTGAGCACCTCCAGGGATGGGGCATCCACAGCTTCTCTGGGCAACCTGTGCCAGGGCCTCACCACCCTCTGAATAAAGAATTTATTCCCTTTCTTGGCTTACTTCAGCACTGGGGCCCTGTACGTAACATTTCTTTCTCACTCTTCTTCCAATTCACCTCTGTTCAACCTGAAAACTCTTCTGGTCAGGGGCAGCATCTCCTGAAGGCTGCTATGAGCTTACCCAGTGATGTGAGGAAAGCCCCATGCGCAGGCATTTCCCTCACCATCATCCAGAAGAAGGGACTTCGGAGCCAATGGTTGTAGGAAGCTGCTGCAAGACAATAAATTCCTGAAGCCACATCTGAAGTTTGCTCATGTTAACATTATTGATCATTTTGTGAGACAAGATCTCAAAACATAACACTGAGTAAGGTGATAGGCATAGTCCTTGTGCACAACAGGCTTTGCAAGAACCACATAAGTTTTGAAAGCACGTTATCCAAAGACCGTCTACTGCAGAAATGGTGTGAGCATGAGGACAGCTTGTGACCTATCCTTCCTTTCATTTCACAAATATCTCCAATTCCTTTTTTGCACAGTACCTGTACTGCAGTCTAGTCTTCCTTTTCCACTCTGAAATCCCTCACAGCCTCTGCTCCCAGTTCCTGGTGCTCTGCAGCTAGGGGTGCTTTCACATACAAACAATTTAGACTGCGGATGGTCTGCACCACTAATGCAAATGTTCCTATTTTCAGCATCTCTTCTAGACTACGCCTAGATATTGTTAGGAAATTAATGGTCAACACTTGGGGACAAGACTTTTCAGCAAGTTCAGCAAGGAGTTCAACAAGGTGAACAAGTTATCTTTGCTACTGTGAGCTACCCATTTGACGCCATACTTCTCCCACTATTCCAGTGGGGCTGGGAAATGACCAGTTTCATTTTTAAGGTGAGGTGAATCAGAAAGATGAGGAAGCAGAGTTTCTGTTGCAATATACTGGCTGCAGTAGGGGATTTACTCTCAGTGATAGCTTGGGTTTCTGTGACCACAAGTGCTGTTGTGAAGAGGCATGTGAACATCTTGAGGGCGTGTCTCCAGAAAAACAGAGGGTGCACTTTTGTAGGAAGGGGCACATAGCATCCTCAGGCTCTGAAAATTTTTGTGCTCCTCTAAGGATTTGCAAGAAATCTGGGGACTGACTTACTCCTGAAAATCTTTTCAGTTCCGCTGAGGGATTGGTTACATAATTCAGATAAATGCCAAGCTCCCTTCTGTGCACTTTCAGGATTAAACGTGTACCTTCAGTCACAACATTTTTTCCTATATTTTTCATGCAACCTAATTGTTTCGAGTAAAGAAATCACCTACTATGAAAGCAAAAAAATTTAATTTTACAAACACAGAATTATTTCAAGTTTTCTGTTTGCCAAATATTTTCCTTTTTTTTATGGCTTTAGAATCTCCTTATTTGGGAAAAAAACACATTCCCACAGCTCTAGAAGGAACAAACATGATTTCTTAATTGCACTTAACCACACCAGGCAAGATGAAAACTTTAATCAACAAAACTTTCTTCTTGCAAGGCATGCTAGAAATACTCTTTTAGATCATGTATCTGGGAGGAGAATAAATGAGTAACTGGTAGAGCTTTATTGCAGCTGCTGTGCAGTTACAGAGAGCACCACAGCTCCCCTTGCAAAAACAGAGCGCAAAGATATCCGTGAATAATTCATTCTGGACTGTTTTCAGCATGAAAACTAGTGTTTGTGCTCCTAACGAACCAGCACCTCCTGGTGCATAAACCACGTGCCAGTCCACTCAGCTTCAGCAGGTTGCTTATGGACACGTGTGACTGCTGCTCTCCTGGATAACTGCAAGCAGCTCCGAGAGCTCAAGGGCAGGTCCCCTCTCCTCGCAGAGAGGTCTTCTCCCACCTCCAACCCTGTCCATGCTATGGCAAAGCAACCCCCAAACGGAGAGATCAAAATAACGTATTAAGAAATAAGCAAGACTAACGTTTTTCAAGGATTTTAAATATAATTATACATCTTTAGAAACCATGAGAAAGTTGCCCTAGCAACATTATTTCCATTCCCTTTTTGCTCACTGTTTTCTTGCCTGTTTCTCTGGCTTACAATACGCTCAATGAATGAAGGTTTTGAAAGGGAAGAAAGTCAGCATTCAGCCAAATAAAGGTCTGTCTTTCCCCTCATATCATCATGATGCAATCTACGATACCCTCATATCATCATGGTGGAATCTACGATTCCCATCTACGATTAATACCAACAAATTACAAAAGCAAGTTCAGAAACTTTCAAGAACTGGAAAATACTTAATATTCAGAAAAAAATTTTGGACTGGCTTCTGAAGGACAAATGACACAGCTTACATGGGAGGGGCAACTGCCACTCTCAACCTTTTTTCCAGCAGACACGAGCCCAAAATGGAGCCATTATCTCCATGTAAATGCCAATTTTCATTAAGCATACAGAATGTAATGCAGCAGCTCGGAGCTAACTGGAATATAATTTAAGTTGACAGCTATGAAATCTCTTCCCTTTGGTCAGATCTCATTGAATTTGGCAAATGGACTCAAGAGCTATGAGCTTTGCAAGGTAGACAGGTGAACAAGGGGAAAAAATGACAGCATGTCCATTTGCTGCTCTGACCAGAAACCACATCAAAAAATGTAAAACAGTTTCTAGAAAGGCCAACAACTCTCTCACCCCAAAGATTATCTTGAACTTTCTACATGTCATGAAAAAGTGGTATCAGTCATATAAACACAAAAATATATTTTAAATGTGACAAGAATACTTCCTGAAACACCCATCTCTGCACAGCTCTGTCTTCTCTTACACCTCATGCAGTGCCCAGACTTCCATCTAATTCAAGGCGAATATTTCTGACCACAGCACTATATTAGTACATTTACATGGTTATTTTAGTTAAAATTTCCATTTTGGCTTCCAAACAACTCTCTCCAGCATGCTTTCATCACCCCATTTGCCCAGGGAGGCAGGAGGACACACATCATCAGGGCCACCGGCTCCCTTACAAAACTTTCACTAAACCTGGGCTTTGCAACATGGAGGCAAGCTATTTGTACAAAGCTTACAGCATCTTGGATGCACTATACTAATATGTGTCCTGACAGCTGAAGTGCCTGCCAGATGCTTATCTTTCCAAGTCAGGAGATGGACAGCCTTTAACAACTTCAAATCTCTCCCCTTCTCCCCTTGATGTAGCCCACATCTAGGAGTTCAAAAATATTTATTGCTCTCTGTAATTACCTACCAGGAGGCAACTGACAGTGTGTTGACATAGTTTTGCCAGAATTAAAGCCTTTAGGTTTTCTGAGAAAGCATTTAAAACCTTAGTTATTGCTTAGAGATTAGCCAGACTGCCAAATATCCCGGGGTTTTATATATATAAAACTCTATTTTATAGAAAGTTTGAGGTGTTGAGTTTCCTTGCCTTGAAATTTTCCAATACCTTCATGTGACCTTGCCTCAGGGAAATAAAAGAAATAGAAAGTTAATTCAAAACAGCCTCAGTGAGTGCAGATACGTTCATTTCCCTGCTTCCTTTAGCATTGCCAGACCTGACAAAGTTCTCCATAAGAGCAAATAGAGTCATCACAGCATCTCATTTGTAATGTATAGCTCCAGACCTACTGTAGTTATCAGGAGGAGATCATCTGACTGTTTCTTTCAAAAAGCAGAAAAAGCTTGTTCCTTTCTTGTGATGGATTAGACTACTGCAGCAACAGGTCGCAGCCCTGAAAGTGGGGAGAGGCTGCTGGAGGTCTCTAGACTGACTCCCACCTAATGCTGTATTTGGGTCCCACTGACTGCTGACCCCGTAATGTAAAATTCCCCTTAGAGGTAAGCTGAGCACAGCCCATACCCTCAGGATACAACACTGACAACCCCAGGGTCAACAGAAGAGCAACTTGTCTTGGAGAGAGGCAGGATTTTACATATCACATGGCATTTCTGTGGCAGGGCAATTCCTCTTTTGCAATCTAAAAAGACTGTGACAGGGCTTTGGTCAGCCCAATTAAAAGAAAGAGATGGAGGAGAAATAGCCAGAGGGATGCAGGTCTAGGTGGAAAAGCACAGAACCAGAACATGATGAGCAGGTGAAAAAAATGCAGAAAGTGAGCCGTTAAGAAAAAAGTGATGCTGGACAAGAAAAATATACGGAAAATACCAACACTGCTGTGCCTCACCCTCTACTAGCCATTGAGGAACACTAGCTTGGACAGCTTCTAAGAGAGAACTTGCAACTACATATCAGCTCTGTTCTCTGGGCAATGCAGATGTGGGATGGTATTCCTGGGAGAGCACTGCTGATCAGCAGCCCTCCCAGTACTCTTTTTCTAGAGGGGCACAGATAGGCACTCCCTTGCCCAGGTGCTGTTGAGCTGTTAGGTTACAAGAAGACCAGTGAGCTCACTCCCTTCTTCACCACCCTTGATGCTCAGAGTAACTGGCCTTTTTGCAGCTCTTTCTTGTGAGAGTTTTGTTCTCCTGTTCCACTCCTAGAGCAACCTTCCTTGCATCTTCAAATTATGACTCCAAAATCCTCCAGAATAGATGAAACACATCCCTTGACTGAGAGCAGTGTTTTTGCTTTCCATGAACATTCCTCATTACCCAAAATCTGGCAGGGAGTTTGCAGAGTGTCTTTGGTCTCCTTGGCTTGAGTCCACAGGTTTTATTTGCAAAATATCTGTGGATACTTCTGGTTAGCTTTGCAAAGCTTGAGTGGATGCAAATGAGTCAGAAGCTATTCAGCCTGCTGAGGAACCCTGTGGGTCACAAATGAAGCAGGCATAGCGGGACATCAGAAGTGCCTAGGCCAGGCACAATTAAATATTAAGTGATTTGCATTGAAAAATTGAGATTTCAGTTAAATGTTATTTTGCAACGCCAGATTCTAGTGAAACATATGGAGTATTCATCCCAAGTCTAACATCTAAAAGCTGAATGGATAGCCAAAAATCAATAATAAAACACTGATGTTTGATTTGGTCGGATTGTACTGTGTACATGTTAAACCATGACCTCCCGATTCCCAAGAGAAAGGTAATTTGGATGGCTTACGCCCCCCTCCAGGATATAATAAATTGTTATGTTTATATATCCTCAGCAGGTTTTCCTGCTTGAGCAAGGCAGCCAGTTCCAGTTGCATCCACTCAACAAACCTTTGTGAGAAAGCAGTATTCCATGAGAAGAGGCTTTTCAAATATTCAAAGGTACCGATGAGATCTACCACACAGTTCTTCTCACCTTCCTCTGAAGCCCATTTTTGGTGTCCCTGTAGGTGCAGACACCTTTTCTGGTCACATGCAACATGTCCATAATACAAGACTCATCTTTCTTCATCAGCAAATCAACTTTATCACCTGTTTTGGGGCAACCCTTTCTGTTTGCACTTTTACTTCAAGATCTTTGGTGACTGCGATGTCAACAGGCTCAGAGGAGTTTGAAAAGGTGCCAGCTGATGTCCAAGCATCTGCAGGACTGCCAGACCTGAGTGTTCACAAGCAAACTAGAACATAAGAGCTTAGCATCCATCACATTGTCATGGATGTTTCCAGAATTCACAGAGATGCTGGAGTCTTTCCCATAGACATTTCTGATTCTACACCTTCAGGACTCATTCACTCAACTCCTCTAGGAATCCAATGACAACAGTGCCCAAAAACACTGAAAATGCCTTGGTAAGAAGCATTCTTCCACTGTTTGAAGGAGCAAACCATTAAAGAGAGGCTGTGGAAATGTGAGTGGGCTGCTCCCTCAAGGAATCAGAAGCCATAGTCATCTGAAGGCTGCCCTTTACAAACTGGAAGTTGTCGTCGTGTCTCTCAATCAGCTGAGGGTTGCTTCCCCTGAAGTGTGAACACCAATTTCAATTAATTTTCCAGCTTGTGCAGCAGATGAAAACCCCAAATCAAGGCAAATGACTTCTATCTATTCATACCGGACATCTTTGCAACTTGATGAACCATAGCAAGAACTGGAGTGACTGCAAAATATATATATAGTACGAAAAATTAGATTTTATGTGACGGGATTTATTATTCAATTTAGGTTGATAATTATTTATTAGACATGCAGTCATTTAGTCACTAGCCCTCAAGGAGCTGGGATAACATAAAACCACTTAAAAGTCACATTTACCTTCAGCTTAATTCCACATGCTCTAACATCAGTTTTGTTCATTCTGCTGTAAGAGCACCTTTCACTGTCCTTAACAGACAAGTGTTTTCTCTCCTGCTACGGGAGAGAACAGTCCCAGCACATGCAGGACAGTTCAGCTTTTTGTACTTCCAAATACTTTCAGCTCATTCTGTAAAAACAGCAAAAGCGGGGGAAAAGGTCTGAATCAATACAAAATTAAGTTTTATATTGCAATGTTTTAAACAGTCCCAGCTTAAAAGTCAGGATCAAACAATAAGCTTTATGCCTGTTTTAAGTAAACAGCATTAATGAAATCACTTATATTTTACATTCACTAAGCTTTTACTGAACTGACTTCAAATTTCACCTGGAAGCAACATCTATTCTAGATCATCAGCCCCCACAACTGGACACACAGTGCCTGGATACACAACTTGAAACTTTGAGCTGAATTTCACTGTCAGTTTAGGGACCGACCCTTATAAGCAGCAGTCTGAAGTCCAACAATTGCAGGAAAAGGACAAAACATCTGGAGGAGGCAATACTCGCCACCCTATCCATAGCGATGACAAAGCAGCACATAATTCAGAAAAAAAGCATTGCAATGTTATGCTTGCACAGTCAGTGAAGAGAAGGGTGAGGAGACATCAGATAGCAGCCAACAGCTGCATGAAGGGCAGCTAGAGCAACGATGAGCAATGTTCTTGGGAGACGAGGCATTGGAGGGCATCCGGAGAAATTTCTTCCCCAGAAATTCCCCTGGGTGACCAGGGAAGCTGAGAGGAAAATCCCCAGTTGTGGTAACACTGCAGCTGCTGTGATCTAGCATTTGCGATATGTGGTTAGATTGCAGATCGCCAGCAGTCCTTCCCACCAACACTTCCGCGAATCTATAATGTGTGAGATTGCCTCGCCTTAGCACCCTGCACACTTGCCAGCAGGCAGCAGTTTTATCACATGCTGGATCGCAGGGTAGATTTCTAGGTGTACGATGCAGCCTGAACAACATCCGGTAACCAGAGATGGCAAACTGAAGATAAGTTATCTTATCCAAAATAACATTATGGAAAAAACACAGTTTGAAGAATAGAGGGGGCTGTTGGGAATTGGGAGCAAGCCTCAAAATTATTTTAAACAATGAGATTTAGTCGGTTTCCTATTCCCAATTAAACAAAACTTTTTTTTTTTAAGAAAAGCCTTTAAGAAAGACAAAGTTCACTCTTAAATATTTTTAAAAGCTTTATAAATGGATTATCTGAGCACAGCAGGCATCGCACTTTTGATAAGTGCAGGATGATACAAGCCTCAGGGAACTTTTGAAGATAGTTCATTCAATAATTCATTCACTTCCCTCTAATACTGCATCGAAGAAAAGTTAAACACTGACTCTGCTTTAATAAGTGAATGAAGGCTCTGAATGCAGATTCCTCACAGGATGAATTCAATTTACCATCTTCCTCAAAGTAATCCGCTGCAAGGCAGTGTCAGGAAAAAGGCTCAGGAGCAAAGTACTGTGCACGTACCAATAGATAACTTTATCACCTAGCACTAGTCCTTTCTGAAATACAGACACTGAGTTTGAAGTGCAGGTACTACAGGTGGTGACTCGTTTTCATATTCTGAAACAGCCTCTAAAGCTCCCTTCTAGGCCAGATAATTGGGTAGAGGTGGTTTTCTGCATGGGGGAAAGCCTTTCACAGAACTTTCATCGAGATTTTGAGAATTTTTGAGAATTTCTTGAGTGATTCCAGGCAACGTTCAAGAGGATGATGTTGGCTAGAGGAACCTGGAGATTTAAGGACAGGGCACTGCATCATCACCTTATAGTTAAGTTTGCAAGCCCCAATGGAACCCCTTGAACAAGGCAGCAGATGGAGGGCAGGCAGAAAAGTATCCCGGGTCCCTGGTCTGGGAGACAGCATAGTACACATTAAGAGATGCAAAAACGTGCAAATCACCTGAAAACTAAGAGAAGTCAAGACTGATATTTCATAGGTAAAGTATTTCCAGAATAGCTCCCGAAGAAGAGCACCAAGAAAAAACTCCGCAATACCAAGAAAGAACTCCACAATACAGGCCTGTTTTGAGCCCTTTAAAATGGCAGGAGGAAATAAGTGAACCTGTCCAGAATATTCAATAATTTGAAAGTCCTTTTTCCTTCTCTGAGAGTCAGCTCTAGTTTTCAAGCCAATTGGGTGAAGCAGTCATTTTTACACAGCGTGACTTAGAACCTTGAATTTATTTAAGATTAAATGCTTTGAAAAAGTTGTGGTTTGGTTATTTAATGACACTTGATCAACACTGGAAAGCAAGCAGAGAGACCACACAGAAAAAGAGGTGGCTGATTTTCAGAAACTGATGAAACAGTAAGTGTGAAGGGCTTTGAGGAAGCAGCAGGAGGATGTCCCGTGATGCTTGGAGGTTGCTGTCTGCTCGTCCTGTGCCTGGTTTTGAGGGCTTAGGCATGGTTCTGCTTTTGTTCCCACCACACAGGCATCTGAGCCCTTGCCCACACTTCAACATATTAACAAGGAACTTCTGACATTCAGCATATACCCTGCCTTAAAATGAACTTACACATCTTAGTTGTCAGTCTGGTATAAATAGCCTGGAAATCTACCCAGCCAGGCTGCACCCTTATGCCTGTCCTCAATCTCCAGACACTCTCCTGGGACACGGGTGGACTCTTAGCACTTGCTGCATAGCCCTGTGGACTGTAGATGTCCCAACACTGACTTTAGTGAACACTCACTGCTTTTAATCCTTAGAGCACATCCTCTGTCCTTTGGTCCTGTGTGAGATTTTCAACAGTTTGTTGTATTTGGACACCATAATGTTTCCCCCATTAAGACTGGAAATGCTGAGAAGTAATTTAGGCAAGTAAGGGTGCTGGTCAGCTCCTATACCTGTTGACGTAAATATGTTAAAGCTCCTGAAGAAGTCAGTGTCACCAAAAGGACTTTGGCTCAGCCTTTCCTTCACATGGAGCAGCATGCTGTGTGGCACACATCTGCTGAGGTCTGCTCTCAGACATTTCACATTCCCCCGGCACAGCCTTCAACAGATATTAAGACCTATTAAGAAATATTTGTGGATATTTATGAAGACTTTTGATGTCCAAGTCAAATTTTATATAAGTGGATGTTTATATGTTCATTTCTTTTCTTCCTATGTAGGAAAGCCCAGAATTAATTCTCTTGGGACCGATTTTGATTTAGCTTCGACAACTCCATTATCAAATGTAACTCTGCTGACATACAGTCGAATAACATTTGCTATTACAGCTGCAATATATCTTGCTTGTGAGACCTGCAGATCCCTTGGAAGCATGAGCGCTGCTGTTTTGATTCTGATCAGGGATTCAGCACAGTCTTTCACCACCAGGGCTCCGTAACCCCTTTCATTAAAGAAGTAGGATTATGAGCATCATACCCAAGCTTATGATTTCCTCAGCCTAGAACTAAGGTGAGCCTGGCTGAGACAGCTCATGACCTTCTGCTTCATTCCTGCCACATCCAAGGCCATGACAATGCTTAGAAAAAAAAGATTCTAGTTTGAGAACTTATTCAGGAAAATTTGCAGAATCACTGATTAACTCAGGAGTCCCTAGTCCAACTTGATGCTCAAAGCAGGGCAGCTTCAGAGCTAGAGCAGGTTGCCCATGCCCTTGCCCAGTCAAGTTTTGAAAATATCCAGTGATAAGTATTTCCCTCTTCATACTTTTTCCCTTTGTTTTGCCTGAATACAGAAATTTTTCAAGTGGTTCCTCATTAATACATTGCAAACCACCAGAACAGGCAGTTGGAGGGTTCTTGCAATCCACAGCCATCCTACTGACCCTGTTAGAAATGCTGATTCATTTGTCACTAGTCACATGCTTCCAAAGACAGCTCTCATTTCTCAATTTCTAAGACTGTTTAAGATTATCAAAATGGATGTTAAAAAAATGTCATATCCAGCTTTCAGCGAAGTAATGGCAACATTCCAACATAATTCAATATGCGTCAGGCAAGTTTCCAACCCCAGAAAGCCAACATGGGCTAAAGAAATTCCTTAATAAATATTTCTATGCCACAGATTTTTTTACAGTGTACTAAGGAGAGCTCCAAGAAGTCTTAATGTCAGGCTACAGCACATCACTCTGGTGAGAAGTCACCATTTTCTTATTTGCAGTGTCTGTCCAATCTAACACCTGAACTCAGAGGGGTGATCCAAGGACAACAGATTCCAGTACAACTTGTTTTGCTGAATTTGACATATCAATGAAAAGTACCATCATTAAAATAAAGCAAATGCTTAGAGCTGTACCAACAACAGCAAGGAATCTGAGAATTAACACCACATTCTCCCAAGTCAGTCTCCAGTGCCAAACCCCAAATACACTGTCCTACTGAGACTTTTCCTTTTATCCCACAGGGGGGAGAAAAATATTTCTGGCCTGAATGAAAAATAAAGTGGCTTTAGCGTGAGACAATACGGTTTTGTCTCTTCAGGTTCAGCATTAGTCCCTGTGCAGAAATTTCAGCCACACTCAAGACGTTCAGTGAAGAGCTGCAATTACCAAAAAAAGAAAACGTGGACACAATGAGTGATGAACCAGCAACTGTGATGAATGTTCCTGTCCTAGAAACCTGGAAACATCAGGAAAGACAGCCTGTGTGAAGTGGTTCCCACCCTCAAGATAATTGCTAGCTAGAAGTACCATCACCAGAAGATAGTGGGTCCTAATGAGCTCTTTCTTCCAGCAGGTTAAAGGTCCTTCTTCCAAAAGAGAACTAAAAACCGATGCTTTTTTCTTTGTGATTTTTTTTCCTGGCTGTTATTGTGAGTACAGTCAGAGCAATGGACAAATCTACAGTGCTTAGCACCTTCAGAGCAACCCAGCATGTCTCACTGGAGAGAGACAGACTTGTTTGGAGCCCAGCATCTGGTAACAGGGTAAATTTTGGTGGTCCAGGTTGTGATATGTTTGATGTCGCACTCAAACTCTGACGTTTGAATTTGAGGTTTTATAATAAAATACTCCTATTTCCCAAGTGTACCTCCATCTTCTCTACCACCACTGTTTCGTGGTAGTTCCAGTCCTGGAGCACTCCAACTCCAAACATGTCCAGACGCACTGAGAAGACTGAAATCACATGAGATCTTTCCATGATTTGGATAAAGGTATGATAATACGTACTAGCAAGAAAAATCTAGTAAGGTTATTAAAGGGCATAGATCTGGGAAATACTGCAGCTAGCTCGCTAAAGATGTCTGCTTGTTGTTCAGAGACAGCAGCATGACAAAGCATCAGGTTAAATATAGTATTTGAGAGAGAAAAATCTCACAGTGACAAGAGTAAGAAATCCATGCCAGCAAAATACAGTCATTAAGCTGCACGCATGCATTGCCAGGGACAGGACACAGCATCTTCCGCCTCTCACCGAGCTCTTCAGCAGTCAGTGCAAGAAAAAACCTCCCTCGCTGAGGCAAGAGCATGGTTTCTGTCTTCCCCTGGCAAGCCAAGGCAGCTCCTTGCCTGCCAAGCTCTGAGCCTCCCTCCAGCAGAGGGGAGTGCAGCCTGTTCAGCAGGAGCCGCCAGGAGCTCCAGGAGAAGGGGAGAGCTCGACATTTGCACTTGGGATGTTGCTTTCCTCTTGCACAAATATTCTTTCTCACCTAACTCAGCGCTGGAGGGAAAGCAGGCTGAGGTTAGCAGGTTTTCAGAGATGGCGAAGCTTGGAAAGAAGCTGGTGCTAGATGAGAAATTTGCTACAGGTCAGTTTTCCCAGCTCACAAAGATTTGCAAAGAACTGGTCGTGTATTTCAATTCTGAATTGGTTGTTTATAGAGCCAAATATGTTTGCAAACTCCTTTACTAGATGCAATGCATGGTTCAGCCTAACTCTGCCCATCTTGCTTTTCTGTAGAGCACCTGATCTCTACACTTCTGCTCACATGAAATTGTGAGCAGTTTTTTGTATGTTCCCGTAATAGATTCACATTTTCCTCTTGCTACTGCTGAAAGTGTTCCAGAAAATGTTTTACTTCCCTCTAAAATGATATTAGACAGCAACATATATACTTTAACTTACATCCTTTTGGTGTGAGCAGGTAAGCACATCTGTCACAGCGCAGCCTTCTCAGAGAGCAATAATCCATGTCAGTGTGGCTGAGGTCACCGCTAAAAGTTTTGCGGAACAAAAAACAGACAAAATGAGAGAGCCAAGTGCAAATAGACACACTTGCACAATCTTCCTTGGTGTTCTCATTCTCAAAATGCATTTGAGATTTAGTATTGAGCTGTATTGTCTCATTAATGCTCTTTCAAGATCACATTTATCCATATCAATCACCATAATTGCCACACTGTAAAGAAATCCTATTAGAGTTCTGGCTGCCTAGGTTTCACAGTTCGGTGCTAGAAAGAGCCTTTAACAAAGTGTACGAGTAGCCTAAAATTCAAATGCATCTAGAAGAAATTGCCTTTGCCCTTGGGTTCATTTTGTTAACTCCAAATGGGACCTGAAGAACCCTTTCCTCCATACCCATGGGGCTGGTCTCTCCTTTAAGTGTCTTCTCCACCACCCAGAACCACACTTCTGCCCTGCCTTGTCTGTTTTCCCAACATGGGCTCAGCTCTCCACCTCACAAGGCTCAACGTAGACTTTCTGATTAAGTAAACCAGGTTGTTCCTAAGGGAGTGCAGTGTCAGCAGATTTGGACACCAGCTGCAGTAACCTCAGTTTCGCTTTGCTCCAGAGGAGCTGGCAGCGGATCCAGCGCATAAACATGTTTGCCAGACTCATTCGCTGGTGAGGGTAAGAGGAATTGACAGCTCTCACAAGAAATATACGTCAGGAAAGCAAGGATGCTATTAATATGGAAAAGGTAGTAAAAGTAATAAGCCATATGGAACAGCTACCAGACAGAAATCAGGTCCATCAGCAGAAAAACAGAAGCAGCACAATTTGTTCCTCTGTCTCCAGATGCAGGCCTTGATGCTAAATTATTGTACCATGAAGAGAAGAGTTATTTAGCTATTCCAAAGGTGTTTAACCTTTCTAAAATTTACAGCACATTTTAAGTTATATTTCTCACACAGCTTATGGAAAGAGATGCTATAGCTCCTGGAGTCTCTCCCAGTTCAAAGTAAAACTACAAAAGTCCCCAGGAATGCATATGTAAGTCTGCCCATCACGAAGTTGCTCGTTTGTGTGTTTGTTAGATGGGTTTTACTGTGTTTTTGTTTTGTTTTAATGAAATGTTTCCTTTGTCCACAGGATGTCTGTCTTGTTCAGACCTGACAGATGAAGGTCTCTCCTCTAGTTTAAAATTCAGCATTCTGCACCCTCTGCAATATTGTAATGCTGCTTAGCACAAAGCTTACTGTGCAGGCAGATGTGCTCATTTCCCCCAGCCTTACAGTAAGGTAGCCTAGAAAAACCAAGGCCAAATTCCTTAAACCAGCAGCAGTCAGGGACCACCATCCACCAGGAAGCTCTAGGGAATCCTATTTCAACCACTGCTCATCCAAGGGATTAAAAGGGCAATTGTTTTCCTCAAAGGTACATGAGGCCCCATCTTTTTGAAAGCCCTCTCCCAAAATTTGGCTTCTCATGGGAACTGGCAATGAGACACTTGCTGGAGTCCTTCCTCAACCTTGCTTTTGAAGCAGCTGCTGCTGGACACTGACAAGAGACATCACAATACAGCAACTCCTACATGGTTCATTTGTGAGCCTGGCAGCCGGCTCCATCCTTCTTCCAATTTCCTCTTTAAGCAGTCAAATAACTCATCTGCTCCGCGTACACGCTCCTGGCTCATCTGCTACCCACCACACAGAGCAGGGACAATTTGGAGGACATCTGCTCTGAACACATTGGCCTGATGCTGAATGATGGAGCTTAGCTTATACCGACAAAGACAGACTTTTTGAAACTTCCCAGGTTGAAGACTAGCAAACATACAAGAGGCAAAATTGTCCGTATCAAGCAAAGGGATAAGATAAAACAGCCGAGTGTTTTTTCTCCTTTGGACCACATTGGCAGCGAGCAAAACACGCACCAGGTTTGCTTTGCAAGTGAAGCACTTCACAAAGCGGATCAAAGCACTTCCCAAATCTCAGCAATAGTATGGATCATTTCTGAGTAACACATCCCATGGAGCGAACTACTCCTTGCAGGGTTGCACCAGCCAAAACAGGATTAGCAAGCGGTAGAAATAAACAGAAATTTTCACACTTCTGAAAGCAATCACTGCTAGAATAACTCACAACGTGCAAAGTGCCTTCACGCCGGAAGATACCTAAGCTCAGGAAAAAAATGCATGCAATGGGATCCCACGCCACCAAAATGCCATCACTTTTGAGGACAACCACTGAAACTGTTAAATCACATTTTGCATTCTTGTTCCAACTCATTCAGGGACACATGGAAAAAGCTGACTGCAAGAGACCTTGTACCTGGGCTCTTGAGGTTGTGTAGAACAAAATAGACTTTGTCTCAAATAATGCTGCAAATATCTGTGCCATCTGTCCTTGTAAGCTGTTACCATCAGTGCCCTTTGTAGGGATTACAGCAGAGAATCCAACAAAAAGGAGGGTCCCAACATGCCTATTCCTGTAAATTCACATAATGACACAGCCCTCCTCTGAACAGCTTGAAACAATAGCAGGAAGAAAAATGCAGAGAGAGAAAAGCTATTTTTTTTTAAGAGGTGTACAGACCAGAGAGATTCATTATAAATCCGCCTGCATTGTGTGATCACATGCCGCTTGTAACAAATTCGAGGGAGGATACCAGACTAGCACCTCTTTCTCCCTATATTTACCTGGCATCTTAGCCACAATAGCTATTATCAAGTTAAATAACCTCTGACAGATCATCTCTGGATGAGGTTCCTAATTTATTGATTGAATGATTGATTGAAGCATCTTCTGTCGAGGAGCTTCACAGCTTCTTTATGCAATGCATGGGAAAGGATCGTTCCTTCTGTCTATTTTAATGTGTTGTTTTTTTTTCCTTCAAGTATTTGAACATTTTTCAGTTATTTACTCATTCCCTGTTCCTATTTGTGAACAGAGAGGACTTGATCACAGCCCTTTCAGTTGTTTTCTCCCCATTTGAATAAGAAGTTATTGATAATTCTTTTTAATTCTTAATAATTCTTATTAATAATAATAATTGAAATTCTTCTTTGAAGTATTTGCCCAAATACTTCAAATACTTTTGAGTATTTGCCCAAACTTTGGCTCCCAGATCTCCTCTTCCCATCCCTTCATTGCCCCCATGATATTCTCCAAGACAGAGTGAGCAAAGGTTCGTGCCATGTGTAATTCTGAGGCACAGGTGGGATTTGTACAGCAGTATAATGGTGTCATTTGGTTTCCTCTGTATATCTTTCCTAATAATTACTCACATCCCATTTGCCTTTTTTGACCATGCTGAGATGTGAACTGATGTTTTCAGACCTATACACATTACCTCAAATGCTTGGATCCTTTTTTGTGAGTGGTGCCTGATAATTTAGAAATCAACAATACATAGGCACACTGAAGATTTCCCCCCCCGCCCCCCAAGATATTTTGCTGTTAAAGTCAACCACTCCCCATGGAGAAAATCAGTGTTTATTCCTCCTCTACCTTTTAAAACATTTATTAATATGCAAAAGACTTTCCTTCTAGCTTCATCACAAATCTATTTCTCATTCTCATGCCCCCACTAATTCTGTTCATTATTATGATTTCTGCTAACATGCCTGGGAATCCCCTGCAAAACCCAGTGCTACCACCAAGCTTGGAGAACATCTTTGAGCCAAACTGAAGACTCTGGAGTCTTTAGAGGTTTATTCACCAACCTAGTGCAACTCTATCTAATTTTCCTCCTTTACCAGAGAACAGCGGTGTAGTTTTAACAGCCTGCCATCATGGAGCTCTTTCAGAACATTGCTAAAATTACTGGTGTCTTTATTCTAATTTCCTTGTTAGATAGGACATGCAAATCTGATTAGTTTCATCAACAAAAGCTTCTGTCTCTTAGCATATGCCCTTCCCCACCTCCAGAGATAAGGGAAAATTTTAAAACCTCTCAGAAAGTCAAAGTTCTTAATCAACAGGGGGAAAAGTATACAGTAAAAGTTAGCAAGGGAAGAACAAACGAAGTGGCTGTACTGGAGAACATATGTTCCTTCTGAAGAGACACTCAGGCTGATGCCAACAGCACACCGGCTGCTCCCATGCTTGTCACAGCACAGTTTGACTCGGTTCCAGGCAGATAGGAAGCTTTAGCAGGATCACACTGCAGATTAGCTCTGCAAACGAAGTTGAAATTATTAAGAATCTGTCACTGCTTCCAGATAAACTTGAAGCACTTGAAGCACAGATGTAAAATTGCTTGCATGTTTTTAAACCAGAATCCCTACACTTCTGGTAACCGTAAGAGCTCAGACCACTATGAATAACTCTATGGGCTTGAAAAGGCAAGGTTAATCCAGAAGGCCTCTCCAGACTTTAAGCTAAGGCTAGGGTTTAGGTAAAAGCATAATACCATTGCAAGAAGTGTATCTTTTTATGCGGATATTTTTAATTGCTAAATCTGAAGATATCACATCTTCTCATCTGAACCAGCAAGCATAATACTGTAGAAAAAAACCAACAAGCTACATGATCACTTAAGTTTTCCTGGTGGAATAACCTTGGTCATAACATGTGTTTGTAACCTGCCCACTAACCCAATACATGGCACTGAATGAGGTCTCCCTAAGAGATGGCTGGTTATCAAATACGTGCTACAATAGGCCGCAACAGGATCTGCTGCACTTCTGTGGCTACATGTAGCCATAAAAGTTAGGAATGGGCAAACTCAGGAACAAACTGTGCTTTGTACATGTGGTCAATCTCCTCACTAAAGCACCCGTTTGACTAGAAAGAACACCAAAACCACCCTCCCAACAGGGCATCCAGACCACCTGCACCAAGCACCAGCTGCTACACAGCAGGGCAGCCAATAGCCTCCAGCTGACAGACCATCAAGAATTAAAAGGTGCCCACTAAAACCTTCAAAAAGATGGCCTTAAAAAGACTGAAGTTATCCGAAAGCCAGCTGTTTCAGCTTTTCTAGACAAGCCTCAGTATGCCACTATACTCAATAAACCATAAAAACTAATTCTTTCAGCTTTTGTTCTCTGGCACCAATCCACATATCCTCAGCTGCTTGTGCTATTTAATCTCCTAAAGTCAAGAGATGACACCAAGGAGGCTATGGCACAGCAACACTGTTAACCAAGGATAGTTGTTGGGAGCAGACAGGCAGGGAGTCAAACAGAAATTGCAAGTGCTTTGCCAGCAGAGAGCAAGGATATCAGCAAAGGCACATCTCAGCTAGCCAGGTTTTCCAGACTGCAAGTGATCAGAAGCAGGCTTTTTCAGAGTAAAACAGAAAAAGAAGGTTAAGAGAAGAAAAGTACGTGTGGTAAACTTTTACAAAGGGCTTTTGTTAGGTAACACCACTTTCGTTAGTGGCAACAACATACTCAGGAATAGGCAGGGTAGGACACTGGAGTGAGAGCTCATCTGGAGAGGCCTCCAGGCTGCAGTCCTGATCTGTATGCATAGGCAGATTAGCGTACAGGAAGATGCATGCTGAATTCCCCTTTTCTCACTATATCTTCAACAGTAGTTGCAGCACAAGATCCCTGCCCCATAGCCCTTACATTCTCTTGCCACAGAGCAGGCATGCCACACAGCACCAAACAAATATAGCTTTGGAAAGCACCAGGTCTTCCCTTCACACCCGTCCCATCCACTGTAACATGGGAATGACCAGGCAGGGAGTGGCAAGTCTAGAAACCCTGCTTCTTCCTTCCAAGAGACAAATTTCTCCAAAAGTCCAACTTTTTTTGTTTCAAGCACTGTGAACAAGACATGGCTACTCAGGGCCTACAGTAAAACAAGTCCAGTTCAGGAAAACAATTAGTATCACGTGAGTCAATGGACTGCTTCAGGGAAGCCTGGATATAATATTGATGCCACATAAGTGTGGCACTAGCATTGTCATCAAAGGTATAGGCTCACCAGAGCACCAGTATTATAAACAAATCGCTACCACTATTGCTTTCCCTTGTATTCAAAGGCCTTGTTAACCATACATGGGCAAACCACTATTTTTCAAGGACATTTTATGCATAACTCAACACTCATTCTGTGAAACTTTCTCCAGCAGCCATCCTGGTGTGAAACAACACACTCAGCCCTGCACCCTGGACAAAGCAGAGGCCATGGGCATTTCCTGAAAGGCAGCATGTTGATCACACACTACTGCCTATTTTACTGGACCTGACCTTTCTTCAGCTCTCATGATGGTGCAGGATTTGGGTGTAGCATTTGGATTTAAAATGGCATCGAAGAGCAACAATATGATTCCTGCAGCTCCTGTGGGCCACAGATCCTACTATAACCTTCAGCAACTCAAAGTTGATTATATGCTTTACGCTGATACAACTCTCCACATGAAAATTGAAAAACAACTCCAGGGACAGATTAAAATCCTGCTATATTTGGGACAAGTAAGAATCACAGGATGGTTGAGGTTGGAAAGGACCTCTGGAGGTCCTCTGGTCCAACCCCTTGCTCCAGCAGGGACACAGAGACAATCCCATGCAGGGACACCGATAATCTCAGTGGAAGAGAGCTCACAGTTCTGCACTGAGTGTAGAAGCACCAGACTGCTCAGAAACTCAGAAGAGCTTTGGAAAAGCTAGTGTTACCTTGGTGACTGGCACGAGGTATTGTCCTTGACAATAGCATTTAAGGCAGGCTGTTGCATATCTAAAGCCTAGGCTGTCCTACTTAATGGTCAGAAAAGGCACAGGGGACTTTTTAATTTCAAATTTGCCAAGTTGCTATTTCAATGAATAACGTGGCTAAAAAGGCACACTAACCTTTCCAGTTGCTATGCAGACTGTAGCATCTCCCAAAGCTCCAACCCCAAACCACCTAATTTTAGGCAGTAAGATCACTCATAACATCAGCAAGCCTAGGAAAATAGAGGGCCAGTTCCGAGACTTTTATGCTCTCTTGGAGATGTCCCACCTCCTTCCCCACCCATCATCTCCTGGGGATGATGCCCAGCTGGGGAGTGGAGCAGCCCACAGATGAGAGAGAATAGGCATTAGCTGTGTATGGATGGCGTCTTGGTCTGGGGCTATACCCTACCACTTCCCATGCAACTCCTTAGTTCATGCTTGATTTAATATTTTTTCATGTGTTTGCAAGCCTATTGCCACTAGCTCCTTTCAGTTACAGCTTGTACTCATCTCTTTAGAGAGAATGAGGACTTAAATGCCACTTTGCAAATGTTATCCAACTATCGTTGCCACAGGAAGGAAGGGGGTGAGAATGATGCCTCTGGCTGCCCTGGGCACTCTCCCTCCCAAAATACAGCATCTAAAGCCCCCCTTAGGCAGAGGCTCAGCATGGAAAATTTTAGCCCCATAGGTGAGCATCCCAGAAAGTTATAGGAAAATGAAAACAAAAGTGATTGAATGGAAAGTGGTTTATGACCTCAGTGCCGGGAGATACTACTGAAGCCCAGAGCAGGGATCACTTGTCACGGGGTGAAAGCAATCTTTCTTACACCACTCACAAACATTAATCAAAGACCTTGGAAAAGTTTGATTTATAGATCATGTATTCCGAACAAGCATGTATTTTTTATTATCCATCAGAAAACATCCATACAGATGACACACTGCAAAACTAGAGATGTCAGATATTTATTTTTGCAGTCACTAGGTGTAATGTTATTAAGCAATCCAAAGGCTGCATTCAAGAACAAGAAAAATAAATTCCAAATTAGTTAAAATGAATGAATTCATAGTAATCACCACTAAAGTATCAGGTGATCAATCTCTGTCTCCTCCGCTTTTCAGTCCTGAATATTAAACTAGCAGAAGAAAAAACACTGCACAGGATTCACTGGGGTAAGTCTGGAGGCAGCCCGCTCCCATGACAGAAACGCTTGGCTCTGTGCCTCTGCCCTGGGCCTGCCAGTAGGTAAGCAGTAGGTGTTAGTTCCAGAGACATTCTCTGTCAAAATCTTGGTCTTGGAAATCACAAAATAATTGAGATGGGGAGGGGTTGTGGTCCAACTTGGGTGAGGTTGCTCGGGGCTGTGTCCAGGTGAGGTCTGAGTGGTCCCAAGGGTGGAGATCCTACAGCCCCTCCAGGCCTCTCTTCCAGTGGAGGAACCACCCCCATGGGGAAAAAGGGTTTCCTAACATACCTTCTTAGTTCCCTCTTGCTGCTGGTAGCTTCCCCTTTTTAATGCCTCAAGAAAAGAACAGGGTTGCTGGGGTCACTGCTGGCATGGTGAAGGCCTGAGTCTCCCATGGTGAGCGTCTTCTGGGTATCATTACTGGTTAGCAGTAGTGGGATGATGACGGCTGTCTCTGAGGGATGAGATGCTCCTGAAATATCCTCCTCTGAGGAACATCCTCCCACCCACAAATGCATGGTTGGTGGTAGGTGCAGTGGGGTCACTTCTTCACCCAGGGCCAGGCAGCTCTTTCATTTCTGAGCACCCAGAGGTCACCGTTTGATCAACTCACCGCAAAACCAGGGGCAGAGGCATACCCAGACAGTACGAAAGGAAGTAGCAGCCAAAATCAGATCCCTCTTTCCCCTTTCTGCCCTCCAACTAAGAGCGAAGCAAACATTTTGAGCAGATATTCTTGGGGAAGGCAGAAAAATTAGGAAACTTGATCACTGGTTGGACATGCTGCATGGGACTGCTGCCCTGAGAGTCTGGGGCTGGTTTAGACCCCTGAGAGCATGCAGGAAATTATTAATGATAATCTAACAATTATATTAATTGTATATTGCTCCATCCTGTGTTGTATGAACTGTATTAACAATATTAAGTGGCAATGTGTGAAGTATAAGCAGTATTATCCAGAGGTAAGGAATTCTGTTTTCTCCTCTGCTTTCCTCACTCTTGCCAGAGAGGCAGTGAAGTAGGAAGCCACTCATGGAGACTGGAACAATTCTCACTTGTCCTGAGCTGGAGCAGGAAAACAAAGGCTCAGGGTGCCCCCGAGCTGTGCACTTGCAGCTTTATGGCATTTGTGCTGTGAGCCATTTAATGCTTTCAGTGGGCAGCGATATGCTCAGGCTTTGCATTTGGGTTTTATAGGCCACAAGATGCTTCTGAAATGCTTCACCCTTGTCAGGTTTATGGACAAATAGATCTCGTCCTCTAATATTCAGTCACATTCATACACAAATTACCCGATCCCAGCTACACTAGCGCTAACATTATGCTCTTGCGTCGCTCCCTGGATTTGAACATTTATCTGCTCCAGTTTGTACCGTTGTGACAGAAGGGGGTGAGGAAAGGTCCCCCCTTCCAGCCCCTACATCTGAAGCTGCTGACTCCAGCAGGGCTTAAACATGTCCAGAAAATATCCCAGCCAGAAGCACAGAGCTACGAGAGGGAAAACAGAGACAGCCCCTTCCTCTGGGAGATCTCAGAAAGGAAAGTATTAAGAGGGGATTTCAGTTTTGCTACTTGTCTTCAAGTATACGCAATGTCTCTTCATGTCTCATGATATTCAGTCCCATGCTGGAAGTTGCCAGAATGCCAAATTGGAGCATTTCTTTTGACTGGGGTAAAATGTGGATGAACAAAGCTGGGAAGGTGGCTCCGAGATGGAGTGGGGTGAGAGGCTGCCAGAGTGCGCGGCGAAGGGGCAGCAGAGCAGTGAGGAGCTTATGGAGATGGGGAGCAGGACCATGGGGTATCCACAACATTGCTGCAAATCTCTTCAACAGCAGGGTCTGGGATGAATTTCTTCCAGCATGAACACGGGGCCGGGTTTTTTCTTTTTGGACTGTCTTCCTCTGGGAGCCAAAGCTGCTCACTGCAAGTGTTTGGCTAGATGGCAGGGTCAGGAGGGACACCACCGACACGCCAAGGAAAGTACCACTGGGAAAATGTGAGCTGTGAGCAACATCTTTGCTGGGGCTCCCACGGAGATGCCACCCCCTCCGACTGTGAGCATGCCTGGCTTTGTCAAGACAGCGTGGAGCTAGTGGATAACGGCGCCTACGGATAAAAATACATTTTCCCAGTGAAAGCAATTTTGCTGGATTTAGACTCTTTAATTTTAGCAATACTCATCAGTGTCTCTTCATTCTGATTACAATGTTCATGTCTGAAAGCACTGTTTCCACAGAAGTGCTGATTAATGTTATCAGACCAACAAGCTGATGAACAGAAATGAAAACACTCTGGAGAAAGGTTGTCAAAATCCCGTCATCCCGACAAGACTGCAGCAGCAAGGGAGCCCCTCAGCCACACCTCTCCTCCCACAGAACGGAAAACTCCTTTCCTAATCCTGGAGGGCTAAAGATGACCTCCGGGATTCCCAGGACAGCTGCTGAGATGGTGACATTTGGGTATGCCTGAAGGAAACCTGCCATGGGGGGCCTCCTCCCCAGGCGGCTTGCAGCCATCAGAAAAGCACAACTCCATGCTTTCCGCATTTCCCTTCCCTTCATCCAGCACCCTTTGCAGTGGTGCCCAGTGCCAGGACTAGAGGCAATGGGCACAAACTGGAACACAGGAGGTTCCCCCAGACCATCAGGCAGCACTTTGTCACTCTGTGGGTGATAGAGCCCTGGCACAGGGTGCCCAGAGGCGTTTTAGAGTGTCCCTCATTGAAGATCTTTAAAAGTCATATGGACGTGGTCCTGGGCAACGTGCTCTGGGAAGCCCTGCTCGAGCAGGAGGACTGGACTAGACGATGTCCAAAGCTTCACTCGCACAGCTCCCCGGGTGCGCTGGGTGCGTCTGAGGCATATTGTGTTAAACAAAGCATCTCAATTTAACACTGCAGGAATTGCGCCCTCGCCTCCCTGCCCTCCGCTTTCGGTGCACAGCGGCAATGTGGTATGCATGGGAGATGCCGCAGGGAACTCTGTACAGACTCATACGGCATTTATCGAGCGAGTGACAGTGCTATCAGCACTGGGGCTGATCCTCATCAGGTGAAAACTGCTGGAGCCGCTTATGCCAGGACATTTCCAGGAAAACAAATAAATCAGGAAAAACGGCAGCAGCTTTTTTTTTTTTTTCTTGGCAACCAGCAGCTCTTTTTTTTTTTTTTTTCCAGCTGTGGTTTTCAAATTCTAGATGACAACCCAAATATTTTCACTGAAAACAAAACTTTCAGGGAAATTCTCCGTCTCTTTTACTTTGTTTCCAAAAAGCAAAACTATCCTTCAACAATACTGCAACCAGCCTTAACGCACCTCCTGGATCCTCTGTTAGCTTCTGCTGGCTGGGAGTCTGGCCTGTTGAGATCTGAGGTTTCTAGCAGAGGATTTTCAAAATTGTCATCCCTCTGATGTTTTAAATAAATGAAGGCGGCTGTCTGAGCCATACATCTATCCTAGCCAAAATATTGTTCATTCCAAGTGGATTTGCTCCATTATAAACTGTCTACAAATAATTTAAAAAGTGTTTCTTAAATTATCTTATCAAGCTCTTTAAATATTGAAACGCATCAAATATTAATGCTTGGCAATTCAGGGTATCCTTAGCCTTGGTTACTGCTGTACTCTGATCAGCGTTTGAGCCATCTTCTGTCAGCCCTAGGATCTGGAGAGAGGGCGCTAGCCGAATGAAGGGTCACTTCTATGCATGCTCAGCTCTGGGAGCATTCTTTACAGGAAGGAAACAGGGAATACAAAGAGCTAGGAGGGTTTCAGAAGGAGTGGAGCAAAGAGGGAGTTTGCAGAGCCAGGAGCAAATATGCAGCATGGCATGCACCACCTAAGCATGCTGCTGGTTACATGTGTTGTCTCCCAGTCCTGCAGTGCAGGTGCAGGAGGTGCTGGTATCAGCAGAATTCTCTGACTGCCACCACAGGAGCCCAGTGCTCAGTGCCAGTCTGGCCAGGGAGCCATAAGTGTCCCAGGGGATGTGGAAATGGAGCCCATGAGGCTCGTTTGGAGTTTAGGGATATCACAGGGACCGGGCTGGTGAGAATCGCATCTCTTCAGCCTCAGAGGTGGCTCTGTCAGGAGGCAGGAAAGTGAGAGATGAAAAAAAGCACTGCATGATGGTTTTACGTGTCAGGGACGGAGAGCACAGATAAGCTACACCTATGGAAACCAGAGGCCAAGTAAATGCAGCTAATGTCAGGCTAGGTCTTCCTTCTCCGCCAGCAGAAATCCCAGAACAAAATCCAAGCCTCGTCTTTCAGAAGCACAGGAGAAGTTCTGGTTGAACCCATTGGAGTATCAAATTTGGAAACGGGGATGGGTCATTTTGCACAAATAAGGGAGCTGGGGACACAGGCAGTCTTGCTGACTTCTGTATTTACTGCTACCATCCAGGAACCAAGAGTTTTCAGGACTCAGTCACCAGCACGTGGTCTGCATGGAAGATTGCCCCAAACTCCGGTCCCTACAGCTGCCATGAGGCCTGCAGCCAGGCAGATACGCTGGCAGGGGATCAACAAGAGGGTTTTGATGAGTTCCCTCGTTCCTTACTCCCACCCCACCCCAGCCTACCATGTTGTATCAGAGATTCAGCGAGACCAACACATTCTCCTGGAACTTTTCAACTTTGACTAATCGGGAGAGTTTCTGACAGGAAAATGTTCCACTGGAACATTTCTGACTAGCACTAATTAGCATTTTTTCTATTAGCTTTGTCCTGAAGGCACCGTAATTTATGCCTTGGTGAAACACAATCACTTAATGATGGCTAAGAGTTGGACACTCCCCAGGTTTGAGGCATCCTTGCTTACCCTAAACAGAAAAAGGCTTACTCACTTGCAGAGCTTTACATACTTAACACAAGGAAAGAACAGCTGCCTGACTTTCTTGTGCTTTACCTGGGCATGGGCCCAACTGCGTTTTAATCAGTTTGCCTTAGGAAAAAGGGAGATTTCTCACTTGCAGGGCAGTAAAGTCCAAGCGACGTTGGCCTGTGTATGGCATGAGAGATGGACCACGCTCAAAGTGTTTGTAAGATAAATGGTAACAAAACAAGAAAAAAAAAAAAGAGGAAGACAGAAATTGACCCAGGTGTCTTAAGTGTTCATATTTCTTTACTATGCCTCTGCCATATGTCTGTATTTTAAGCTGAGCTTCTCGCTGAATCACAGGATAATTTAGGTGGTGAGAGACCTCTGGAGGTCCAGCCCCTGCTCAGAGCTAGGCTGACTTCCACATTAGATCAGGTTGCTCAGAGCTGTGTCCGGCCCTCACAGCGTGTAACGCTGCATAGGCGCACCTGAGCAGCACATCTGAATGTGTGAAATACGTCAGCTGCAGTCTGTCCCTCCATCCTTTCTCCCCGGCAAGCCTTTCTTTTGGAACAGCGTGTGAGCCAAGCGCAGAATAACAAGTCCCTGGCGGTCTCTGGGAAGCGGCTGCGAATGCTGGGCATATGGTGCAGCTTTTGCTGCAGCGAGAATACCGCTACAGGGTCTCCCAGGAAAGCAAGCAGCTATATTTAAACCACGCTTGTGAAATTCACATTGATATTCAGAAGAGAGGCTTCAACACCTCTTCGGTGGCTCAAAACTGCAGCAGAGGCAGGGTCGGGTTGGCGCTGGGGACCCAGGGAGGATGGAGGGTCAATGTAGGGTGACCAGGGAGGAGGAGACAAGTCAACGGGCACCAAGGGCAGTGGGGTTTTATTTCCACCTCCCTATGGTCCACTGGGTACATGGTAACACCACCATCCATTTTTTCTTTTGCTTTAGGAAAATGTCTTTCACCTTATCGCCTGCATGCCCTGACACAAACTTCACCTCTCCTAGCAGGGACAAATGGAAAAGCTCTCGATGGAAAATATGAAAAGCTCTTTGGCCAGTCTGTGTGGAGAGCTGAGTTCAAAGAGGGTGGTGCCATTCATCCAGAGGGTGACATGCAGCGGCCGTGCAGAAGGGCAGATCAAAGCCAGAAAACAGCCTGCCCCCCTTGGCCTTGTGGTTACCCAAACTCAGAGTGCTGCATTATCATCTTTTTTACAAGTACCCAAAGCCACATGTGTTTTTCCTAAGTTATGTATGCCTGTGGTTTTCAACGTTTCCTTTATGATAAGGATGACACTTCTGCAATGAATTGAAAGCAACAGTCTTGTTTTTCTTATCTCGTTTTGGTTAGCCCTAACACTTAGGTTAGCATCACCTCTAATCAGGAAATTTGTAACATAACTCAACGCTTATCGGTAATTGTGGAGGTGGTGCTGCCGAGACCTTACCAAAACTTTTATTCTGCCAAGTGTTCAACAATGTGTAGGCAAAATCTCAAAGAGACAAGGTCATTCATGTGGGGGAATATACCAGGGATTTCCTTCTGCAATGAGTCAAACCCACCAGATTCAAGTGTGACATTGTCAATACAAATGGCCTGGTTGTGGACATCTACGTTCAACCTTCAGTATCTAAGCGCCGGAATATGTCTTTCACTCATTTTCTGTCACCCAGAGAGTCTGGTCTGAAGCAGTCAGTTAGGTCCTCCATAATCTTTGCTCCCAGTTGTCACCATAATACACAAAAATAATTATATATATATTCAGTCCAGCTGTTTCAGTGGAGTCTTTAACATTCCTATTTGTACAGCAGAAGTAACAAAGGGCAGAGTTAAGGTTAATTATCTGACTAGTTTCCTGACCTATGACACAGGGCTCCCTGTACAAAAAAAAATAATAATAATAATTTTGCCCAATATCAGCCCTTTCCGAAACTGAAACCTAGAGAGAATGGAGGGGTGGAAAGGAGAATGAGGAGTGATTTATTCGTAAACACATCTGTGAGGAGCTTCCAAACTGCAGCTTCCACTCTTCAGTGTTTCAGGCACGTCCCACGGTGGCTACTGTAATATCAGAGGAATGCTTCCTTCTGCTACTGCTGCTAATCCGGGAGCAGTCACGTGGCTCTTCTATAATCTCTCTCTCTCCAAAAATTTGACTCTTAACCTTCCCTTGCTGCAGACATGATGTATATGCCACTGAAATGCTTCCAAGTCATAAAAGCACAAAACTCTGACCTATAAGCAAAGCAACAACAGCAACAAAAAAGATATTTCTGAGAATAAAATTATGTGAGCTTGTAGGAAAGGGAGGAGAAAAATCAGACTTGGTCATATCTATTTGCCTCCACCTAGGAATTCCTTTGGAAAAAAACAGCAAAAAGTTAATCTGGGGAGAAAAAAAGAAGAAAAAGGGGTTCTGAGGTGCAAATCAAAGAGGGGAGCCAGCAGAAAAGATCGTTATTTATTTATTTCTGCTCATTTATGTGTTGGATGAAGCTGAAAGCTGCCAGATAGCTTCTTTTCGACAGCTTGAAGTTACTGTTGGGAACAGATCCATGTATGGAAGCAAAAGCAGAAAAGCACAGATAAGCTGAGATCCAGCTATGCAAACCATCTTTAGAGACACTTAAAGGACAAGCACCCCAGCTCCTTTCTTTCTGGTAAATTTAGAGACACTATCATATGAGGGCTTTTTTCCATTCTGCTTTACCCACAACGGCTGAGACGCGGCTGGGGTAAGTGAAAATCAATTCAAGCTTTTCTTGAGAACACCTAGGTTTTTTGGTTAGAAAGGCATCCTGCGAAAACCCCGTAAATCTGGGGCTATGGGCTGGCTCTAACAGCGGCATAGCAGTCAAGCTCTCGGAGCGAGGAACATGACATATAACAGCTTTGCCGCTGGAGGGACAGAAACTTTCCAAGTGTCTGAAAGAGTCAAGAAAAAAAAAAAAAGTTGGAAAACGGGTGTTTCATTGCTCGTGACGCGGGCTTGCAGGCTGATCCATGCTGGAGCCTTGGTGCACAGAGGGGCAGGAGGGATATGTGGTGGCTCCCAGCGCCTGAGCCTTTTTGTGTCACTACTTAGAAAATTCTTAAAAATAGTCAAGGGGCTTTTCTTCTCCGGTCTGCCCTACTTTCGCTTTGAGATGTCCTGTTTGACGTGTGGCTTGAGCTGAGTGGACATCAGGAAGAGCCTGTTGTAAACGGCTGTTGTTTTTCTTGGCAGTCAGAGGCAGTTTCTCAATGTTTCTCTGCAGATTTGAGGTTGATTACATCCTGTGCGAGGATTTTTGGTATGGTTTTAACCATCGTTACAGTGTTGTGAAAGTCGACCCCAGCGAAAACAGCTGTGTGCTATTGTGAATATTTCCAAAGCGCAGAAGTAATTGCTCTCCTTCAAACTCCCAGGGAAACATGTTAGGTCTGTGAGCCGGGCATTGGCAAAAAACAAAGTATACCCTTGGCAGAAAGGTTTTCTTCACTAAAGTGTTTTGTTACACAGAACACACACGCACACATAAAAAAAAAAAAAAAAAAACTCTTTTTGTAGCCTTGGCTCCAAATTGTGTTGCTTTTGGATGGTACAGTTAAACACAAGATTTTTCTTTAAATGCTACAGAATGGCACTTGCATATCAGTTTGTGTGCTTTCAAGTGTTATAATACAGTATTCATACTCCCACTACAAAGTGCTAGGTAAAGCTTTCTCATTTTTCAGGTGGTTAATAGACTGGAAAAAACAGTAGAGCAGGTGAAGTGAAATTACACAGAAAGAACTGAACATAATATCAGGAATATGACTGAAATTGTCAGAGATTTCCAGAGATATGATGACGGATGATTGTAAAGGGAAATTACTAGACCACAAATGTCATAAGCATTTCTATTCATGAATGAAAATGCTTTCCCTTGTCATTACATAAGGCGAACATAATGGGAGCGTTTGCTTGTAACTACATGGTAGTCTGTGCATATAGCCCCTTTTCCCCCTTATTTAGCAGGCATTTCCATGGATATTCCCACAATCCTTGTTTTCACACTCACTGAGCTGCACATCTTCCCTTTGCCTGGTGTCTTCTTGTGCGGTGGAAAGGAAATACTCACAATTAGGCTGAGATTTCTCTGTGCCAGGCTAACTTTCATTTTTTATGACAAGTACATATCACTTCTCTACAGACATGCGAGTACAGAAATGGATCCTCAACTAATTGTGGCCAATAGCTTTTCAATTGCTATTGAGCCAATAGAAAATGATTTTTTTATATATATATATTTTTGCTATTACAATAAAAGGACGCTTCTGCCTTCCTTGCTTACTGGGATTGCTTCCATTTTCTGTTTGGCAGAGCTGCCCAAGTGCCTTGTAAATGACCCCTCCTTTGTGTGCCCCTCCGTGAGAATCAATATCAGGCGGGCTGTGTTATCCCTAAGGTTTATTACTCTTATCAGCACGCTAGCTGTTATTAATATTTGCTGTTGATTAGTCATGGGTATTGCTGGTATTCGTTTGGTCCTTCGTGTGAAGCTGACGGGATCTCACTCCGAGACACTAGGCACGAATATAAATAGGCAAATCGAGTGCTCGCAGTAGTATCACTACCGTGTTTTTTGCAAGCAACTAGTCACGACGAGCGCTGCAGCCTCCAAGCATCTGCCGTGAGGTCCTCCCACGCAGCGCTCCTCGCTGGAGCAAGTGGAGGAGGAAGGGGGAGCCCTCCTCTTCCTCACCATCAGGCCCAGCTCGGTGCTCGTCCTTGCAGGCCACGGGCAAGGGGAAGCTGCCTTGGCCATGAGGGCACTTGGAGTGAGCAAGGACATGCTGTCCTGGTGCCTGAGCACAGTTTCTTGTGTGAGGGGAAAAGTCATGCTTGTGGTGTGAGGTATGCCCGAGGAGAGACAGTCCTCGACATAAATCACAGAGAGGAGGGCTACAACATGAAGTCACTCGGCAAAGATTTTACAAACTGGCTCCAACCTGCAGAGATCCCAGTGTGCATTCTCCCCCCTCCAATGACTTCAACGTTTTTATGGTGATTCCTTGAAGGATGGAGTTTGGAAACCACCTCTGTCTTTTCTCTAATGAGTCAGAAGATTGGAGCAGATTCTGGGGACGCATTGACAGACTGATCCACTTCCCTGGCCAGATGCTTTTTATTGCCTTTGTTCTAAGACAAAGGGTTTATAGGCTAGCCCTGCCCATTCCCAGTCTTGACACTTGCAGACCCATTTGCCAATTCAAATCTGGTTTGCCTGAGGAACCGAGGCCTGAAAGAATGTAATGTTGCAAAAAACAGCCCACGAAAACGGGCAGCTGTCTTATTTGACGTTCTTGTTCCCAAAACACTACCTCGCTTTTCATCTTCTCTTCGTCTTCAGGATAAGGGATAATGATCAACCTGGGGAGGGTTTTGCTAGGGGACTCACAAACCCAGGCACTCCTCCAGAAGGTATGATATTTTAGGAAAATTTTGAGTTTGCAGGCTGTGAATATTGCCGTGTGTCCCCTGGCACTCGCTGCTTGCCATCTCATGCATGGCTGCACAAATCCACCCAGCATCTTTTATGCACATGTGGCCACAATCCTTTTGCATAAGAATAGAACTTCATGTGGAAAATGAGAATACCTCTACATATCTGTGCTTTAGAGAAAATGCACTGCCATTTATTTATTTATTTGTTGGTGTCACAATACTAAACCTTGAGCCATTCAGCTTCACAAGCTTTTTCCTCTTTGTAAAACTTTGGTATAAAATAGCTGACTGCACAGTATGAAGAGATGAGTAAATCCCCCTCAGCTGGTCTAAATCCAGCTGTCCATTTTGGTCACTTAGAGACATGAACTACTCCTCACTTTCCATCCCATGACATGAGTTGCCCTTAATGTCTTTAAGTGACACTGAGCTTTCAGGTACTCAGGATCTCACCAGCAAACTGAGCCATAGTGTTACATGTGTGGATGAAGGATAACACCTGGTAAAAAAAACTGCATTTCTACGTCCTCCCCTGCTACCCGAAGTTTTGGCTGAGGTTAAGGCTTCTGGGGTCAGAGTTTTTCCATCTAAGATGCACAGGTGAATTTTTCTAGAGAAAGAGGTGGGAGAACTCTCAGTTAAAAGGAAGGAAAAGCCAGAAGAAACCATGCACAGACACCTGCATGGTGGAAGGGCTTTGCCTAGAGGTGGTGAGGTCACGCACGTTGGAGAGGACCTTGCTGTCACCCAGCATTTAATCCTATGAACAGAGGGAGGTTTCATTATCGCCCCCTCTCATCCTCTGATCTTCCATGTACTGCTATGGTAGGAGGCAGCAAAATGACAGCTTTACGCAGTGCTGGTGTTTTCTGCCAATTTACAAGCAAATCAGGCAATTTATGAGTTGACATTCATTTTTGAATTCATTCTTTAAGGAACTCAGTATTTTTCTGGCAACGCATGGGGGAAAAAACATGGCAAAACAATGCAGTAAGTCTGGAGGTCTTCAAAACTCAGTTTATTCTTATCTAGGGCTCCAACCATTGCTGTGATCTAATCACAATTGTATTCTTATTGCATAGGGTCACTGCAGGGCAAAGCAGAAGTTGTTTTGGTTTCCATACTTTAACATATTTGGATTTCTTTTGCATTTAATGCTCAACTTCCTCCTGAGTTTGGGATGTTTGCTTTTAGGATCTTTCCCAAATCCCTGGAATGCTGAACTCTGACACTGCTAACATGAAGTGCAGGTTTCAGTTTCCGATGTCTCTAGCTGGGCCTTTTCCAAACGTGTGAGCAGAGAAGAGCCGCGCGTTGCACTCCAGAAAACTCCACGTGTTTCCTTCAGCAGAAAGGTGGGCAGAGGTAGGAGGGAGACACTCACAGAACTGGGATTCCAGAAAATACCTGGATTTCAGGAAAGGTACAGTGTGAAGACATGTGCCCCTCACTTAACAGTGATTAATGGCTCGTCTGTGAATACCCAAAGAAGACAAACACTCCAGAGCTTCTTCTGCCAAAGAGTGCTGTTTGGGTATAGACTTTTTCCACACTTGACTGGAGGCTTCAGTGCTTGGGTTGTTTTAATCCCCATGGGAATATGTTATACCAAACGAGGTGTAAAGCCTTTTTCCTGCCCCCCAGTCTCCCAGTGCTTTCAAGCCCTTCATCCTGTTCAGGATGAGTTTCATCAGAGGTTTTGTCCCTGGGATCTTTCCCAGGTTGTCCTGCAGACCGCAGCATGCCCTGGAGGTTGCAGACTAATCCCATATGACACCAGCACACACCATTTCCTGCTCTCTCGGAGAGTTGTCCTTCCTTTCACTGGAACATCGACTTGGCTTGTTTTTCTTTTCCTCTTACATAAGCAGAAGCGGGGAGCTGGAGGAAAATGTGAAAATGGAAAAATAACGACATGCATTAAGTACAGGAATGTGTCCTGCACAGCTACTGCTGCCTTTCTGTCCCCACCACCAAGGCTTACTTGAGTCCCTCTTGGAAACCTTTGCACATCAGATGCTCCCATTTTGCTTTCTTCTCTACTTTGGGGTGTACTGGATACCCTTCTTCTGCAACATGACTGGACTGGGGTCGTGGTGTCATCTTTGTCAGCTAGATAGATCCCTGCAGCAATGCCCAGGGCGAGAAAGGGCACTGCTGCCTTCCTGGGCTGCCTGTAGAGCCCTCAACCCAATGGCAGGTGGGCTTGGATCTTCCAATGAAACCCACCTGAAAGCGCTCCTCCAGGCAGTGAGGTCCCCCAGGCTGCAGGGAGATCTGACAGACACCAAGTTTGGTCTGAGAGATCCAACAAGCATTAGGAAGCAAGGGGCAGGGCAGGGGCCTGGTGGAGGTGATACAGGGGGCTGAGCCACCATGTTTCAAGCAGGAGCTTAGGGTGTCAGGCCTCGGGCAGAGGCCTGCATGATTTCTGAAGCAGCCAAAAGGATGTGGTTGGCCATCTGAGGCAGCTCTGGCCACTCTCAGCTTTCTGCACAGGCCTAGGGTTTGACGGACCACTCTTATCTCTTGCCCTGCAACCTCTTCACCCTTCCAAGTCAGCGTGCTTTGATGCCTGTGTCCAAAATTAGCAACCCACAGCAAGGTTTGGGCTTTAGACGGGGAACACAAGGCCCATCCCTCTGGAACAGCCTGCTCCCATGCCGACTGCCAGCACCAGCGATCGCCATATCCACACACTGGAACAAGAAAGCAAAAGAAAGGTGACATCTCCTCTCCTGGTGTCTAATTCACAGCCTATTGCTTTGGCTGCAGTTTGGTAAGCGTGACATTAAAAATGCCCAGCATTTTCCCTTTGGCTTACAGAACGGCTCCAAGCAGAGGCCTTGTGCTTCTGCATTGGATGCGGCAATAAACATTTAGATTTGCTGCTAGTGCGCTGGGGCTGCCAACATGTACACAGCAAAAGTAAAACCCTTCCTGTGGCCGCAGACCACAACATGCTAGCGATCCGTGGTATTATCCTGTTATTTAGTGAGTCATTGTCGCTGCTGAGAAATACACACAGTCAAATAAGTTGCTAACAATAACACTGGATGTGAGAGACAAGTGTTTGTTTTACTCTGGCGTAACTTATTCCATATGGTCCTTTAAAGCATGTTAAATGTTAAGTCACTTCGGCCCGCCAAATATTATTCTAAGATGACCTCCTGGATTTAGCCAGCTCTTCAGAGCATAGCTATTTGAAGCGAGGCTCCAAAAGCATCTCTTGTCAAGGGTGAATGCCCAATTCAGGAGCAAGACAGATGTTCTGGATTGCCCCATCTTGAGCTGGATAAGTAGGTCTTCATTCCTACCGACTGTCCATAATAACCATGTTTACTGCTGCTCTGCTGCCTGCTGTGAGAGCTTTCAGATGTCAGCCATGTGTTATACTGATGTTCTAGCACACGGCAGAAACCCCACCCTGACTAAGGGGTTAATATAGGTTTAACTTCCAGAATTTACCTCCCTTTTATGTCTTTCAAAATTGCAGCTGAGCCAAGTCTTTGTGGAAACATTCTAGCTGGCCTTCCAAATCTTCTTGGTAGTGTCAATTCATGCTGTAAAAAGACAGATATACAGCTGTGAAAGATGTTCTCCTTGAACTTTCTGGCTATTTTACCCGAGATTTAGCACCAAAAAAAAAGAGCCCCAGCACCACAGCAGACTCTTGCATGATGTCCTGTGCTTCTGTTGCTGCTGCATTCTGTGCTTGACCTAGTCCACAGCACAGCTTGGAAAGCAAATGGATTTTAAAAGTTTCTCTCATTTTGAAAGAGAGAACCACTGGTTGTGGAAAATAGATGCTCCAAGAAACAACATTTCCTTATCAAAGAAGAAAAAGCCTTTTACTGTCTGTCAGCGAAAATATGCTTAGCGGGCAATGACATATCTGTTCAGCAAACAACCTTTGAGTAAGATTCAGGACAAGTCATGAGTACTTCATAATATGAATCAACGCCTTTCTAGACACTTGAGAGTCTCCATTTTAAAACCTCAAAGACCCACCTGAGGATCCATAATTTGGTCACAGTCCTTGCATTTTCAGAGGCTGGGACAAACCTGTCTGGATGTGCACCTTGTTCCACGTGTGCCTGGTGGATGAAAATGCCTGAAGGTGTACCTCCGTGGTGGGGCACTAGAAAACCTTTGGACCTTGCAGATTAAGGGGGTACCTCGTTTAAATCTTTGTACTTTAAAAATAGCCAAGCAGGCTATTTTTAAGTGTGTTTTGATGCACAAACCTAGAGGAATGCTACAAAACAGGACAAGTTTGTAAGCATTTAGAGCTGTGCCACTACTCGTGTTTGCTAGTCATTTTCTGTCCCTGTTGATAAAAACATACCCGACTTTAACATTCTTCCCATTGAAACAGACAGTGAGATTATCTTGAAATGTGCCTTGATGTATGCGGCCTACGGAAACTTACAGAACAAGACAAGCTTCACGGCTCCAACCTTAATAAAGCTGATGTTTCAGTGCCACAACTATGCACTGGGCTGAACAACAGCGCCTGCCCAAGAGGTCCTGCGTATGGTACTTGCTTTATTTTATGTTCTGTTTTTGTCCCTTCTATTCCTCCCAGGTCCTGCTTCTTTACCAAGTTTATCTCCTTCCAGACAAGCCATCCACCCATATTTACACTTGCCTTGCTGGCCCCAGGTTTGCTAGCTGTATACACTTAGTTCTTACTCACCATATGGTTGCCTTGGTAATTTCTACTTCGGCCAGCAATTAAGCTAGTCCCCTGCTTTCCTTATATCCAGTGTTTCTCTTTTCTGCCATTTTTCATGCTGCTATCTGGTTAGGATTGTAACTGTCCAGGGATAGGCAGCTACATATATATTACTCCTCTTTTTGTTGTCAGCAGGGTCTGGTGGCTTCTGCCACCATTTCATTGCGATGCATCTTAGGTAGCCTTAAGTTAGGGTTAGTCACCTGCATGGATGTCACTTTGTCCTTGCTCTGGGGAATGTTCTGGTGCTGCAGTTTGGGCAGGGGCAGGCCATTTGTGTGCATTCCTCAGCTTTTAGCTGGCAGTGGGACAGGACAGAGATTGAAGGATTTGAGAAGGACCACTGTGGCCAGACAAATGTTCCCAACACAAGCCTTCCTGCACAACCAGCTCCTGAGAGCATCTGGATAAGCTTCAAGATGTCTGTGTGCACACAAAAGGCTATCAGAAGAGGTTGCTAAGTGAGTTAATGACACACGTCTCCTGCTTGTTCACCTGTCAAACATACCTTTCTGATGAAATGATGCTGGGAGCAGGGCCACTGACACTCGATCTGGAAAGAGGTTTGCTCATCCAGGTCTTAAAACCTTCCCGTGACTTCTCCCTCTCTGCAGACAATCCAGCTGGCTACACCATTACTCTTGTGGCTAAAAAACCTACCCTCATGTCAAACTTCAGGCTCCCTGGCTGTTGTTTAACCTCTTGACTTCTTATCTTATTGACAGTAGGAGCGGGAGACATCTATTCCTCCGGCTTTATGAGGATATGTCTTCTCTTGACGTAATAGTCTGAGTTCTTGCAATGTTTCCTTTTGGATCAGGTCTTCTAGATCTCTCACTTCTCTTATTTCTTCCCACTGGTGGCTCTGCAGCTGCTGCCCACCTTCCTGATGCCACTGCTCATATAAATACAGCTGTTAACTCTGGAGTCTACTGATGGCAAGTAAAATGCCAGACACTGTTAACAGCCCTGGCACAAATACCAGAAATAGCACACTGGTGTCTTGAAGGTGGCAGCATCCAGAAGCTATCTTAGTGTGTGTGATGCACGTGGAAGGGAGCTAAACAAAGGAGGAAAGCCCTAGTGGGGCAGGAGGTGCAGCAGCAGCTAGGGTTCAGAGCCGGGGCACGTGTGAATCCCGAGGTCCCTGCTCTGTTCTCCTCCCTGGTATCCAGCCTGCACATGCACAAGCGCCGCAGCAGCCTGTGTTCCTGGACTGACAGCTACGTACAGGAAACTGTCTCACTCGCTGAAGAGATGGGGAGCACTCGCAGGAGAGCAAGAGTTCATCTGAGTAAGCAGAAACACAGAGGGAAGAAGTCGGGGCTTGCACAATCTGAGTTAGGAAACATCTGCACGCATGCGCACGTTCACACACACACACCCCCCCCCGTGTCCCTCCTGCGCTCACAAACTCGGGAGCACAGCCTCACAACCCAGGCCGCTTTGCCAGGAGCACGGCTCCCCACATGAGCAGGAGATTTTCGCAAGAGACCTGGGGGTTTCTGACCAAGAGGTGGGTGGCAAAGTACCAGCTTGTGTTGTGTTAAGGCACCGTGCAATCTGGAAAGCCGTGCAGAAGCCATTGGGCTCTGAACAGCTTTGGAAGAGGCCGGGTTTGAAACTCCAGGTGGGGAACAGGGCTGGCACGTGACAACATGGGGGATTTGAACGGAGAACACAGCCTCACAAACAGTGTGGTTTCATTTCTCCAAAGTCCCAGCCTCATCCCCACCCCGAAAACAAAACAAAACAAAATAAAACAAAACAACAACAACAAAAAAAAAACCACAGCCATTAGGTTATCTGTAAGCTAAATCTGCTCTTCTTCTCTTTCTCCCCTCTTTGTTTGAGACGAGGCAGGGCTGAGGCAGAGGAAGGCAGAGTTGGAGCAGCAAAGAGGAAAGGAAGATTTCAGGCCACCCTGCCAGCACAGCACTGGTTAGAGCCCCTTAAAGGGAAGACCAGCTAGCTTCCCTTTAAGAGAAGTCATTTCACATCCTTTTGTCTAATGGGCTTGGTTTTTGCAAGGTGCTCCAGCTGCTTTCTCAGCTCGGAATATATAAATAAAATATAAATAAGGTGCTCCGACGCAGCTGAGGTCAGTCCCTTCTTGCTTTTAATGAAAAGGTCTCTTCTCCCTGGAGCACCCAGCCTGGCTCAGGGCTGGCAGGCAGATGGTGCAGAGGAGGCCAAATTACCTTCATGACCAGGGGCCACAGCCAGAGCCATGCTCTACGTCTGATTTACCCCTGGTCGCCCGCTGATGGCCATGGGAACATGGCATTAAAATCAAATGAGGGATGTGGCCTCGAGTGACACTGGAGGTGCCGAGGAAACATCATACTGTCTTCAGCTGGCAATGCACAGTTTTCCAGGTCTTGCCACATCACCATGGTATTTGTGCTTTGTTTTTTTCTTCGAGTCCCAGCTCCTAGAGGCACAGGGTTACATGCCAATATTTCATCTCTCTCATTATTTTTTTTAAGTCCCTTCTGGTTACCAAGTAAACTGGAAAACATGAAAACCCTAGGTTTCGAAAACAGAAGGCAAACCCAGAGAACACACCATTCGGTTACATTTTAATTCTGGTTTTGTTTTACTGGGGGGAGAGGAGAGTTTTTTTTTTCTTGTTGCTCAGCCAGGTTCTCTCCTGGCCAGGGCAGGCTTGGGATGGCTGTGAAAAGAGCTGGTGCTTCAACCAGGGAGTGCTCGTGCCTGCCCCATTTTAGTGGTGTCCCAGAGCTGGCACACTGCTGCTCCAGGGCCTCTTGTAGGATGCTCTTCTGGAGGCAGCTGAGTCCCCAGGCTGTTGCTTTCACTGGGAAATTTATTTCAATTAATTGACCTTGCATCTGCATTTTTAGTTCCTGTATTCTGCAGTTTTGTAACAGCTAAAGTTTTTTTTATTTTTTTATTTTTGGTGGGAAAAGATGTTAAGGGACAGGCAGTCAAGCAGGGGACATCTGGTCCTTCGTTTTCCAGTGACTCAGGCTAGGAGGCGGTTTTGGCCTGTGGAACAGGGACAGGAGTGAAATGTTGGTGCTGCTGAGACAAATGACAGCTGCCAGAAGGCTTTTGAGTTTCTACTCAAAGGAGAAGTGAGATTCTGGGGCTGCATTCAAAGTGTGTGTCTTGTTTTGCTCACTAGACGTTTGCAAAATACTTGCAGCCCTCCCCGTTCCCAGGCTCCCTAAATCCAACCCCAGACCCTACAGCTAGTTCTGCTTTCCCGTGCAAAGACCTTCTTTGGTCTGCCACACATCAGCCCTTCCTCCAGGAAAAAGCTCTCCCCAGCTGTTGAGTGCTCTGCCTACCGATGGGTGCTCTGGATTTATTTAAACCTCTGTGAAACATGGAGTAGAGCAAGTACTCAGGGGAAAGCTTGCGAGTGGCACAAGCAGAGTTTCTCAAGTTACCTCTTCAGGCTCCCGGAGCATCGCATGAGAGCAAACCATAAGCTGCCAATTTTTTCACAGACTTACCCAAACGCCCTCACTGAATATTGCCTTCTCCCTGGGTCTTAGCACTCAGTTTTCCAGGGGTAGAAGACACCTTCGACATCTAAGCCCTCTGCCTGGCCAATGGACCACTGCTGCGTGTTCAGAGCTCCCCAGGATCATCAGACCTCAGACTACCAGATACAGTGAAAGAGCTGGAGAGCTTAAAGAGAAATATAAGATGTACAGCACAGAGCTGCCCTTCCTACTCACCGCCGTGTCCCACGCTGCCCCTCACATTTCTAAGTGCCTGATTTATCCTCCAACCAGCAAAGGCTGGTGTGAAGGTGACAGTGAAAGTGAATGATCGGACTGCTGGAAACTATGTTTAGGAATATCTTTTTTTGGAAATACAACTCGCAGGGATCTCCAGGTCCCTGCCAAGAACATGCAGAGGGGAGCCAGCGAAGGTTCAGCGGGCGCGCGCTCAGGACTGCTGCAGCGAGGAGCGGTGACAGATGGATAGCAAGCCAGAGGTGGCATCCCATCTGCTCCTGCAGGATCTCCCTGGCATCTCCTGAGGGACTCAAGGAAAGCAAGGACGGAAATGACTAAGCACTAACTGACGAGGGCTCGCTGGTTATCCTCCAGCATTATCCGTACCCACAAAAGCTGGAGCACTGAGGGGATGCTCCAGATAAGGCCAAGAAAGAGTGGTGGGACAGATGATCCTGCTGTGTTTGGGCCGAAGGCTGCCCTTTCCCTGGCCACTCATCTCTTTTACAGGGAATTTAAGGCAGGAATTTCTCACACAAGAAATATCTAGGGGGTTGTGACCCACTCCTCTAAAGCATGCAGGAGTTCACACATCTTCACAAAGTACTGAGCAGAGAACTGGCCTGCACCATTCTGTCCTGTAGGCTCTGCAGCCCACTAACTCCTTTATTTGCAGGGAGGGATTGTCTTTCTGCTCTGCGTATGTAGACAATACCCAGAAACCTCCGCCAGCGACTGCAGAGAGATGCAGGCTGCTGTCGGAAAGAGCTGTGGGTGTGCATGAATGAATGAATGAATGAACCATTCGTTAGCACCAGCATGAGAAGCTCCATGATTTTGTGACTGCAATTAGTGGTTGTAAGTGTGTTTGCAATGGTAGGTGTTCACTTGCATGGCTGCAAAGAGAGACAGGGAAGGAAAGGGAGATACTCCCTGAGTTAGACTCTTTCTTTCACAGCCCAGCTCCAACTTTCACTTGGGGACTTTGAAAAACAAAGGTCTGAATGTGCCTGGAAAGATGTGTGTGAGGGTCTACAGAGTGGGGGGACATCTTCTGCCAGCCTCTCGGCCTCACATCCCTCCTAATCAAGAACTTTCCTAGCAGATGAAGGCAGCTCTGCAGTACGGGTGGGATAACACCACATCTCCTTTCACCTTTTCTGTCCCATATGGTTAAAGCTGGGCAATACAAGGTGTGTGTGGGGGGGGGATTGCATGGGCTTTCAAGCACCACCACGAATGCTGACAGACTTTGGTTTTCTTCAGCCCCTGTTCCACAGATGTCCCAAAACAACCTTAGGCCAGAGCAGCCTTCCCGAGGGTCTGGGCAGGAGGCACTGGGAGAGAGGAGCGTGCCCGGGGGCAGGCAGGGAGAGGCGGGCTGGGGAAGTGCCTGGCTTTTCGGGGAGCATCTCACCAGCTAGCAGAGCTAGCATCCTGGTGCTCCCGAGGAGTTGTGCGCCGTGATCAGCGAAAGAGCTGGGAAGTAGGTCAGCAACACAACCGAGAGAAACGGGGAGCTTTAGGGAGAGCTTCACGGCTGACAGCTAATTAAAATCTGAGCTGCACTGCTTACCGTTGCAGCGATTAGATTTCAGCGTGTGGGGCAAGGAGCATCGTCAGGGATTGTGTTTGCTGCGAGCGAGCTGGTTTCCTTGTGCAGCGCCCTGCGTCCCGCAGCCACTGCCAAACCAAGCACCAGGGAGACACAGCCAGGTCCGGAGCCAGGTCTGGTGCCCCGTTTAGTTGTGCTCCCTCTACATCAGTCACCCTGGTGGGAGAATCAAGTCCCATCCGATTACCACGCGTGGCCAGATGCAACTGTGTTCTTCCCCTGAAGAGTTTAAAAGCGGTGAGGCTGACAGTCAGAGTTAGCTATTGGACACAAAAAAGTGTCTTCTCTAAGCCAAGTGATTTGGAAATTATGTTCACCCAGCGTGTAGGCAATAAGCTTTTAAAGTGAGACCAGAACTACATACCGATCGCAGCTGTAACGCTAATAACAGCTAGCTGGCTTGCTGGTTCGTCACCTCATCACAAAGAGCTTTAAAAAAGGGTGTTGTGATGTTATCCGTGTCCGACACCAGATCCCAACCAAAGAAATGTAGTTTCCCATCCCTGCTGGAAGAAAATGGTGATGCGGAAATGTCACCCTCCCCACCAGAAAAGAATGAAATAAAAAATTAAAAAAAAAAAAAAAAAGAAAGAAAAGCACAAATGAAGTCCACAAACAAGCCGGTGGTGGCATAAATTACAGGTGGACTAGATGAGGGGGAGAAGGGGTAGGACGGGGCAGGAGCTGCAGTAGTGGCTCTGCTTCTCCTGGGTTCGTGTTGCACCTGAGCAGGAGGGCCACGCAGGGTCGCCGGGTACTTGAGGCTACCAGTGCAGGGGTTATTAGCTTTGGTCCTATTTTAAGTTCCTAAACCCACAGTTTTGCCTGGAGGGTGAGACAACGGGTTCATCTGCTCCTTGCTGGAGCCAGCGGAGGGTGGAGGAGCCGCTCAGGCGCGGCGGCAGGGGAATTGCCCACAGGAAGGGCGCTTGGGCCAACCTGAGGTGCACCAAGTCCATCTCTGCTGGGCTGTCTGGGGCTGCTGGCTTCCCGCGGGGCCTCCCAAACCCACTGACCCTCCTGTGGGGACAGGAGGCTCAGAGGGTTCAGGGGCTGGCCTGGAGGTGGCCAGAAACAGGTCTCGGGAGGATGCTAAACGATCTATATGCCCCTTGCCTGTCACCCTACAGCCCCACGGCACCCACTGCCCTCTGCAAACACCATGATGCTGGGGATGCGGGGGGGGGCTGAACCCCAAACTAGGGCCCTTTGGGACACCCCAAGCCTGCTGCCTCCCCACAGCAGCAATGGGGACAACACGGACACCCCTGGCACCATCCTTCCTGGGGATTCCTAACCCAGGGCTGGGGGAAGAGGAGGGCGTACAGGGGGGCAGCGCCTGCCAGCAGCTCCCTCTGTCCTGCAGGGCGCAAATAGGACCGGGCTCGCCCCGGGAGGCTGCAGGGGGCAGGATCGGGACCCGGGGTCAAGCGGGGCAGGGCTGGGGGCTGCCCAAGGCAGGGCGGGCAGGGCGGCCGGGGGTGGGTCCGCAGCCAGCCCAGCCTTTCAAAGTCCCTCGCTCCGAGGAGGAAATCGGGAAATATTTCCAGCAGCAGCAGCAGCAGCAGCAGGAGGAGGAGGAGGAGGAGGAGGAGGAGGAGGAGGAGGAGGAGGAGGAGGAGGGCCGGCGGTTTTCTCCCAGCCCCCGGAGGGATGCGGAGGGAGAGGAGGCTGCCTGCGGGGCGGGCTGGCTGAGCGCATCCCGGGGGCTGTGCGTGTGTGCGCTCCCTCCATCCCTCCCTCCCTCCCTTCATCCTCCCTCCCTCCCTCCCTTCCTCCTCCTCCTCCTCCTCCCGCCCGCCCTCCCGCCGCCGCAGCCGCGCACCGGGGCTCCGCCACCCCGCGCCCCGCCGCGATGCCCCGCCGCTGCTGAACCGGCTCCGGCTGCTGCCCCCCCTCCCCCTTCTTCCCTTCCCCAAACCCCCCGACAGGTAGGTCCGCGACCCCCCGGCCCTCGCCCTGCCCGCCCCGGCATCGGGGGGGGCTGTATGGGGGGGTCCCCGGTACCGGGATGGGGGGAGGCGGGATGGGGATGGGGAGCCGCTGGGGGATGCTGCTGTGTCCCCCCCCTCCCCGGCCCGGGAATGCTTTTTGCAAGCCAGCCGCGGTACCTTTAGGCGAGGCGACTGGGGCTCGCCTCCCTCCCCCGCCGGCCAGTCGCGACATGTCGCGACGGGAGGCGCGCCTGCAGGGAGAGGGGTGCCTCCCCTCGCCCCGAGGGTCGAGCGTGTGGGAGCGGGGAGGGGGCTGGAGAGAGCCGCCCCCCCCCCTCCGGGGGTCTTACGGGCATCTTCCCCCGGGGGGAGCCGTGCCTCCGCCCGGCGGGGCTGGCGGTGCCTGCAGCTGGGCTGCCTTGCCTCCAGCCCCGGGGGGTTCTGCCTTGAAACGGGCGCCGAGGTGAGTGGTCAGAGGCACCTGCAGCCACGCCGAAATCCCCGTTTTCCTCCCCGAGCGGCTGTGCCTTCCGAAGGGCTGGCGTTCAGCAGCGCTCATCACGTAGGCTTTGTCTAGGTGGAAGCATGGCTGGGGCTCTTCCGTCATCGCGAGTTTAATTCTTTCATCGTAGCCTTGTTGCTTCCCTCCCCGCCGAGCCGTGCCAAGCGCTCCGCTCTGTCTCCGGGGCGAAAAGCGAGCGGCCGAGACGCTGGAGAAATGCAGCAGGCACTAGGGAGAGGACCCGAGCCTGGAAAGGAAAGCCGTAGTAAAACCACAAGGTCACAGGCGTGTGGGTGCGAGTGGCTGATTTCAGGGCTCCTCTTGCTGGCGCTCCGCTTGAAGCCGTTCCTCCCGTCCCAGGTGCTGGAAAACTGGGAGTCAGGCGATGGAAGTGGGGGCCGAGGGAGGCTAGGGTCCTCTGGGTGCTCTTCCAGTGGTGTTCTCGTGCTCTTTCTCACCGCCCCGAAGAGAAGAGGTGTGCTTTTGTTCAGAAAGGGGAAGCAGGGATGCTCGCACGTTGGTGTGGTGATGGCAGCCGGGAGAAAACAGCTGTGCTGCGTGGCTGGGGCAGTGGGCATCACCAAAGAGGGGCAGCTGTGCTCGCTTGGGTGCATCTGATACATGTCTCCTCGCCTTTTCCTTCCAGCTGGTTCTTCAAGAGCAGCTTTGCCCCTTTTCCAGCATTTAAACCCAACAGGGGCACAGCCAAGCATTTCTAGAGCCAGAACCCACCAGTCAAGCCATGAACCCCCCCAGCATCTCCCCAGGAAAGTTGAATCCTCTCATACCCACCAGCTCTGTTTCTCTGGAAGCATAAACAACTCCAAAGCCAATGCTGGGGAGCTGGGGAGCTCAAAGCTTCCCCTGAACCAGGGTTTGCATTCAAGATGTTTGAGGATGCACTCACTCTTTATCCTCGCATCCCTGAATGCCAACATCAAATAGCAGTGATAAGCCAAGGAAATTTTGCCTGCTTCTTCTTACCCAACTCTCAGTGAGCTTTTTGAGGTCTTTGGTTGTAAATTGCTCCTGAGATGTCTGATCTGGGTCTGCCTAGGCTGCAGCAGGTTTGCTCTCTTGGCACTGCTGTACCCAGCACGGCATGGACTTGGCTCGTGTCCTTGCTCTCAGGAGTCCTCACAGCACCGTGATGATGCCACATGGGCACATGCATTTCTTTTACTGTCCGGACCTTTCTTTGGGGGTGTGCTGCTCTGCTCAGGAGTGTCAGGGTTGCAATTTCCTGGCATCGTACCTAGGACAGAAGTTGGTTTTCTGTTCTGTTGCTGGGGCCATACAGTCCTGCTGTCTTCTGGGGGAAAAGTCCCTGTTCAGCATCCTAATGAATCTCACGCCTTGTAATAAAGCCCAGTGTCCTCCAAGGTACAGGCATCTCTGGAGGACCAACCCATTCCTCTTGGACAACACAAATGGTGTGTGATACGGGCACTGTGGGTGACCTGGAGCGGCCCACGTGCTGGATGCCATGATCCACACGTGTTCCTAGCTCACGGATATCCTGGCTGTGCCTGGGTCTGCAGCGGGGTGCTCGGGGTGCTGTCAGGACTATGGCATCCCACATGGGCTGAGCTCCTGCCCAGTACATGAATGGTATCTCTCCAGCTCTTTTCAGGAAGCCTGTAGGGACTTGGCTTTCTCCACTATCTCTACCCCTCTGGCAAGTTTAGCTGAAATTGGGGGGAGAGGGGGGGTGAACAGACAGGCAGACATGGAAAGTGTGATTTCATATGCCTGGCTTCCTAAGGAAACCTGGCTACAAATAGAAGTGAGATTTGCTGCTGTGAAGAGCTGCTGGGGAGCCGCAGGAGGTCGATGAGGTGGGGGTTGGAGGGGTGGTTAACCCTGCTCTGGAGGCAGGTGGCCCAGGCCCTGCATGCCCGGGGGCTCAAATTGTCTTTCCTGAGATCTGGCAGTCTAAAATCCATGTGTCTGCTCGGCTCCGGTGTCCAGCTCCCTCTAGAGTCAGCGGTGCGATCCTCTGGGTGATGACCACCCTCCACCAGACCGGGCTGGACACCCAGCTGAGGGATGGAGACATCCAGCTGATGGATGGAGCGTGCCACGGTGGCCTCCAGCCCAGATTAAGCTGCCCCAGCCCTTTCCCCATGCACATGCCCAGGGACATCTCCCACCTCTCCATCCCTGGATGGGCGTGGGGAGGTGGGGAAGGGGGGAGCTCTGCTATCTTGAAGCCTTCTGCTCCTTCCCCCCATAGAGCCCAGGAGCACATCCCACCACGCAGGTGACCACCTCAGAGCTACCAGCCCAGGGGACAAACAGGCACAGGCAGGCAGAGAGGAGAGCAAGCCCTGTTCTACAGAAGCCCTAGGATCTGGGCAAATGCTTCCTTCCCAGCCTACCTGGGAGCGCAAGGTTTGTTAGCGATGTTTTATCCTCCCAACAGTCATTTTACAGAGAAATTGGATGCTTCTCAATAAAGACAAAACCAAAAAAAAAACAGGTGGTAGGGATAGAGAAATGATCTGGAGACAGCAGCAACAAGGAGGAGAGATGTTAAAAAAAATACAGCGCAAAGAATTAAGAATTAAGAATTTCTCCCTTGCTTCTCGTTTCCTGGCATTTTCATCTCTGAGCTCGTGTATCGCAGAGAAAAGAGACAACTTGCCGCTCAGCCTTGATGCATTAAAAGGCAAAGCTGGAGTCTCCCTGAAAAAAAAACCTAAAAAATATTCCAAGCTCAATCTCTACAAGCTGCCCCCAAATTCAACCAATCTGGCTGAAATTTTTTATGGGGGCTGATTTATTTTCTCTATTTATCTGTTTATTTTGGAAAGTTGCTGGGGAGATTGTGGGAGGGGATTGGATGCTGCATGCAAGAGATAGATAGGATACTTGGAAAAATCAGTTGCGGACTGATAATTATTCTAACTTTTTAATGTCCTTTACAGAAAACAGTGTGGCCTGGTGTGTATTTTACTCGATTGGCTTCATGGAGGGCTCATGCCTCTGACTATATTTGGAAAGGTTTTGATGGGTTTTGTACTGATGCAATCAGGATGCTGACGGCCTGGAAATCATTTTCCTGATGTGGAGATCCAGAGGGTCATGGGCAGGGGATGCCAACAGTTTCGGAGTGACAGAGCTGGGTGGAAGGAAGAAGGAGCAGGGCTGTGAGCCAAGGGCTTTCCAAGCTGCCTTTAAAGTGCCATCGCACTCCGCAGCCCTGCGTGGCAACGTGGCTTTTGGACACCTCAGCTTTCCTCCATGGATCCAGAAGTCCAGCCAGCGTGGCGTTCATCTCTTTCTCTTGCTGTCATGGGTAAAAATGACAGCTTGGCAGGAGCTACTTTTTACCAAAGTTGCGCCACGGGGCAGTGACCAGATCAGGGCTGTTGGCATCCTCTTTGTGTCCCTCAGCTGCAGGAAGCTGCACCTAGGCTCTTGGCTGATTTCCTGACTGTTGGTCAGAGACCAGTTGATTTGTTGGGGCTTTTTTTTTTTTTTTTTTTTTTTCCTACAGTCATCACGTCTTTTCCCAGCGCACGGTTTGCTCAAGCCGTCCTGCTGTGAGGCAGATTGCTGCTTTCAACAAGGCGCAGGTGTACAGGCTCCAGCATGGCCGGGAAGGGTCAGAAGGAGGTAGAGAGGTGTTAGCCTTCTGGAGACAGGGCTTTGGGTACAAGTACACTCGTGCAGACGAGGCATGCAAAGCTTTCTGCAGGAAAACTGCTCGCATTTAACTCTTAGGTGCTGCTCTCCTTCAAGAGAACCTGGGAAAGGGGTGCAGAGATTTGGAGAGCTCAGGTCTCAGAGGATGCAGCTCCCACCTTCCGCACACCGGTGACACAACCATGGGGACACTCTCCCATACAGGCTGGCAGTAAATTCACCGTAACAATGCTTAATGTAGAGCTGATGTCGTAGTGGGGTAGGCACAGCCGGGTGGCTGTGGTGGCGGCTGTGACAGTGTGAAGGCTGCTGTGTTACAGCTGCTCTGTGTTGCAGAGTGCTTGCTGTCAAGTGATGGAAAGATAATTCCCCACAGAAAGTCTCTCTTTTTGCGTGGCCACTCCTTCCTCGTGAGCCCAACCTTTCCTGCCCAAGCCCTGTAATGAAGGCAGCCAGCCTAGAGGTGGTTTTCAGCGCTCTGAACAGCAATGCTGCTACCAGCCTGTTGCAAACGGCTGCGAACTTCATCACACAAAGGTGCAGAAAAGCAGCAGGAAGGGTCTAAAAGTGGATACGGCCCGGGTGCCATGCCCAGATGGGAGTGGGACTTTTGGGAGGCTGCTGCAAAGGAAAAGCTGTGTGTTGCTGAAGCGCGGAGCAGCTTTCAGGCTGGCTTTGCTCGCAGCACGCAGCCAGCCTGGAGGAGAGCTCCTTCAGCCTGGAGGAGCTCGTGGCAGAGCAGAGGCTAAAAGGCTGCTCTCTCCCCATCTGGCAGCTCCGGAACTGGGGTCCAGAGCACGAGCTGGCAGCAGGAGCTCTCTCCTACCAGCTTGTAAAGCCCAGGACTAGGGGAAAACCTCAAGCTCCCTTCTCCAGACAGAAGGCAAACATCTCTGCAACCCTCTTAGCCTTGCTGCAGGCAAGAACTGGGGTTTTACAGCACTGAAGGCTAGAGAAAGGCTGGCCAAACGTCCCTTGGCTGGGGTCTGGATCTAAACTGAGCTTGCCTCAAAGGGACCATGCAGCCCCTTGCAGGCTTTCTCTTGTGACTGCAAAAGCAGCTGCTGGCACTTTGGGGAGCTTCTGGGAAGTGAGCTGGGGGCTGGCTCTGCTGGCTAGCTCCAGCTCTACCTGAAAGCCTCCAGGCAGCCAGATCCGGGGGAAAAAATGAGCTTTGGATCTGCCCTGTGTTGTAGGGTTGATGCTTACAGGCAGGGCTGTGCTGATCCAGGGTGGTAGCTTGCAGTTCGTCACCACACGTGTACAGCCAGCTCGTGCGTTTGCTTTTCTTGTTGATGGCCTGGCTGGGAAATGCAATTGAGACACCTTAATGAAAAGCTAACAAAGTTGGCTTTGAAGGGAAGGCTGGCATTCTGGTAGCCTTGCTTCTCGTTAGAGAATAATATGAATGATTTGTCTGGGAATATTCCTACTGCTGGGTTTGCAGCAGCCTGCTGACCATGGGCTGAGACCCCATGCAAATGCCAAGCAAGAGTGTCTCCAGGGACCAAGTTGTTTATTTTGGACTGTGCAAATAAAGAAACACTGCTAATTTTACAGCAGCTGCTTCTCAGAGAGATTTGGAGTGTCAGGCTCTGGTTGTGTATGCATAGCCAGCGTGTTGTGACCAAGCATTTTCTAACCCTCCATAATTCCTGAGCCTGCTGCTAATAACGCTGATTATGAATTGGTTCCACTAGGAAGGGTGGGGGGTACCCGAATTTTTTTGATGACCACACTGCAGAATGTTGGAGAAAGTCCAACATAGGGTTGCTGGATGCTATGGCCACTCAAAGAAGGTTGCCTGCACATTGCCAAGGCTGGTGTGTTTTTCCTTATTAAGCTCCAGCCCTTCTCCACCCATCTGGGCTCTCCAGAAAAGCTCCACGTCTCTTTTCTCCTGCTGTCTCAGGGAAAAATGTTGTTTGTACATGGAGAGCTGCATGGAAAGGCCAGAAAGATGGATTGCTCAGATGCAAGCCTCTAGGCCTTTGTTCCTCCTGTTTAACGAAATATGGGACTTGATTAAAATATATATATATTTGTGTTAGAATGTTTGAAAGGGAAGAACATGGCAAATAAAGTTCAAGTGACTTATTAATCTGATTTAGTGAGTAGTTTTTTTTCTGGCTGAGACTTCCAGTGCTCAAATCCTTTTAAGACTGCAGAGTTGGTCCAAAGTATGATGAGACTCTTCTATTCTTTATGACCTAAATCAGTGACCCAAAGCATAATATTTTCTCTAGAACCATCTGTTTTCTCCTCTTGCCAAGGGGATTTCACAATGCCTGGTTGCTCTGAATAATTGTACATGTGCGAGGATATGACTTGCCACAGGGAGAAAATTAACTGAACAAGGGCAGGTGGATGCTTTGAGTTTTCTGTTGATTGAAACTACTACCCTTTAGAAAGAGAGGGTGAAAAACCACCGAGCTGAGTAATATTTTATGCCCACACTAAATTTTTCTTAAGCCTACATATTTTTGAAATTAATTAATTAATTAAATGCTTAGGAGTTATCTGGGATAAATAGAGTAGATACCAAGCCAGCTTGTGTTTTGACAGCCCCTTTATCAAACTTCTCCAAGAGTTGGTTTGAAGCAGAGTGAAACACAGTCGGGATTACAGATGTTGGGTGACTAATTAATGTTTCGGCTAAACTTCAATGACCATAAACGCACATCTGTTTCAACTTAGCTATCTGCAAAATGGCATACAAGGTACTCTTCTTTGTAAACACCATGTTTTCATTTATTTTAACTTAAGATCTGTAAGCAATGACTAGAGCCTTCATTCTGGGAAGCAGAAGGTGTCTAGGGACTGTGACTTGGGGAGCAATGTTTGGGGTTTCTGACTCCAGCAGCAAGAGCTTCCTGTAGCATTAGCAGGATTTCCAATGCGAAAAATTCCTGTATTCTAAATTGAGTTTCATACAGGAGACACGCTTTTTCTTGTTCATCTTATCTGTTCTTATCACCCAGCTCTCTGAATTGCTCACTTCCTGCTCGGTGTATCTTTTGCCTTACTTAATTAGAAAATTGGGAGGGGGCTGCGGCACAGAACAACAATTCCCAGTGAGGAGATGCCATTTACATATAACTGTCTTAATATATTTTCAGTATTATTCTTCTCTCCCAATAATCCCACTGCAGCATTCTTCAATAAAAGCAAATCGAGCGGAGGGCGTTCATCCATCGTTACAACATCTCTTTAAGGAGTAGATCCCGTAACGTGGGTGCAAGATGGTACTCGCTCCTTCAGACACTTCTTCCTTTGCACACAGCCTGTCCCTGCATAACGAGCCCCTGCCCTGATGAGGAGGGGTGATTTCTGCATCATAAGGAGAGGGGCGGTGTGATCAGGCGCTCCTTTTCGAGGAGGCGTTGGTGTGTCCCTGTTGGAGGGTAAATGCTTCTCCCTGGGAACGACTGGCTGTACGCTTGCAGTCAGCAGTGCTGGCTGTGTAGCAAGCCTGGTTCCCTGCTGTGCTGAGAAACAAGACCTCTTTGAGAAGGAAGAGGGAAGGTGAGCTTTGCCATCCCGCTGGGGTCACATCTAAGCACAGGTGACAGCTGGGACGCTGTCACTGGATGCAGCCTTTAGCACAGATGGGCTGGTCTGCAGCTCCAAGCGTGTGCAGACAAGCATCTGGCACTAAGGGACAGTCATGGCACTGAGGGACAGGGCTTAGTGATGGGACTCCATAGGTCAGGCTGGTGGCTGAACTTGATGATCCTGAAGGCCATTTCCAATCCAGATGATTCTGTGATCTCTTGGGCCTGGCGCTGTGTTTACTGGAGAGCAGGCAGATGGCAAATGGTGGGGCAAGACCTTCCAGGTATTACAGAGATGTTGCCTCTGCTTCCTGCTCATGTCCTTATCTCTGGCATGGACCTGAGAATATTACCCCTCCCTTAAAAGCTGATATGTTTCATGACTAGGCTCTTCTTGGTTTTGTTTCTGGGGTGTTTTTTTCTTTTTACGAGCAAAACCTGTTCAGCCTTCTGTAGGCTTCAGCAAGGTAAAGGTATCAATATGCTCGTTTTCCTCTCTTCATAGAAATGTTTTTAAGTACTATGTGATTAAATTAACTTGGAATGGAGAAATGTAGTATGGCAAAGGCTCTCCTTGAGGAGAAAATATAGCTTTAATAACTAGGAATCTGGCTTTTATTGCCTAGTAAAATTGGGAATTTAATACTGAGCATGCTCAGGTTTTTGCACTAAGCATCTCTATGTAATTTAAGGCATCTGCTCTGTAGGTTTATGCACTGTTAACTAACTGCAAACCTCTTTAACAGCTCCCTGACACTGCTGGAAAATCCTGAGGCAGGACAAGGGCAAGTACTGCTGTCATGCCTGATGACTGATGTTGTAAATGGAGTGAGAAAGGCCCTTGCAGGGGGAGCCAGCAAAGCTGACCTAGTGGGAAAAGAGCGTAGGGACAGGCTTCCTCTCAAAGCATGCCAAGAGAGCCATGCTTGGATGCATATGGGGTTCTTTCCAGTTTTGGGAAGGTGCAAAGTGATGCGCTGTGGAAGAAATGGCTCCAAAATCATTAATTAAAGACTGCCCTTCTGGTGCGCCATATGACCGAGGTACCATTAAGAGCATGGTTTTGCCAAGGCTTGAGCTTGCTTTGTGCAGATATGGAGTAGATGCTAGGGAAGGACTGTGAGCAAGAAAAGGCTATAAAATATGTCCTTTACAGCGAACAAAAATATTCCAAAAAATGATCACAGGATAGTAGATTCCCCTGTCCCCTCCTGCTCTTACCCTGAATTCCAATGCGTGAGTGCTCAATCATTTTGAAATGTGAAACACTTCTGCCAGCCGTGAAGCAAAATAACGGGTTTTAATTAGATGAGAAACAAGAAAACACAACTGAAGATAAAAACTTTCAGCAACGAGAGAGAAAATGGCATTAAACATCCGTGTAGCTGAAAGGGGTAGGTGCTAGCCCACTGGTAGCATCTGATTCAGTCCTTGCTCAGATAGCTGAACTAAAGATTTGTACGTGGAAAGCTGCAGTGGTCATAACACGGTTAGGGCTCACTAGATGGGTCTTCTTGAGTAACAGGGTAATTTGATTATACATTTGGGAAAGGTGGGAAATAAATTGGATGGAAAGGAAGATCTGTTGTCTCTGGCCAGCCTCAGTGCATCTTTCCTTTTTTCTCTGCAGGTTGAGGACATTTGGGACCTGCTTGGTGGAAACGGCCATGTCGCAAGCAACTCACCCACCCACCTTTCTGGTGAATTTCCAACTCCTGAGCATTGTGGTGGTGCTGCTCGTCCATGCAGATGGCATATATGCAGAAAGCCCCAGTGAAGTGCCTGCGAACAAGTCTGAGGAGTGCACGGGCTCGTACATCTGCAAAAAGGGTGTGATTTTACCAATATGGGAACCACAAGACCCCTCGTTCGGTGACAAAATAGCTCGGGCAACAGTGTATTTTGTAGCGATGGTGTACATGTTCCTGGGAGTATCCATCATAGCTGACCGCTTCATGTCCTCCATCGAAGTCATTACATCCCAAGAGCGGGAAATAACCATCAAGAAGCCCAACGGCGAGACCAGCAAAACCACAGTGAGGATCTGGAATGAGACCGTTTCCAACCTCACATTGATGGCCTTGGGCTCATCCGCTCCCGAGATCCTTCTGTCCGTTATCGAAGTGTGTGGTCACGGCTTCACAGCAGGGGACTTGGGGCCAAGCACAATTGTTGGAAGTGCTGCGTTTAACATGTTTGTCATCATTGCAATCTGTGTTTATGTTGTTCCTGATGGAGAGATAAGGAAGATCAAGCACTTGCGAGTGTTTTTTGTTACAGCGGCCTGGAGCATCTTTGCCTACACTTGGCTTTATATTATTTTATCTGTGTCTTCTCCTGGTGTTGTGGAGGTTTGGGAAGGCTTGCTCACCTTCTTCTTCTTCCCTATCTGTGTGGTGTTTGCCTGGATAGCTGACAGGAGACTTTTATTTTACAAGTATGTATACAAGAAATATCGAGCTGGCAAGCAGAGAGGTATGATTATTGAGCATGAGGGTGACCGGCCCTCCTCCAAAGCTGATATTGAGATGGACGGAAAGGTTGCTAATTCTCACGTGGAGAACTTTTTGGATGGGACACTGGTGTTGGAGGTGGATGAAAAAGACCAGGATGATGAGGAAGCCAGGAGAGAAATGGCTCGGATCCTGAAGGAGCTGAAACAAAAACACCCTGACAAAGAAATTGAGCAGCTTATAGAATTGGCCAACTACCAGGTCCTAAGTCAGCAGCAGAAGAGCAGGGCCTTTTACCGCATCCAGGCCACTCGGCTCATGACAGGAGCTGGCAACATCTTGAAGAGACATGCTGCAGACCAGGCCCGCAAAGCCGTCAGCATGCATGAGGTCAACAGTGAGGTGGCAGAAAACGATCCCATCAGCAAGCTCTACTTTGAGCAGGGTACCTACCAGTGTCTGGAGAACTGTGGCACTGTTGCCCTGACCATCATTCGCCGGGGCGGCGACTTGACGAACACGGTGTACGTTGACTTCCGGACAGAGGATGGGACGGCCAATGCTGGCTCTGACTATGAATTCACTGAAGGGACAGTGGTCTTCAAGCCTGGAGAGACCCAGAAGGAGATCCGTGTTGGCATAATCGATGATGACATATTCGAGGAGGATGAGAATTTCCTGGTCCATCTCAGCAATGTCCGTGTGAGCACTGAGACCTCAGATGAGGGCATTCTTGAGGCCACTCGTGTCTCAACGCTTGCCTGCCTGGGCTCACCATCTACTGCCACTGTCACCATCTTTGACGATGACCATGCTGGCATCTTCACCTTTGAGGAACCAGTAACACATGTCAGCGAGAGTGTGGGGACCATGGAAGTGAAAGTGTTGCGAACCTCCGGCGCGCGAGGAAATGTTATTGTGCCCTATAAAACCATTGAAGGCTCAGCCAAAGGTGGAGGAGAGGACTTTGAAGACACCTGCGGGGAGCTGGAGTTCCAGAACGATGAGATAGTGTAAGTGAAGGTTTCATTTGTTACTTACAGTCTGTCATTCTCCTGAAATTAAATGCACGTGGCTACCAGAGCTGCACTGGAGGTGTGTGGGTGCCAGTGAGTTGCAGCAAGCTGTGAATGGTCTTGCGTGCTTTAGGGAGCCTGAAATGCTGTGTTCCTGCCTTGCTAGCACATCAGACAGTGGCAGCTGCTCGGGGGCACTCCACCCTTCCAGCAGCAGGGAGATGGAACTGGTTTGTGAGGCCAGCCTCCCACCTTCTACCCACGAGCCGAGCAGATCTCCGTAGTCTTGGCTCTACAGCATAGGAGAGAACACTACTGAACTCTGTTACCTCCATCCCCAGGCAGTCACCTGTCTAAATCAAGTGTGTGAATTGTGGTAACCACTTCCCTTTGACTGAGCTCACTTGGGACTGGAACACAGTTTGTTCCACTGATACTTGCTTTCAGATGGCTTTGGAGAAAGCCACCTCTTCCTTCTCCTTTTCTGAGGGCCTCGGTGACTGTCTAATGCATGCCCTGAAAAACTGTTGTCATGTAGAGAAGTTTCATGGTTAGAATGCAACTGGAGCCATGTCTGTCTGTTTGCAATTAAAAAAATAATAATAATAAAAAAAAAGGAACCTGAAAGCTGGTGGAGGCTAGTCCTTAGTATTGCTAGGCAGCAGGTGGAAAAACTGTGCTGTATCCTTGTTTATCACATTATATGGAGAATGTCAATCAGCCCAGTAAATCACAGTTGAAAACATCTACACTTGGCTATGTTTTAAATATATTTTCTTGCCCAGTTGTGGCTCTGGGAGAGAAACAGCTGGGACTTGCGTTGCTCCAGCCTCAGGCTCTTCCTACAGTCAAGTCTGTGCCTACAGACCAGGCCCTGCCAACTGTAGACTCAGTAGTAAAAAAAAAATGAGTAGGACTTGGAGCAGTCCCTGATAAAGGGCACTCTGTGTCAAGAGACCTAAAAGGTGGCTTGGCTGTTGCATCTTTTACAGCTGGTCTCTCAGGAGCCAGGGCAGACCAAAGATGGGGGTGGAGAGTGGGCCTTATGTTCTGGCCATTATTCGTACCTGCTCCATGTGTACAGGGAGAAACACAAAACTCCTGGAAGCAGGAAGATGTAATTCTTAGGCAGGGTATTAGACCACTCAGTGCTTCAAATTCTCAGAAATAATTGAGCAAGAACTTCATAGCTCCAGCATTTTGGAGGCCAGAACGTGCATGTTGCTCTTGCTAGGGTCAAGAGCACACGATGTGCTATTATTCCTGGTCTGCACTCCTGAACGATAACTGTAGTAGACAGGAACTCAGTTATTTGATTTGATTTGAATTTTTTTTTCTTTTTTGAGGGAAGCAGGAAGGTGTCTGTAGAGATGCAATGAACTAGGCTATAAGGACATCCCCCGAAGGCTCTTTACTTTTTAACCAGGTCACTCGCTGCTAGCAAAACTGGGCTGCCATCAGGAAGACCTTGATGTTTGATTTCAGTTCCCCCGAGATGCGGCGTGATTACGTGGCTCTGAGGCAGCACTCAGAGGGGCTTGGGCTTCCCCCTTGTCCTGGAGCCAGCACTCTTGATGAGATATCTCAGATATCTGATGTGGGGCTGGGCTGTGCGGCGGCGCGGCTTTCCCTCTGCCGGCATGGCACCGGGTCCCGCCATGCTGCTGCTGGTGGGCTTTCCTCCACTGAACTCTTTGCTGTTGACGTTTGTCAGCAGCGTAGCAAGCAGGGGGTGTGCTGGAAGTGGGCTGGCCACATCCTGTCAGGGCTGTGCCCTGGCCTCTCGGGGAGTGCTGGTGTGCTCTCCCCGCTGCAAGCCTCTCCCTTCCTTTTCTAACTGGCTATCTGCATGTGCACGCCAAGAGAGATATGGGGAAAACAGCTTTCTTAGAAAACCGAGCGTGGTTTATTGTGTGCAGATGCCAGGGCATTTCCATCATATCTCTGTTGTCTTTAAACCATCTTCCCCCAGTACTGCCGGGAGGGAGGGACAGTACGTGGGAAGCACCAGTGTGCACTTCAGGACTTGGCAGCCTGGAGCAGAAGAGAGCTTGGTGGATGGAGTGAGAGGAGGTGGCAGCTGCAGGACCATGTGTTTACCAAGGGGCTTGTTCAATTCAGATGGGAGAAGATACACATGTACCTTAGTACTTTGGGAGAAGGATGGCAGTGATTTTACAATTTGCCATCTGCCCACGTGTCCGGCAGGTAGTAGGCATCCATCTAACACGTAGCTGCTACAGACCCTGTTCAGGTGTCGGATGGTATGAGCTGACTTGCAGAAGAGTTCCAAGTCCACGTCTGCCTGGGTGCAACTTCTGGACAGCCCTGCAGCACAAAGGCAGCATGGTCCTGAAGCTGAGGTGCTGCTTAGGGGCATCCTCACTTGCCTCCCTGCAACTGCCTCCTATTCCTGATAGGAACAGAGAAGATGTGCTAGCACAATATGTGAACTATAGAGTTAAAGCCTGTTTGCCACGTCATTGTTAGTGTTGTGCTTCAGCTAAATCTTAGCTATGTAGAATTGTGCAATTCTGCAGCATATTTGACTCAATAAAGTTCTAAAACTTCAATATTTCCCATGCTCTGGTGGCCAAGAGATTGCCTTGCTGCCCTTTCTAAAGGTCTTCAGTGCCTCTTCAGCTCTGCCATTCTAGGCTGTATCGATCAGCTCTATAAAATTGAGCAAGATATGTTTCTCTGGGACTCTAACAATGAAGGTAGGGCAAGTGCAGAAGGACAGAAAGATGAAAGAAAAATGTGTGCAAGTCTCTATTATTAGAGGGCTTGCTTGCTGGTAAGACTCAGGAAAATTAGGAACTGCTGGGAGGGTGCTGATCTTATGGAGATTTTCCTCCACTTCCTAAAAGGCCCAATTACATAACATGCTATTTGTTCACAGAGTCCAGAGAGAGTTTCCCCTTTTGCAATCTGTTGATGTCTCCTTTCCCAGAATACACGAAATAGCAATGTAAGTGCTGAAGAGATGTACAAAAAGAGATGTACAGTGGAGAAGCTGTTGGTCTCCCTGTGGAAGACTTTATCCTGACACTGCCCTGTAGCCTCTTGGAGTGATGTTTTTCTGCTCCTTGCTCCTGAAGCACAGCTTGTGTGTTCAATGCGTGCATGTTAACAAGTGAAAGAAACAGCACATAATTGTGTTTTGTAAAAGGATTAGGTGGGTTTGTACAGCAGATCATTCCAAGCTATGTGGGAAAGCTATAGATGTCCAAATTGTGTCTCAGCAAGGCCAGCATCCTGGTGATGCTGCACAGGCACCTGGGGCTCCAAGACATCTATAGGTGCTAAGATGTAAGTTTAGGAGAGACCCTCTCCTCTGGTGCCATCCTTAGCAAGGTGATTCTGTCTTTGCCTTGCATCTCTGTTAATGATTAAAGCTTTCTTGATGAGAAGATGAACTACTAAGATGTGTAGTTACAGGCGCTTCCTGCCCACCCATCTGCCCGTAATCACAAAAGAGGTCAGCGGTTCATCTGGCCAGTGTGTTTTTGTCTCCTGATCAAATGCCAAATAGTTCAAAAGAAGTCCATCCTCCTGTCTGGAAGGAGGAAGCAATCTTTACCCCAGCTGATGGCATCACTTCTCCTTGCTGTCTTGAAACATCAGGAGGTGCATCTCTTCCAGAGATGACTGCAAAGAAGTATGAAAACTGTGTGTTCTTTCATGGTCAAGAAATAGCAGCTTCCCTCGAGCTGACATCGCAGCTAGAGAGCTATTACAACCTGCACTCTGTATGTCTGCCCCCACACACCACGAGCAGAAAAGTTTTTACTGCATTAAAAAGTCGGTGAGGAAGATGTTATGTAAAATTATATAGCTAGCAATTTGTATTGTTACTTCACCTATAAGGTTACACCTGTAAATGCATCATCAATCTTATGTTAATACATCTTGCTGTATTAATACATAAAACACATAGTTTAGCTGTTTTTATACAAGGTGTCTGCTGCAGGCTTAGGGAGTGAAATTCTTGGCCCGTCGTATATGACTCGTCTGAGCCAGCTTTGGCATTTCTCTGGAAGCATAGTTCTAGGAGTCAAATGCTAGCAGTGACACAAACACCAGCTAAACCGTAAGTTTTTTATGGAAAATGTCCCCGGAGATCACATAGCCTCCCTCCCAAGAGCTCTTTAAAAATGTCGATGTCAATAAATATAGATTGTGGCGGGGGGAACCAAGCAGTACTGCTTTTTTAAGTTCCCCTTTTCTTTTCCAGAAGAAGTTGGGTGAGGTATTTCTACAGAAATAGCAAAAAATAAAATCCTGACTCAGCCCTGGGACCTCTCTAGCTCGGTTTTGCATCCACGGCTTGCAGCTTCAAAGGAAAAATGAAACCTCCAGCACAGCCAGCCTTGCATTAGGACTCGGTCAAGGAGAGGGGAGCATCCCAATGTGGCAGAGACTGGTGTAAACTAGGCTGAAGGAGAAGCAAGCAAGCATTCCCCTTTCACCAAGAGCTGGTTGTCCCCTCTCCAAGAGGGAAAGATGCAGCTGTAATGGGGTGCGCTCTCACTTCTATTTCTCCTCTCTGTTCACTCAATGTTTAGTCTTTCCTGGACACTCCTAAACCGTCTTAATTGGTCTTAATGTCTTCCACCCATGGGTGTCTCTTTTAAACTGCTGTGCTCTTGTCTCAGTTGCACCCAGGGAAATAAGGCCGCATGGTGGTCACAGGCCTTCCCCTTTCCCCTGCACCCAGCTGCCTGCAAGTGCTTAAAAGCTAATTCTTGGGTACATAACTGAAGAATAACCACTAACGGTGACCCCACGATGTCGTGTTCACTGCTTTGCACCTTATGGATTGATATCTCAATGCAGGAGGAAGAAACCAAACAGGCCTGAAATATTTTCTTCAGGGGGATCGACCTGAATTTCGGCTTTCCATTGTGTTTAGGGCAGTCTGAGCCTTCCAACACCAAGCAGAAAAGCAAAGCAGTTTGGGGCTAGGTTGTTTGGCATGAAAAAGAATAGGAAATTCACTACCACAAGAAGAAAATGTGAGTGCCCACAGTACCTACAGTTTCATCAGTCAGGAAGCCTGGCCTGGTCTGAGGATGGAAAATCCCTGAGGGTGGCAATTCCTCTTACTGTGTCTCGCAGAGAGGATGGAGAAAGAAATGCTGCTTGGGGCCTCAAGGAACAGAGAGATGCTGTCTGCAGCTGAATCCCTGCGATGTACAGGGCCGGGTGCTGGATTTCAGTTTCTCGAATGCCTCAGGAGAACCACTGAAGGTCTGAGCTTGGAAATTGTACGTGCAGTGGTGAGCTTCCAGCTGCACACTGGATGGCCACCTTTAGACCTGGCTTGCACTTGCTATTCTCATGTGCATGCAAGCTGGCCATGGAGTGATGTGGACACCACATATATATGCACAGGCTGAAAAAAAAAACATTCCCAGGTCTCAAGCCTGCAATGTACATTTGCAGAACTGTGTTTCTATGTGTCTTATGAGCTGATCTGGTCCTCCCCAGAGTAAAGCCAGTGGGTGTGCTCCTGCGGCAAGTCATCACAGCATTGTAGGACAAGCCCTGCCTGTGGCTTGCCTGGGGAGGGTGAGCGCGGGATGCAGTCTGTGCTGCTTGCCCAAATAAGTCATTTTGTGTGTGCATGAGATCTAGGAACTTGATTTGATGGTGTCCCCTGTGGAGGGGATTAGGCAGCGAGCCTGTGTTACTGGATGAAGCAAGTTGTGCCAGCACGTCACTTGGGGGGACAGGGGGAAAGAGGGGTGAGGACAGGAGTGGTTAGCTCTCGCTGAAGAACTGATACGGTTTTTGTCCTTGAAAAACCAATGTTTCCTTATTTGTAATGAGCTGTTGTTGGCAATTTACCGCTGCCAGCTGCATCTCTGTGGTTGATTAAGGGAGCTTGGATCTTAAATATGTAATAACTCTCTGAAAGCCATTGAGAGGCAGTTATTAGCTTCATCAGGGCTTGCGTACACATCCGCTGTGCTCCTTTATGAAAAGGCTACCTATTAAATGCATTGTAGTAATTTATAAAATGCAGGATCTAGGCTTGTTTTAAGAAATTAAAGCAGCAATCCTACCAAAGTCTGTTGGTGTGGGAAAGAGTTACCCTGGAGAACAGCACAGCTCCTCAGTTCCTTGCTGGGGAGGCGAGACCAGGGGGCAGGAGAAGCCCCGTCCCCCTTTGCAGTCTCCTTTGCTTCACTGGCACATGCTTGAGCACTGCTGGCAGTGGCACAGCACCAGCTGTGGCATGCAGGTCGACACAGCAGGGACCCATCCCTCTCCTGTGCACACTCGGCAAGTCCTTGAGCAGCAAAAGGTAAATGCAACCCAAAAAAGTGTGCAGGACCCCGACACAAGCGCCGAGTTCAAGTTGTTCCCCTGCCTTGGGAATCGGCCTTCTTCCCTCTGACACTTTGCCTCCAGGTCTGACCTCAGCGGATGGCATTTAAGTAGTTTTGTGGGCTTAAAGCAAGACAGAGAGAACAAAAAGCAGACAGCTGACCACATCCAAGCACTTGTGCAGATGGGCAGAGAAGCACCTGCCACCGTCTGAAGCCAAGTGGAGCGGAGAAGCTGGACCTGCAGACAAGCAACCAAGTCAGAAACAGACCCCCAGCCTGGTCTTGCTGAACCACCTTATCTCTACAGCACTCCCAGGTCAGGAGCTTTGATTAAAGGTTGGTCTTTCACAGCCACGGTGTTGGTGAAGGCCATGTGGCCTCGCTGCGCTGGAAGTGGTGGGTATGCTCTCTGCTCTGTCACGGGCATGGTTGCAGTGAAGGTCCCCTCTCCACATCAAACACCATTGAGCCTGAGGGCATCTGGGGAGATATCAAAAAGTCTGCTAATAATGCTTCTGACACTGACATCGGTGGCATTGCGCTGGCTTCCAAGAATGGTGATGCTGGATGCTGTGCGACAACAAATAATAACGGCATTCTCCACTTTAAAAATATCTTCGTGTAAGGGAAAAAGTATTCCCACTGCTGTGCAAGTGAGAGGGTGACCAGCATGTGCCTCCACTGTCCAGTCCCTATATGGCTCCATTTCCATAGTGTCTGGATGCCTTCCTACACAATCCGAGCGACAATTAAATGCGCCTGGCAATGGGAAATAGCACTGATGAAGAACCAGGGCACAGACTGGAATCCCCGCAATCGGAGCAAAGCCCTTTCCAGAGGATGTCCTCCCAGTGCAGATGCTCTCAGCCCTTCAGTTTATGCCTGCCCTTTCTCCCCAGCACTTGCCTCTGAGCACACGAGGGATAAGGGCAAGAAATGTGCCTGGAGACTGCAGATGCTGTGCTCCAAGATGCACTGGTTTCATTGGGAACGACGAAGATCTGAGATGAGACATCTTTGGCTCGTGCAGGTGGGGAGCAGGGCTCACCTGGCACCAGAGCGTGCAGAGGACTTTGCATTTGCTTAGTTCAGTAGATCTGCATTCACACTTCAGGCCTGCTTGTTGAAATTTATGTTCCTCCTTAGTGACTGGATGTGTGATGGAACCTAGGGGGATAAGCTATCACTCCTACACAGGGAAAAAATAATATAAACAAAGTCAGTATTAATGGCCCAGGCACAAATGATCCTACCACAGGGGAAAGGGAGGGAAGTGTAACAGGAGATTTACCTGACTCACGAGCTCTCCAATGACCTGGAACTTGGAAAGAATCATACCAAAAAAACAAAAACCACAGAAAATAGGTCAGCTGAGTAGGGAAGAGTGTAACGGAGCAGCATGGGTGTGTCAGGTCGGAGTCAGGTTGGGCAGGAGCCGGCCAAGAATTAGATGAGAAGATGTCCTGCCCACACCTTAGTGCAGAGGGAGAAGGGGGAGGGAGCTGAACATCACACCCCACTGAGAAGCATAATTCTCCTTGGATGTGCTTCAGTCTGTGCTCATGGAGCCATCAGAAGACAACCTCCAGTAAGCCCACAGGTGGAGGGTGGAGATAATGTAACCCACCTGTCCTCAGAGTGAGCATAGATACATTGAGCCTCCTGGTGGTAGGGGAATGCCCAAGGGGCTCTCAGAGCTGCTTGCAGTTCATTTGGAAGTTTTCCTGGGTGAGAGGTGAGATCTGTGGGCAAGCTCCAGAGCTGCCTTCAGCAGCAGTTCAGCCAGATTATGTCTGCTTCTGTACCTGGAGGAGCTTTGAATAAATCAACACATTTGTAAGTATCTTGAAGATAACGAGGAGATGAATAACAGCCAGCAGAGATTTGTCAAGAACAAATCTTACCAAGCCAACCTAATTCTCTCTTATGCCAGGTTTTTGGGTGCAGGAGAAGCAGCAGTTGTCATGTAACTCAGCTTCAGAAGGGCTTTTCATGTTGCCTAGTTTAGTGCTGCTGGGAGGAAGTGCTGGCTAAATGGGCCAGTGGGGTGATGGGGTCAAACCTGTCTGAAAAGAGAAACACGGTACTGGACGGGAGTGAAAAGGCATTTGGCAGGTGCTCATGTTGAACTGGAGCTTGTTGGGAGCAGAAAGTAAAAGTTTGTTGTTGAAGTGTGCAGATAGCATGGACAGGTTGGAAGCATTATCAAAGCCAGCATGGGGATTTAGAGAGATGGGCTGAGAGGAAGCAGGATGCTGTAAAGACAAGTGCTTGTGCAAGAACTGCCCCAAGCACAAATTTAAGTGGGAGGGAAGCAACTGAGGCAGGGGCTGCCATTGTGACCCAGCAGCCAAATCTGAGCTCGCAATGTCATGCTTCTGCAATGAATGAGGCCGACGTCAACCCAGAGATATTCACGAGCTCCAGAAGAAGCTGGGGGGAGTCCAGAGGAAAGTGCAGAAAATGACTGGTGGTCTGAGAAATGCGATCCACAGAGAGAGGCTGCAAGAACTCAGACTGTTTAATTTAGACAGTAGCCTAAGGAAAAGCTAAGCCTTGAGCTATGTAAAGGGCAATCTATGTCTGCAGGGTCTTGAGGCAGCAGTGGAGGCAATTCAAATTAGACAGGAAGGAATTTCCTCCAAGTACGTATGGGTCCACCCAGGAGTAGCCTGGGGGCGTGGGTAAACTCTGTCAACAGCAGAGGTCAATGTAGAGGCACTGGTTGAAGATTTACTGGAGATGCTCAGTGTGCTGTCTCTTTTAGGACAGCATTGGGTCAGACGAGGTCTTGGGAACTCTCTCCTGTTTTTCTGTGATAGCCAGGCAAAAGCAACCATGGTGTGAGCTGCACTTCGGGCAGGTGGCTTCTGTCCTGCATGGTCTTCTGCTGCAAACGGGTGGTGGGGTAACATGCAAAGCAACCTACAGATGAAGCAAAGATCGAACACATCCACACACACGCAACCTTCAGAGCTTCCCTGTGGCCACCCCATCTGGGCCCTTTGCTCACAACAACTATCTGGGACAGGGCCAGTGCTCGCCTGCCGGCTGTCTCCTTTGCTAATAATTAGTTGCAATCCAGGCTTCCCTGCAGGAGAGCCCCGTCCCCGTGGGGGAAGAAGCAAGGCTGCATGGATTAAGGAAGCTAATTAGCAGGAAAGAGAGCATTGTTGCTGAAGCCCCAACAGCCAACTTTGAAATCTAGATAAGGGAGCAGTATTTAATTATATACAATTAAAGCACCGCGTGTCAGCCCCCTGAGAACTGGCGGTCTTGGAGAGCCCTCCCAAAGGTGCTAATGAACAGATCTGAAGGTGGTAGTGGTGGATGAGGGGATATGCATTTGAAACTTCACCTGGCAAGCATATCTGATTAGAAGACCTTGGAAAATTCCACTGGGATACCAGCTCCTTATTTCTGTGGTATCCTCCCTCTGCTGGAGCAGGTAATGGGAATCCAATCCCATTGAGGGGTTAAATGGGGGGATTGCTCTGCTCCTCTGACACCTAAACACTGAGTGATGGAAACATGATGAAGAGGAGACAAGGCTATCCTGAAAACATAAGGGAAATTGGAGAAGATCACAGGTATACTTGGCCTGAGGCAGAGAAACAGCCTTTGTGGCCTTTTATCCCAACGCTCAGGAGAAGCCAAACTGCAGGAGACAAAGCTCCTGCCCCTGTGCCTGCCAGACAGGGCCTCCTGGCGTCTCCAGGGAGCACCACACCAATGTTCCCCTTTGCTCCACGGTTCTGTAAGGTTCTTTAAGGTTATTTTCCCACGAGTTTGCTCTAGCCACTAACACAGCTACTTTGCCTTCAGAGCACAAATAGCCCCTGACCTCTGATCCTTTACCTTGCCCTCTCCATGCTAGGAAGGCAGTTTGCTTTCCCTGAAAAGTGCCTGCCTTGTGTTCAGACGCTGGCTGTTGTGCTCTGGGCTAGCAGAGCCAGCAAGCTTTGTGGGCAGCAAGAGCAGCTTTTACCCCAAAGGTGCTTCTGGGTATTAGTGTAGTAAAAAAAGATGAGGAAGGAAAGCTTGGATGGATCTGTATCATCTGACAGAGAACAGCAGAGCTACCTGAAGTTTTCTAAAAATCCTCTCCCTCAGCAACTACGTACAAACCCTTAAGAAAGGCTTTAGCTCAGCCTTGGGTGTGAAAGGAGGTGGTGCTTGTTTTAATTAGCAAATATGAAGTGCCTGAAGGCAGTAGGTTTGAAAACCACAAGCAAAAGCCTCGAGCTCCCTTTCCTGCATCCTTGTCTCCTGGTATTCCCCTCTCTGGCCTGCTTTTTGTCTCCAGCTTCTTCCAGGTCCATGTGCAGAACCTGTGGGTCACATTTGCAATGCTGTCACAGACAGCTTCCCTGGTGGTTTGGTTGCTTAAATCTCACAAGAGCTGCAAGCGATGCCAATGCCATGAGGTTTATTTTATTTGTCTGAGTGTTTCTGGTGATGTTTTCCTTTGCAGTGCCAAGAGCTAAACCCTCAGGGGGTTCTTCACTCATTGTGTTTTAGGTGAAAATTAAATTTCTTGTTGAATCCCAGAGCTCCCAGAGTTGGGGTTTTAAGAAAAATGCTGAATAGAATCCAGAGAGCCCTGTCTGGCCCTTGCTGTGCGGGGGGAGAATTCGCTGTGTTTCCTGGGGGAGAATTGTTCTCTATTCTCCACCCTGCAGAGCTGAAAGGGAAGGTGAGAGGCTCCTCAGTGCCAGTTTTCCTGGGCCTAGAATGAATGAGTGCCTTGGTCTCTTGCGAATATACAAACAGATTTCTACAAAGCACTTGCTAATGAACTGAAACAGCAGTTTGTCCTTTCAGTGATTTGCAGGGAGTCAGTAAAAGACTCAACCTGGGGAGCTCGTTACGCTGCTAAAGCAGTGCATTTTTAGTGGAGATCCTGGGATGCTGTTGGAGAGGTTTGGCAGCACAGGGAGGAGACCTGTGAGAGCAGACATCGATCGCCTCCATGCCAGGCTGTGCTGATGAGGGCGGCTTTGATTCTCAGCCCTGATCATCGTAATATCATGGCCAGGCTAATTGCATGCTGGGACCATCTACAGCTGGGTCTCGGGTGCAAATTGGAGGAGAGGAGAGTCCATCAACAGGGTAAAGGCAGCACCACAGCAGCCTACCTGGACCCTTTGCCATGCGCGTGGTACAAAACGGAGACCTGGAAAATACATGATAAAAAAGGAAAAATTGCATTTGCATGAGTGCTTCCCCCCAGCTGCGAGTGAGTGCTTGCAGAGCTGCAATATGTTTGGGTTCATGTCCAAAAGCCCCTTGTCCCACTGAAGCCGAGAGCAAGGATGGGCTGCTGGTGTTAGCGATAGCTATTTGCGAAAAGCTGCTGGGCTCTTGCTACAGTATGAGTTTGACATCCATGTCTTAAATTCACTGAGTTCGGTATTGCACAAGTTTCAGCTTCAGTGTGTTTGCAGGGAGAGCCCTGGCTTGGCACTAGGCAGCCACGGTAAAAGCAATAAGGAAAAGAGAATTCTTCGGGCCTTGCCAAGAAAAATCACCATCAAGGCCAACTTGATTTCAAATGGTGCATGGAAAAGGGAGAGCTAAAGTGGTTTGAACTGTCCTGTTATTGATCAGCATTTTGGTGCCAAGGTAGCCACACTTTGTGTGAGTGGCTATATCCATGTACCCATAAGAGACAGAAAGGAGAAAGGTAACGTGAAAAGCTCCATATTTACGATTGTGTCGATGCCTTCTGTCCCAGCTAGAGCAGAAGTTTAAAATTACTTTGCTGTAAATCAGGGAAAAATACTGATTTTTGTGAATAGTATTTACCTAGGGAAGAAAGCTTTACTTTTGAGGAAAGTTGCAAGTGCATAAATTAGTTTGGCAGTCTGAAGAAATTGACTGAAGTAAGAGTTGTGATTTATTTATTTTTTTAATTTATTGCTTCACAGAAAATTCAAGTTACGGGTTGAACCAAACTTTCATTCGTTGACTCTGGACACTTAAGTGGGGTCTGAATTTCAGGCAAATGTGTTTTGTTTTTTTTTTTTTTAAATAAATAAACAAACATGGCAGAAGTCAAAGCAATAACACTTTGGGATCTCAATGTCTCTGCAAAAAAAAAAAAAAGGTTGAAAAGGTATATATTATGTCGTGCAGCTTGTGCAACAGCTCCTTGCAAGCAGTGAGTTGCTTCTAGCACCCTTGTTATGTGACAGAAAATCCTGCAAAGGAGCGTGGAGGAGTTGCAGAGCTGCTTTGCACCCGGAGCTGAGCGTGGTGGTGATTTCCACCAGCAGCTGTGGGGAGTAGGGAACAGAGCGCTTTGGATTGTGGCATGAGCTTTACTCGTTTATCTCTTCTTGAGCCTCGGCACATGTACTAATTAGAGGGGAACTGGTGAGCTCTGCTAACGCATTTGAATGCGGGTAGCTTTAGGCTTGCATTTGAATCATTAAAAATGAAGCAAAAATGATGTTCTCTTTGCACCAGCTGCTGTGAGCAGGGGCCTTGATTTGGCAGCAGTTAGCTCCCTGGCACAACGGCACTAATGACTGCTAACAGGGAAAGAGACGTGTGGCATTAATGCAGTAGGGTGGTATGGGCCCACTGCATGAAAAGGGCATGCAGAGACTGACTGGGTTGTGAGCTTTCCCCTTGCCCGTGGGTTTTCTTTTCTCTGATTGCCAGGCCCGGTAAACCGCCCAGGGAAGCCCACCTCATGTCTCCTGAGGATCTTCTCTGCCTGCTGGTGTGTCCAAGCAGCCCAAGTGACACCTGAGTGAGGTTTAATTCTTCACGGTGGGATCTGGCTGCTGGCTGCAGGCAGGCTGTGTTGAGATGGAGGCCATCAGTTTTTAAAAGCCAGTGACAACCTGTGAAGGAAGGCTTCATCTCACAGCTGATCTAAACTATGAGTACGACACAGCTACATATGTGGAGGCTGCTCGAGGTGGGCTGCACAGGTCATTTCGGTTATGTCCCTGGGGGACAGACATTGTACAGGCGTGTTGTTTTCCAATCCTACAACAGCTAGGCCTGGGGAAATGTTTGACTGTGGGTTTTTCCTCAGAAGTTCCTCACTGCAATTTCTCCTCTCAGTGAAAATGAGGAAAATTGGAAACTTATCACAGAAGCTCACTTGTTTTTCATTTTAAAAAATCTAGAAAAAGAGGAATCACAGAGATTTTACAGGGGTATTTGGTTTGTTTTTAGAGAAGACACCTGGGGCAAAATAAAATATCATCCTTGCCTACTCCTGTTCTCAGAGGCAGAAACCCACATTGCAACACGGACACCAGCGACTTGTAGGAATTTCCTGAGCTGGGCAGGCTCTGTGCCAGGGTCCCGCTGTAGAGGTGAAGTCACATCAGCTGCGGTTCAAATGTGATGGAGGAGGAGGTATGAGTTATGTCAGAGCTTTCATTATCTAATTCCTCATTGTCAACCACCTTCTCTCATCTCCGTACGTAATTGATGTGGTGGCAAATAGTTCTTGCCTTCTGGAAGCTGGCTGCCTTTTGAAATGCTCTCACCAGAGATGTGTTTTTTTCAGGCTTGTACTTCTTCTTCCCCATTATCTTGTCAGCTGGGAGCAGAGTGGAGGAAGGAGAACATATCAGCAGGGGAACGGGAGCCTGCTTGCTCTTTGCCCTCTACATGGAGGTGCCAGGGTTTCGGGAGCAGCTCCTGGCAGGTGGATGGAGAATTCCCATCCCTGGCAGAAGAGGTGTGAGGGTGGTGCAGCCTGGCAGGGGGCAGCCAGCTCAGCGACTGCTGGGGCTGGAAATGCCTTCAAGCAGGAAGGCTTGTGGCTCATCTTGTGGCTGTTCTCGTTTGTAGGCTTCACGGCTGCTCCTTCAGCAAAGGAGCTGTTTGGAAATCTCAAAGCTATCGGCTGCAGACAAAGGCAGCTCATTTTTTAAACTCTAGTTGAGTATAAAAGAAGAGAAGCCTTTTTTTTTTTTTTCCTGTAGCTAAACCCCTGGGTTTTATCTGCTGAAATTTCAGAGAGAAAATCCAACAGCTACTAATCCAACTGGTGGCCAGAGGTAACCAGGCTTCTGAGGAGGGCAGAAAAGATCACATCTGACAGCAAAATGGCTCTGGAGCAAGTGGGGAAGCAGGGAAGGGTCAGCAGGCATCAGGGTGTCACCACACCATAACCTTGTTTTTGCTCCGCTGGGGTTGGAAAACACTATTCTGCCTTCTTCCCAGTCATCTCTTTCCTTTCCTCCTATTGACCTTGTGTCCAAACCCAGCTTCCCCTCTGTCCCCTCCACCCCCACTTCCCCTGCTCATTTTCAGAGTTTCATGGCCTTGTGCCCCTCCCAGGTCCTGGAGAAGCAGGGTAAGGTGAGGGGGGAGCTGCCAAACTATAAGCTCCCATCTGCAAACCTGTGGATACATAGAAGATGGGTATTTTTAGCAGCGAAGAGAAGTGACTTGCAGACAGTCTGTCTCGAGGTGAAGCGGAGATGCCAGCACTTGAAGGCTGTGCACCCTGACCAGGTGGTTTCCTGGAAGATCTGCTGCAAGGTGCCAGGATAAATGCAGAACCCAGCAAGCAGGGGACCTCACAGGGACACTGTCATACTGCAGGAGCTGGGAGCGGCCCGGGGCCACTGTCAGGTGCTTTGCACCCTGCATGACCCCTCTATAGTATCCTGGGGAGGATGTAAGGGGCTGCCCCAAAGCTCCACTCTCATGCTCAGAACTAGACAAAAAGCAGCATATCAGAATTACTGTCTTCACCTTCTTCATCATCTCAAGATGTTTCTGTGGCCAAATATGCACTGTGATGCAGCCCACATAATCATTACCAGCAAAAGCTGTGGTGCTTTATTTTTATTTGTTTATTGTTATTTTAAACTGCAGCTCTCAAGCCAGCCTCTTCTTCCTCGTCGTCACTGCAAAGAGGCTCGTCGTGTTTGATGGTTGCTTCTGCCCTGTGAGCTCGCCATTTGCTGTGGCAAAGCCAGTTGATTTTAGCGGCACTTTGGCATTGATTGAGATCAAAACCTGGGTGGTTGGTGGTTTTGTGACTGTGCTCTGCTGAGATGCAGCGTGAGTTACAGAAAGAGAAACAAAAGAGGGCTTGTGTTTAAATAGAAACGGTTCTCGTGGTTTTGTCACCGCATATGGCAGGACATATGCAGAAATGAATTTGCTGCTGTTTGCCCGGTAACAATAAGCAGGTTGAGGCAGCATGTTAGGTCTCAGAAAAGGAAGTGTGCATTTTCTTTTATGACCTCTGTTTTAGAAATTCAGATGTTCACTGCTGTTTTCTTGAAACAGAGTTACACGAAGTTAATTGGTAGCAGGGGAGGCATCCAGCCACGGTGAAAAAGAAGCAGCCTGCCCTGGCAGGATTGGAGTTCATCTGCCTGTCAGGCTGCCTTATGGGACACCTTGTGCAGACTGATGTCTCAATGAGAACCAAGTGTCGTGGGTTCCAGCTCCAGACGAATGCACGCTAGCAAGCCCACTTGACTGGTTTACCATTAATGTTATGGGTGAGCTGTTGGAAGCCTACACAGAGTGGACTGAGAGCAGGGGCGCCTGCTCTTCGCTTCTGAGCATGAAACCATCTCTGTGATGGAGTGCATGGGCTCAGCAGCGTGACAGGGAAAGCTGCTGATATCTCAGGCCGAAGCTAATGATTCTTCAAGGGCTATGGACCCGTTCTCTTCCCCCATATCTGCCACACTGGTTTTGAAGCCCATGTATCTGCAGTCCTACCTGAGCATGCATCCCTACCCTGTGGTTCACCCAAGAGGTGATGGCCTTGCCCTCCCACTGGCACAGCAAAGCCAGAATCAGCACCTCTTTCAGTGTCACACTAAACCTGAAAGCTGGGAGGTAGGCAAAAATTTACCAGCCAGAGGGAGGACAAAGCTACATCTGGGGTGTTACATCAGCAAACCCTCAGCTAGGAGCAGAGGAGGGCAGCAAGAAACACCTCCATCCTGTTTCTGCAAGCCTGAGCACCAGAAAAAAAAACAACACCGCTCCTTGCCAGTGAGCATCATGCAAAATGCCCTGCCTCTGCTCAGCGGTGCTGCACTTCTAGAGCCCCGTGGGTCACCCGATGACTTTGCAATAGTTAATAGAGCTTTATAATTCAGGATGGCATGAGGCAGGGGGGCGTCTCTGTGCATTTCCAGGCACTGTTGCAGATGTGGTGGTGAGCATGGCACGCTGAGACATCCATGGGAAAGCAGAGCTCTTCGCGCACGCCGCGTGGCAATCATGCCTCAAAGCTGATTGACGATGCAGGCTTGTTAATTTTAACAGAGGTTAATGGATCTCATTGCTAGGAACTTAGCATCCTTTTCTTTGACCATATATAGCCAAGGTATCAACTTACAGGCCTGGGGATTTCAGCTTTCTGTTTAGATTTTAGATGAAAGGCTGCAGTTGGAAGTGATCATTATAAATATTTCCCACTATCTGGTAGCAGGCTAACTTCAGCCCCTTCTAAGGAATTCACTGGCATTGTCTTTTACAACCGCTGCCCCTAGCAAAGGGCGTTCGAGGGGAGTGTGCCTTGGAGCTGCCTAACCCCACGGTGCGCTGGAGGGATGGGGGCTGAGGCCCCGCATGGCCGTGGAGGACCTCTAACCCCTGTGCAGTGCCGCAGCTCTGTTGCTTTGCTGTGGGACTGCTGCTAGGGCAACGCACGCGTCTGGCATCACGCGCTCCGGCAGCACTCAAGAGCCAAAGAGAGACCATCAGCAGCGCTGTGAGGCTCTTTGCAAGCACCAGGAGAGGGGAAGCCACTGGGATCCAAAATCCTGGGCTTGTGAAGGAGATAGATGCACGCGATGAAAAGGGCCACCTGCATCCTCCTCTGGTTTCTCCCGGAGCTGGGGACGGATGCTGTCCATGTGATGGGAATCCAGGGATTCATGGCCACTCCACACAGAAGGGCTAAAAAAAAAATATAACCGCAGCAAAATCAGTTAGAAATCCTGACTCCCGGGGCCTCTGGAAATTTGTGCCACAGAAATGCTGTACTCTTGTGCAATTTAGTGTCTCTGAAGAAGAATAAATCTGCTTTCAAAAAAATCCATCTGCATATTGCATGTATTTATAGTTTGCTGCAAGCCTTTCCAGTGAGAACTTTTAGAATTTATTTTAAATTAAAGTGACTAGCGTGACATACCACTACTTAGCCTTTTAACAAAAACATTTTAGTCTTATAAATACAGTTGCTATTATTAAACTCCAGGGAAAGCCAGCAAGCTGCTCCAAATAACATCCTTCTGGTTGCCTGCCTGAGCTCTTCTGATGCGCAGAACCAAGGCATTTGAACACCTTGTTGGAGGCCAGGATCGTATTTTCTGCTTCCATGATGGCTGTTGAAGCTTGTTTAAAACTTTTTTTTTTTTTTTTTTTCAATTTCCATTGCGTTATTCCTTATATTGTTTTTCTCCTGGTGGCACTTTCTGGCCTTCTGCCGGGAGGCAGCCAGAGACCTGTCTGTAAGTCAGCTGCTGGGACTGACTCTGAGGATGGCAGACATTATTGTCTGGGTTAGCCGAAGGTGGGGTAATTTCCACGCTTTTCCATGCCTGTAGAATGACATTTTAGGAAATCTCGGTCCCTTTGTTCTGTCTGTGTCCATGGTTTTCAGAAATGCCCAACAGGAGCAAGTTTTGGTACTCCAGTGTAAATAAAACCAAACAAGGTGCCCTCAGAACAGGGGACAGATTTTGACCTGTGATCAGCAAGACACAGGGAGGTCCTCCTTTTCGGGGACCTCCCTTCCTGGGTGATGGGGCAGAGAGTACCCTCAGCAAGCCTGCAGATGGCACAGGACTGGGGGGACTGGCTGATATACCAGGGCATCGTGCTGGCATCCAGAGGGAGCTCAACAGGCCAGAGAGTTGGACTGACAGGACCCTCATGAAGTTCAACAAGGAGGAGAAGTGCGAGGCCCTGCACCTACGAAGGAACAACCCCGGGCAGCAGGATGGGCTTTGGCACCCAGCTGGAGAGCAGCTGGGCAGAGAATGGTCTGGGGGTCTGAACACGAGGCAGTGGTGTGCCCTGGCTGCAAAAAAAGGCTGACAGCTTCCTGGGCTGCCAGCAGGTGGAGGGAGCTGATGCTTCACTTCTGCTCAGCACTGGTTAGGCCACACCTAGAGTGCTGGGCCCAGGCCTGCATTTCCTAGTACAAGGGAGACCTGGACATACTGGGAAGAGTCCAACGTAGGGCTACCAAGTGATGAAGAGGCTGGAGCACCTCTCCTATGGGGGGAGCCTGAATGAGCTGGGGCTGTTCAGCCTGGAGAAAAGTAGGCCTGGGGGGATCTCAGCAGTGTGTATAAATCCCTGAAGGCAGGGTGCAAAGAGGACAGAGCCAGGCTCTGTGCAGTGTTGTCCAGTGCTAGAACAAGAGGCAGTGGGCACAAATGGGAACACAGGAGGTTCCCCCTGACCATCAGGAAGCTCTTCTTCACTGTGTGGGTGACGGAGCCCTGGCACAGGGTGCCCACAGAGGCTGTGAGGTCTCCTCCTTGGGGATTTGGATGTGATCCTGGGCAAACAGCTCTGGGTGGCCCTGCTTGAGCAGGGGGTACACCAAATGGCCCCAGAGGTCCCTTCCCAACTCAGCTATTCTGGGATTCTCCAATTCCAAGGAACCAAGAGGTTAAAAGGCAGAGAGCCAACAGCTTGGGTTAATCCTATCTCTTAAACATTGATGTTTGCCCAGTTTGTTCCAAAACCAGAGCTGCGCAGCTCTTCCTCGTGCAGCCTTTAAGTCTGTGTGGCTGCTAAGAGAGGGAGGAGGCAATAAATCACTTCAGCCAAAGGCATGGACCCATCCAGTCACTTAATTAACGAGGGGCTTTCTCCTTATTTGTAACCTCCTTTCAGAGCAAATGAGTGTGACTGGTAATGAAAGGAAACATATGCAATAGTTTAAAAATAGATGTCAGGGTAGTGAGGAAAATCATTGCCCTGCTGTGTGTAGCTCAAGACAGCATTCAGCATATCCTGTTTGCCTGATGCTCTGTGAATGGGGATGAACCTGAATGTATGGGGGCTCCTGCCCCAAAAGTGTCCCTCTGTGTGTTGCCTAAACATAAAAACAGATCTTGCCTTCCTGGCTTTACGGGGGGAAATTGAGGCACAGGGATCTGAGACCAGCCCATGGGAAGGTCCCGGTGTGCATCATTGCTCTAGCTGCCCTGCCAGCTGGGGGGCTTTGGGGTGAGCTCTCTGCCTTTCAGTTCCCCACTAGTGGGGCTGTCAAGCAAGAGGAGAGAAACAGCAGCCATGTCATGCCTCTTTCTGGTCAGCCCATATCTCTTAATGTGCGTTATAAAGAAAAAAACAAGGCAGCCTCCAGTCTCAGGAGCTTGGTGACCCCAAATCATGCACCCAGGAGATATGGGGCTTTCCAAAAACTTGTGAATGTTTGTTTGCTGAGCCTCACAAGGATCCATCTTCATCAAGCAGGACAGCTAGGGCACTGGGCAACAGAAACACAGACCACAATGGCCCACAGCAGTGTGGATCCCTGGTGTCCCCTTGCAAAGCCAGGATTTTCTGCCAACAGAATCATAGAATGATCTAGGGTAGAGAAGACCTTCAATATCATCAAGTCCAACCATCAACCTGACCCACTGAGTCCCATCGCTAAATTATGTCCCTTAGTGCCAGATCCACACATCTCTTAAATACCTCCAGGGGTGGGGATTCTACCACCTCCCTGGGCAGCCACATATTGGAAGTAGGAAGCGTTAAGATTTTAGCTTTTATCTTTCTGTCTGGCATGGGACATTAAGAGGTATCAGGAGGCTTCTGTGGAAACCTTTTTGTTTGCTTTGTCCTTATTCCAGGTTTTCCTTTCTTTCTATTTTCCTTCTTAATTCAGAGAGTTTAAAGGACTTGTAAATATTATGCTTTGGAATTAAAAGCAGACAGACTTATTCAGTCATGTTCTGAAAATAGCCAGGAGTTGGCGATTCTGGGGTAGCATCCATCCCTATCTGAGCTCATGCACTTTTCTCTGGTCCTTCCCCAAGTGGCTGTGCCTGCATATAGGATCTGTCCCCAGGCAGGCACTCACCTGCTGCTCCTCTTGACATACATAACAGTGCCTGGCACTGGTACTGCCAGAACGATCGGGGCAATTCCATGTGCAAACCGGAAAAAAAGCAAACACTCAAGCACGTATGGGGGGAAAAAATTAGTTAATCTCTGTGACAATTACTTTATTATTGTTTTCTAGCCCTGGAGGTTTTGTGATGGTTCATGAGATAAGAAAAGTCTTTTTGCCGTATATGCAGCATTTAGTAATCTGCCTAGTAATTGCATTGGTTGTAAAGACGGTGTGCTAATAAGCATGTGTGCAGCTGGGATGCAAAAACCAGAGCTAATCCAGCTGGGGGTGCCAAGCAATAGGCAGTGCAGAAGTAATGATTATTAATAGTGTGTGTTGACTTAGGCTGATAATGCCCCAGAGCCTTCATTCTCCGTATCTCACCAGCGGTAAATGGATGCTTGGTGCGGAAGACAAATAGCATGTAACTAGGAAACTGCCCACCACTAGACTTCCTTCGTATATTTATATAAGGTAGTGTGTCCCAAGAGGCACAAGTTCACCAGGGTGGAGGCTTTGGGATGTATTTGGAGCTGAGGGCCACCAAAATACCAGGGCAGGGGATGGCACCCTGCTTCTAATGATTTTCATTGCACAAAGGACTGTGGAACTGTGTTCGGACGTGATAAATGTAGACACAATGCGATGTGTGGGCAGGAGCAAGGCAGGTTGCATATGGGGAGGGCTCTTGTCTGAGTTAATTATTCCCAGAACCAGAAATAATTAGTGCTGAGCCCTATTTTTGGAAGCAAATACAAGATGAGCTAGAGAAATATTAAACAGGCAAAATTATTATGCAGTCTGAAGGATAGAGCTGGTTGAAAAGGGAGACAAGAAAACTGAAAAAATACAGAACCTCACAGTGTGGGGAAAAAAAAAAAAAAAAAAGCTAGATTAACCCAGGAAAAATTCCTAAACCAATCCAAAACCTAGATACTTCACATTTTCACTTTCTGCCTATTATTCCATCTTGCCAGACAGGATGATCGGTGACTGTCAAAGTCACAGGGAAGGCTGGGGAAAAAATTCTTTGCTCTTTTTATTTATTTATTTATTATTATTCTAATTCTTTCTTAAACTTTTCTCATTTTCTAAACTTCATCTGTTCCAAAATTCCTTGGGTTTGTGGGAAGAAATTTCTGATATGGCAAATGTAAAGTAAAACCATGGCTGTTGTAACTTTATACAGTTTCAGAATTTCTTCAGCTTTAGAAGGTCTCTAGCTGTAAGAAGTGAGAGAGTAGTTTTTCCCTTTTTTTCCCTCCATTATTGACAGTTTTAAAAATGGAAATAAATGGAATAAAACTGGAAATAAAAGAAATGGGTAAGAAAGAGAAACAATGAGGACTTAAAGCTAATAGGAATAGGAATAGGAAGCTAAAATTTGATTCTTAAACATTTTATTTTGAGGATGGTGACGGCTTGAAATTTTCAGCTAAGAATTGCAAGATAACTTCCATGGGGGAAAAAAAAAAAAGATTTTAACGAGACATTTTTGGACAGCTCTGATAGTAACCTTATTCCTCTGAAGAAAATTGTGGACATTTAGAGGAAATAATGAATTTTTCACTAAGCCAGAGCAGCAAGTGGATTTGACACAAATGCAGTGATCTACTCTGCCTTGCTTAAGAATCCAAGATCTCTTAGATTCAAGAGGAAAGCTGGGAAAAACTCCCTCCATAAGGGCAATTAGTACTTCGGAGAGAATATTTAGAGCCAGAACTGTCACAAGCAAAGGCATCTGATTGTAGGGCACTACTTCTCAGATCACAGGAGCTGATACTGCAGTTGATAAAAGCAAGCAGCTGAAACGTGAACTCTGGTATGTAGAAAACTGGCCTTATTGCTCTCTTGTTCCAGGTTTGTTGCTTAGGGGACTTGGGCCTCTCTTGACCATAATATTAGGTTGTTATCAACAACAAGTTCTCACCTTGTCCTGGAGCTTGTTCCCCTTACTGTAGGGTGGACCTCCTCATTGCCACAACCTGGTTAGGGTTGAGGTGAAGGCCACATAGGAAGCATTCCCCACCACCTAGGCAAAACTAGCTATGGCATAGCCCTTGTACTCTGTTCTACACATTGCTGTGGTAGCAGCTGAGCCAAACATCTTGTCCCCTCCTTTCACCCAGGAAGGAGCAGTTTAGGCTCCTTCTGCAGATGCCCTAGGCCAGACTGGCGTCTCCATCACCACTCGTGCAGCTGTGCCAGAGGTGTCCACGGCACAGCAGCAAGTTGTGTAGATGACCCATTAGCTCATGCCAGCCCTGCTCCAGGCCATAGCAATGCAGAGACATGGGTTATGCTGGAGAGAGCTGCTTTGTCTTCCTTGCTTGGACTCAAGAGAAGAGAAACATCCTCGCTGAGATGTTTCTAGGATGGGAAACGAGGAGGGAATCACATTTGCAGGCCCATCTCAGAGCACACGGATGTTCAGATGGAGTGATACACAAGGGATAAATACGACCCTCACTTTCAGACTTGTCTGGGCTGTCTTTGTATGTCTTCCCCACACCAGACAAACTGTTTTTGAGACAAGACTGGCTGGACCGAGGGCCTTGGCAGCTGGGATCTCACAAACCTTGTCTGTACAAGATGGAGAACACAACCACAGACCACCACGAATGACTGGGCCTCTTCCATTTGATATTCAATACGAACTGACTAAAATCTTGTGTGTAAATTGAGCACAGCAGTGAGTAGCTAGAACTGCAGCTGTAATGGTGGAAGGAAGTGATTTTTTTGTTACTTAGACTTATGAATATGTCTCCCAGATCACATGCGTGCCCATGGACAATGGAAGTGAGGGACCATTTGGGGAGCTAGCAAACAACTGCACTCCTCTGAGAAACCTTCATATTTGAGGATAGGGGATTTTACCTGTGAGCCTGCATACTTGGTCAAGCATCCATGGGGTTTCTGTCATGGGAGGCCCTAGGAAGATGCATCATTGGTTTTCACAAGTTGAAAACAACCAAAATCGCTTTTGTTGCCGAGTAAGTGGTTTGGATCTCATTTTCCCACTGCATATTGTACCTTGCAGACTAAAAAAGACATGAGAAATAGAAGTGACTGATTTTTCCATTCCTTAAGCTGCCTCCACGTGGGTTGATTGCTCAGGGGATTTCAAGGCAGACTGAAACACAGACAAATGCTGGCTTCATGTACACTCTTAAATATTGCTGTGTTTTGAATTTTGTTAGAAACTTGGCAGACTTTTGCTCGAGCTCTAACTTCCTTTTCTTCCTTCAGTTTATCAGCTGCCATAATTTCAGATGCACAACCACAGTGTGCAACCATTTAGCTCAGCACGCATGAGCAAGGGAAGCACTCTAAGAACATATCTGGTTAAAGTACTCGTCATATTAGTAGCTGGCAGCCAGGGCAAATTAGACCCAAATTGGTACATTGCACAACTGAGGAAACTCATTCTCTGGTATGTCTTATGCCATCAATCCTACTGTGCTTGGACAGGAAGCTTAACTGCTCGGGAAAAGGCCAGGATCTTCTCTCACTTGTATTCTCTGAGCTCTGCCCAAGGAGACCTTGGGTGCATATATACTCAAGGGCATATGTATTCAAGGCAGAGGGTGTAATAAAATAGTGCCTCTGTCAGAATGTAAATTCAGCCTTGTGATCTTTCCGAGCTGACTGCAGCCCTAAATCCTGCCGATGAGGCAGCCATAATTCCTTTTGCGAGGTGCCGAAGACAGATGTGCAAATCCTAGTCCAGCATGGAAAATAGGTGTTTTTCCATTGCTCCAAAGAAGATTTTGACTTGTGAAACTAGAGTTCTTCACTTGGTTTTGCTGCAGCATGTCCTGTTCAGGGTCAAAAATGTGGGATGTCAGATATTGCTGGTTCTGGCCGTAAACACCCCTGCATTGGACAATTAGGTCTCACAAACCTTTGGGGATGGGGAAAAAACAAGCAAGGTGTGGAGAAGAGATGGGTGCAAACCAGTTGTGCAAGGGAATCGGTCCCTCGTGAGCAGCACCAGCCCTCAGCACTTTGATGACCTAAAGGCAGGACGGAAAAAAAAAAAGGCTGACTGATAACTGATGAAGCTATTAATGTGACGGGATGGTTTTTTGAGCATGGTCCAGACCACAGCATGTTTGGGAGTCATTGGCAGCTTGCCATCTGCAAGGGAGATATTCGCGGTCTCCCTCAGTGCAAGAGGGAGAAATTCCCTGTTTGCTTTTTTGCTTCCCACACAAACAGATCCAGCTGGTGTTCAGACTCCAGCTGGGGAGAGTTTGGGATGCACCTCTCTGAAGCAGCTTGGTTTTCTATGGGAAAGAGAGCTTTGACCACCATAACTTCTAGTGCTGTGAAGTATCCTTGCCTTGAACTCCCTCCAGCACAGAGCACGCACCACTGCCTGCTGAGTGCAGCAAGGCTCCAGGAAAGGCTGGGAATCAGGGTATGTGTGACTGGTGACCGGGGGGACACAATGGGCATCCCATCCTGAAGAGGTCCTGCAGGCTGGAAGAAGTGTTCATTACCAACTGTAGCAAAAGCTTGTTTCTTCTGCAGCACCACAAGGGGTGTGCTAAGTGGAGCAAGAAGCTGTGCAACCCGCTGTAACGTCCCAAGCCATCAGCATGGAGTCACCGCCTGGGGACTTGTTGCAGCCATGAGAACGGGCAGTCCTGCTGACCCTGTGGCCACGCCAGCATCAGCCTCGCAGGCAGGACGAAACCTTCCAGGAGGACAAAGCCTTCCAGGAGGGTGGTGTCGGTTTGCTCCTGGTCTGGCAGGTTCTGTCTTGGACTCTTGTGAAGCCTGATTTCTCCACGACCTTGGCAGCTTCCTGTGCCATACCTGAAGCAGCTAGTATCCTGCATCCCCCTGCATCCCCCGCTGTTCCTGATGGCAAGGCATCCAGATGGAGGAGAAATATGTTAGCCCACTGTTATCTTGACCACTGGTGTTGGTCAGCTGCTGGCACCTTCCAAGGAAGAAGGCAAGAGCAAGCCTGTGGGTGCCAGGGCAAACAGAGATCACCGAAAAGGTGGGGACACAGTTGTGCTTCAGGGACCTGCAGCACACACCTGCCTCAAGGAAAGCGAGGGCTTTTCATTCATGCTCGTTCCCTCGCTCTGCTTTCCTTTATTTCACCCTGCTAATTGCTCTGCCACAGCACGTTATTATCCTGGTTTATCACCCAGCTGGTGGAAGCTGGGACAGCCTACCAACCTGCCTCAGAGAGGAGTTACTCCAGAGCAAACCAGGCAACGTCTGGGAGAATAAACTAAGAAATAAAGAGAGCTGGAGAGCCTGATATGTTTGGGGTTTGATGGTGCAGGATTAGGAAGAGCCCATGTGCCCCTGCCTCCCTTGCTGCTGGGACTGCCTCGATGCTGAGAGCCCGCTGTTGTAGTGCCAGAAAGCAGACCCTAGAAAGGAGGTCTCCTTGCAGCCTGCCCCACCGCGCTTCATTCCTGAGAAATTAAAGCAAGTTCTGGGAAAGCAGCCGGGTGCTGGAGACCTTGGGAGATGTGGCTCAGAATGGAAATGCCTTGGCTTTTTGGTCTTTGAGTCACACACACATCCCAGCCATGGCACCCCCGGGAAAGCCCCAGCTCCCCTGGTGAGCTCCACGCATCTGTACGTTTTGCTGCAAATGCAATTCATTAATTAGGGCTGCCTTGATGAGCAAGGTTTGGGGGTGGCTGCACTCCGCTTGGTGTCTCTGTGTCTCAGACTGCGAGGGAGCAGGTGCCTGAGACTTAATGCACATGTGGGGCAGATCTTGCATGTGCAGCAGAAGTTTCCACGTAGCAAGCAAACACTTCAAAGATGCTGACCCAAATCCCACAGGAGAACAAGGCAAGATTTTTGTTGGCTTATCTGTGTTTCTGCATAATTCATGCAATTCAAAGTAGGGAGTAGGTTACGTGGGGACCCGTCTGCGACTGTGGCTCTTTCAAGATAAACCAGAGTGGAGATAGCCTGGGGAAAAATCCTGGGAGATGAGAGAAGCCGGGGGGACAGCCAGGGAGGCTCTGCTGAGGAAGCAGCATGGGTGGACTGGGGGTGGTGGCTGCATGGGGTCAGAGGAGGGGGTGCTTGCAGCTTCGGCACCCCACAGCACATGGGTTCACCCAGGGCCTTGTCACACCACAGGACAAGTGCAGGAGCCCCTCTGCAGATATTTTGTTCCCTGAATTTCAACAGCATTGCACAGGATGTAAATCAACACGGTTTTCCAAGGCGTAGGGCAGCGCCTCAGGCTGAGTCTGTCTTTGAATTTGGGGGCATAACTATTCACAGTTGTGTGACCATTCAGGGTCCTGCACATCTGTGCATATCTAATGCTCCCCAGTGATAGGCATGTAAAATAACTCCTCTCTTTCAGGAGTGAGTGAAAATTTTGCCTTGTGTCACCAGGTTTTAGCAGCTATTCTCATCCTTTTATCTGCGTCCCCTGAGACATGAGGAGCAGGGATGGCTCCGTACAGATGCGCTGCGGCACAAGCACAGGAATGAAATGATCCATCCAGTGTGTGATTGAGAGGCCCGGCTGGCTTACTCACCAAGCCCCTCGTAAACCACTTGGTAGACTTCTGCTGCTGGTTTTGGGGGTTAACCACACATTTTTTAGTCATGAGGAGGCGCAGCCTCTGCAGGGTGTTTGGGGGCAGTTTGATTTCATGTGTTTTCTGGAGCTGTGGTTTCTGTTTGCACATCAACAAGTGTAAGCCTGCATGTTCAGGAAGAGCTTAGAGGACGAGGACAGCCGCCGTGCTGGTCTGAAGCAGCGTGACCCAGCCTGGCCACGGCCCCGGGCCCCGCTGCATGGCCGTGACCTACATACACCCGCGCCAGCGGTGGATGTATTCCCAGACTTTTTAAAAGAGTTTGTTCCTCTTGGCCTTGCTGGGAGGAGCGAGTGAGGGTTTTTTGGGGCCAGGCTCAGTGCGTCTTGTCTTAGAGGCACTCCTTAGTATGCGCTTTTTGCTGCGTAAATGATAAATAGCAAGTGTAATATTAAACAGCCTGTGCGCTTACCAAGCCTCGTTGAGCACGTGAGACCTGAAGAGCGTGAAGGCTGTTTGCCTTTAAAGCCACACAGAATTTCTGGTGTGCCACTCTCCTTTGATGGGGGGAAGAAGCGAGGTTCACTCCCTTGCTATTCCCTCTGCTCCTCCTACCACGCCTCGCTGGATCCTCTCTTGCACTGGACACCATCCTTTCTGTGACCTGGAGCTCCTCCTTGCACCACGACCACCACCATCTTCTCCTCCTTCAGCAGCCTACACAGGGACAGCTCAGGGCATGGCTCTGCAGGACCCTGGCCATGGGCACGGGCACAAAGAAAGCACTGAAAACATGGAAATGACAAGCATGCAGAGCTCAGCAGAGCTGAGACCAAGTTGCTTTCTGGCAGGGGACCTAGCAGGATGCATAACAAGGACGATGGAGGCACTGTCAGTGCAGTGGGTGACACCTGTTCGGCTAGCTCAGACTGCGTGCCCATGCATGGGTGCGAACGTAGGCAAGGAAGGGGGCAACAGGACGATGCAGTTGGCTTTTCCATCTCTGCTTTCTGCGATTCGATGGCCATCGATCATTTTGGAGAGCTAATCGTGTTACTCCGTGGTTCCAGGTGAATATGGAGCGGGCGCGATCCCCGGGGATCTGACACGCTGCAAAGCAGGCATCCGTCTGCCAGGGTGTTATTGCATTAGCTAAGCATTTCTGTTTCTGTTGATGCATGCTCTGCTCTTGCATTGCTGCTGACAGCGCGTGGAGTAACACGCAGCAGCGGTGAGGCGAGGCCGGGCAGCCTGATTCGATTTCGTTGTTTGCTTGTGGAAGATTCATGGGAGATAGAGGGAGGGGAAAAATCCAGATGAAGATGAAAAATGACATTGCAGATAAAGGCTACTGATGAATATACAGAGCTGGTCTTTAAATCAGTCTTCAGAGCCTGAAAGCAACACACACTCTCACAAACGCAAAGCCCAGGCTGCACATAATGGATTTTGAGAAAATGAGCCCTCGGCTCCCTCCTCCCAGCTTTACTTTTTAGAGAATGCCTTTCCTTCATTTTGGAAATGATTGCATTATCTCAAACTGCTTGTAAATCTTGTTAGCCAAGTAATATAGTTTGGACTAAATGTCTGTTCCTACATGGGCCCCGGGGGAATATGGAAAATAACTAACGCAGGCCTTTGTGAACTCCCACCATCTCTGCAAAGGAGACTCTTTTTTTTTTTTCTGATTAACCTCAGTTCTTTCTTTGGTGAGGCAGAAAGAGAAGCAGCAAGATTAATGAAAATTGTTTCATTAAAGCCAGTGTTTTCTAGCTGTGTGTGCAGCCTTGCCACTGAACTCCTCACCAAACACAGAATTAATCAAACTGGAGCGCAGGCACTTAGCTACCCTGCGTGCATGTACACACACGTGTGCGTGTGTACAACAAGGCACCTGTACCAGATGCATTTGCAATTGAAAGGAGTGGAGGAACAGAGACAACATGTTAATTTTCCTATTTATTATTTATGCATTTGAGAGTTTGCACCAGCAAAGCTCGGAGAGCTGCGACTGATGAGTTAATTGGACACCACAGCAGCATCGCTGGAAGAAACTGCAAGCCCGAGGACAGAAATAGCAGCTGGGGCTCTAGGAGAGCGTGTCCGATGCGTGTTGATGTGCTTAGGGATGCAAAGTTATAGCTGATGCTCCTGCCCCAAAGGGAGGAGAGGCAGGGGGCGTCCCTGGGCCCCCCGACCTGCACAGGGACATGTTACAGGCATTATTTCTTCCCCAGTGGGGTGGCTGGACTGGAATGGCTATGCCCAAGCCCTGGATGCCCTTGTTCTGTACCAGGCAAAACTCAGTTTTTCTTGCTGGGAAACCCTGAGCCAGCTGTGGTGTCTGTTGTTCTTTCTGCAAGCACTTACAGGACTTTGTAGCAAGGGGGTAGTGTGGCTGGGTGTCTAATGATGCTTCTGTGGCATGAGAGGAAAATATAGATGTATCCAAGGGCAGATGGAGCTAAGAAATGAAGCTATTTTACTCTGGAAACACTTCCCCACTACGGCAAACTTTCTTCAGGCTCCGAACCTGCTGGACATGGGTGTGAGCAGGTTTAGAGAGCACTTTCCCATAGGAAAGGCCAGGAAGACATGACCTCTGTAAGCATGCCACGGGCTGCCTGCTTGCCCTCCGCAGCTTGCAAGTAATTTCTTTTCTGAACCAATCGCTTCTGGCTGAAATGCCCAGCCATGAAGCACAAGGTTGAGAGCAGTCGATCCAGCAAGGGAGTTCAGGGAAATAGGGCTGCCGTAGGATAAAAACCACTGATGGTCGAAATCCTATCCACTGGGAGCCAGGGGAAACCCTCCTCAGAGGGTTATGCTGAGTCTTACATGGACCAGAGAAAGCAAATTCAGTCATTCCCCTTATCCAGCAAATTCAACACTTCTTTTTTTTTCTGTCTGCAGACATGGCAATTTTTTTCTCTTAATTATTCGCATGGATTTACAAATTTCAATCAGCATCTGGATTCCTCAGGCTTTTCTTAGAACAAATTCAACTGTTGGCCACTGGGGTTAGATCAGCCTCTGCTAAATGAGCAGAGGAATTCCTCCTTACTCTGTGTACAGTCTGCCAGGTGAGTTTCCCAGACCTTGGCTTGCTTTCAGTTTTTATTGGGCACCCCAACAGCCATGCTTTTTTCTAAACTTGCATTTAAAGTAACTTCATTTTCCACCTAAACATCTAATTCTTTGTTTAATCCTACTAATCTGCTGACCTCAAAAATACTTTGTCAGTTATTGCCACACTTTTTCATGCTTTGAGTAAGAATAGAAAAATCCTTTTGTTGCTCTTAAATCCATTGCTTTTTAATTTTTCCAGGAGATCACTTGCTCTTCTGTTAAGGAAGGATAAATGAGAAGTGTCAGGCAGACCTTTTATATATTGCTTTATCTTTAAGCTAAACAAATCCACTCTGTGCAGCCTGTCTTCCTATGGAAATGTCTACACCCCTTAATTAGCTGTCACCCTGGTACCGCTGTTGTCCCTTTTTGGGTCAGAATGACAGAAAGTGAACATGTGCCCTCCCTGCAGATTTACCAAATGGCATCATGCTGGTTTGATGTTATTTTTTTCAATCCACCGTTTCCATGTCCAAGGGTTTCTTTTCAGAGAGGAGATCTTCACTGGGCTGACTGCTTTTCACTAGCAGTTACAGCTTATTTGCAATGTAGAGCATGAAGGTGCAGGGTTTTTTTTGTTTTGTTTTGTTTTATTTTGTTCCATCAGTGTGTGCATTGCTTTGCATTAATTTCTGCAGACTTTGTCTTTCCACTTCCTTGCCCTTTGTGGGTACCTTTGAAGTTTCTCACAGTCTTCTCTGACCTTAAGTCAAATCTGCATATATATGTATATATGCATGTGTACGTATACATACATGTATATGGAGGGATGGGCATGTGTATATGTTTTGTTCTGTTTTTTTCCTCAAAATTTTAAAAAAATTATGAAGCCCTGTATATCCTCCCATGCAACTGTATGGCACCCTGCTGTTGAGCATGTCCTCCTGAAAACTGACCATTTGTTCTTCCTCCTTGTTTTCCACTTCCAAGCTATTTTTGAAGCCTTGACCTCTCTCAGATCTCTTTAACTATTGATCACTGGCTGTCATTGCCACCATGTCGTGAGGCCTGGACCAGGTTGAAGCTGTTTGAACCACACACCAGATAGTGCTGCCACAGAGTGCTCTTAGATGTTTATCCTCAAATTTCCTGCTCTGACACCAGACGCCTCCAGTGATGGCTCACCCTCTCTCAAAACTTAATCCAGTTACTGCACAAAGCCACTTTGTACATTGAAAAAGCAATTGTTAGAAATTGTTGTGCAGGGAGGCAGGAGAGGAAGCCAAAACATCTAAGGCCTGATATCGCTCTGCCAGATTGCTCATGAGGCTAAGCAGACCCAGGGCTCAAGGTTGCACCATCGTCTGCCCATCCATCCCACAGGTCAGCTGCCCAGCTTGATGCACTGGGCAAGTCTTAGCCTTGAGGCCACGTTTTCCAAAACCCAAATAAGCAAACGTGCAAGCAGATCCAACTCCCCTCTGGTAACCCTCCCAGGAGCAAAGAGCCAGCTTTTTTCAGGGTGTAAACCATTGCTGCCCGCTGAAGCCAGTTAAGCTGTTGATGGGCCAGCTCTTACTTTTCCAGGTGGACCATGAAATGGTTCCACCACTGCAGATCCAGATAGCCTCCCTCAGCAAAGGAGGGTAGACAGCATCTTTCAGAGTCCTTAGGGAGGCCAGAAACAGAACCAGCAAGTTTTACGTGATGCAGCAGAGATGGCAGGCCACTGTTATACAACCTGAATTAAGATGAGTGGTAGCCCCTTCAGTGAACCCGATGAGGGCTACTGCCTTTGCTCGCCTTGTGTTGTAGCCTTTCAGCTTTAGACTCACCTTGAGAGGATCCAGGTTCCTTCATTTTATGAAGATTTCACAAAAAGTTTAAGCTAGCTTCATGTTCAGTGAGTCTCTTTGTGACAAATTATCTGATGACAAGGCAAGGGGGGGAGTGTTTTGCTCTAGCAAGGGCTGGTATCTCATTCAGCACGAGGAGCTGCTCTCTTAATGGTTCTGTAAATAAAAATCTGCTTTATGCTGCGAGAAATGGAGTGTATCATGCATGCTGTCACTGAGCCATTCTGAAACAATGTTAAATAGTGTAAAGGGGAAAGAGAACATAAAAACAGACTATGAGCTTTTTTTATCCCAAAGCAGCATTGCAATGTGTGTGCTGGGGGTGGAATTCAGTATTTCTGCATTTTAGTATAGTCACAGTTCCCTTCAAACTGGGAGGCCAGTCCCACTGAAAAGCACTAGGTATTCAGTGAAGCATTCACTTCAGGAAGCAGAAATTCTGGCAGCACCCTAAAGTGAGCTGGGCTCGTCAAGCCATGTATAGAAATGACATAGGAAAGGGACAGTGCAGTCTGCAGACAAATGAAGTCTGGAGACAGCTCTGCATGTAAAGTGATCCTGTTACAAGCACCCTCCAGCCCTGCCTGCCAGAGCTGCATTTACTTTCTCTGTTGGGTGGCAGGCAGTTTTCCAGCTGCTCCCACAGGTCCCTGTCTCAGCAGGTCTAAAAAGAAAATAAGAACCCCTCTGCGTTTCTCTTGTGGGCACATAGGCGATGCTGCTTCGCAGGACCATAGGGATTTTGCCTTTGAGGGGTGACTAAGGCATCTGGATTAGATACAAAGTCGATATAAATCCTCACTTTCAGGGCAAAGTCCTGAGGCTATGTATTTCAAAGGCTGGTGGAGGCAGGTGTATTTTATGCTAGCACGTGGTCTAGCTTTTTGCGTTTTTCTTGACGATTTAGGAGGTGAAACAATTCAAGAGTTTAAATGGCTTTGAAGCCCCAATCTCCACAAGTTGCCACCAGAGTATAAATATGTACATACATATACATTGTTCTAAGGGCTGCAATGAGTGCTTGTGTTAGCATCCTGAGCAAGGGGACTCAATTAACCTTGGCCAACATCACTGGGCAAATTTACCAAGGTCCATTCCTTTTTTAATCATCCTGCCAACTTCTCCAGCTGGGAGAGTGATGAAAGGCTTCATCTGCTGCCACAAGGCTAGGAGAATAAGGAGAAATATGGAGGTGTTCCTACAGGGAAGTCTCACACAGCAGCTGCTTCAGTGAGGCTGAAGCAAAAGCGACTCCTAGCAGACGATGTGACAGCTCTGATCTATCGTGCAAAAATGAGGGTGCAAAACCCTGGCAAAGGGTCCTTCTCCTGCATAGTGGTGTGGCCTTTTGCATGTCCATACCTCCATTGGGAAGCTATGCTCTCACCTCTTTACCCAAGCACTGTAAACAGCTCTGTAAAACTGCACATGAACTCTTCAGCCGTCCTCAGGAGTCCTGGCTTGACCACATCAGGGAGCAGGACCACATTCCTGACCGATGCATGACTTTTCTTTCAGTGTCAGTAAGGCAGTGGGACTGCTAGCATCAACACTAGCACTTGGAAATCTCCTGTGGCTTAAGATCTGAGACGTCTGGTCTGAATTGTACTGAAATAAAGGACATTAAAAAACAGGAGGGGGAAACTTGGCCAAGATCCCTATGTGCCTCTATGTTTGTGTGAGTGCACATGCCAACAAAAAAGGAAAGAAAAAAAAAAGAAAAAAAATTCTTGGGTATGATTCACCCAAATATTGTGTGGGGGAATCATTTTCCACCAGGGAGATAATTGCTAATTACATGAGTATGAAGCAATTTGATTTGCAAAGTTTTGTTCTTTGCAGCCTAAGAAACCTAATTTTGCAGGAACTGAGGTTATGGGTGTTTAGGCAATGGAGGTATTGTTGTATGTGTCAGAGCCCTGAGTTTAAGTTTTCAGGAAAGCTGCTGCTCTTTAAAATAACTTAGCTTTATTTATTAGCTCAAAACTTTCCCAGAGCAAATGACAAATAAAGCCTGTGGTATTTTTCCAGGGCTTATTTTGAGATAAAAGTTATCTGGTATAAAGGGCTCCTCTGGCAGCTGGACAAGAAGACCATAAATCAGTGTCGGGGAGGGGGCAGAGCTGTCCGACAGATGCAGGATGTGCCGAAGGGTTTCTTTGCTCCAGACAAGCTGGGGGTGACGTGGTACAGAGGTGAGGGCAGCTCCCTACAAGCCCTGCTGTGGCCTACCCGCCTTCTCTGGCCTGGGGGCATTGTACCTTGCGAGGCCTTTCACGCTCACAGCTTGTATGAAGCCCCAGCCCCTTTAACTTCTCCAGACGGTGTGTTGAGATGTCACAGAATCATAGGATGGCTTGGGTTGGAAGGGACCTTACAGATCATAAAGTTTCCACCCCCCTGCCATGGGCAGGGACACCTTCCACTAGACCAGGGTGCTCAAAGTCCCATTCAACCTGTTCAGCCTGACCAGTGTCATAGTGAAAAATCTCTACCTTATACCTAAACCTACCCTCTTTTAGTTTAAAACTCTTACCCCTTGTCCTACCAGTACACTCCCCAATAAGGAGTCCCTCCCCAGCTTTTCATGCAGGCCCCCTTTAGGCACTGGAAGGCCACTATAAGGTCTCCCCAGGGCCTTCTCTTCTCCAGGCAGAACATCCTCAGCTCTCTCAGCTGTCTCTCTGCACGTGGATTTTGCACCCTTCAAGCACCTGGACTGAACTCCCCGTGTTTTACATAGAATTGTTATCCTTCAAGTGCTTCTTCCCATCTTCACAGCGGGCTACGTTTCCCAAGGATACAAGGCCAGATTTTGTGCAGAGCTAAACCAGGCTGAATACAGAGCTGACGTGTTTGTGGAAGTGTAGCTGAAATGGATTTAGATCAGCAGAGCTCAACTCACAAAAAAATAGAGGAAATTCTTCAAGATAGATTTTAAATGTCGCCAGATCTTTACAAGGCACTGCTTTCAATCTGCCTTCCTAACTTTCCCCCTAAAATGCTGCTGGTTGAACAGAGTGGTCCACTTTGTCTCCTAGCCCTGCAGCTCAGGTTTGCAGCTGCAGCCATGGGAGGGTCTCGTGTGGTTTTGTCACCCTCCTGCACCAGGGTGTCATCTTTACTGTGGGTGATTGTAGAAACAACGAAGCACAGAATCATCTAGGCTGAAAAACACCTTCAAGATCTTCAAGTCCAACCACAAACCTCACCCATCAAGTCCCATCACTAAACCATGTCCCGTAGTGCCACATTCACACATCCCTTAAATACCTCCAGTGATGAGGACTCCACCACTTCCTTGGGCAGCCCATTTCAATGCTTGACCACCCTCTCAGTGAAGAAATTCTTCCCAGTGTCCAATCTAGACCTCCCCTGATGCAACTTGAGACCATTTCCTCTCATCCTATTACTTGTCACCTGAGAAAAGATGCTGTTGGTGTTCCTGTGAGCTGGTTCTGCAGGCAGATGAGCACATGGAGCTGCAGCCCACCGCAGCAAGGAGCTGCAGGAGGAAGGTAACCTTCCTGAGAGCTGGCTTTCACAGCTCAGGGTGGGAATACCAACTCAAGCAGACCTGGTTCTGCAAGAAAATTCCTGGGTCCAAGTGTTCCTTAACAGGACAGCTGGTTTGGTGATAAGAGCTGTAATTAGGGACTCTTCTGTATTGGCCATTGGGGCTGTTAGGTTGTACCTGGTTCACACCTTCAGTTTTTCTGCAAGTGTGTGAAACTTGGTTATGTTTTAAGAAAAATGTAGACTTTACCATAGCCTCCAAGCTCAAGGAGACCATACCTTTGGGTATCATCACCTAGCACCACACAGAGTCCTGCAAACAAAATCCTGAAAAAAAAAAAAAATTCCTGTGCTCAGCACCAACACTTGCAACTTGTGACAGTCTACAGGTAATTTTTCAGTGGTCTGTGAAGATCATTCTGTGAGGACAGGAAGCTTGAATCCACCCCCTGAGGGTCAAAAATTTAATTGAAGTTTGAAGCTGCCTGCCTTAGAGGAAAAAAGAAAATGTGATACTGGCTGCTAATGTTGCACAAGAGGCCATCAGCTGGTCCAGGTGCCTTACAGTTCTGTCATCCTGCCTTGGGGGGATGTGATGAGAAGCTCTAGGCTCAGTGCTGTGCTTATGCCTTATTTCCTTCATCACTGAGGCATTGTCTGCTCCATCTTTTTTGTTCTCCTTGGGTTTTGCTTTTTTTTTTCCTTTTTTTTTTTCCTCCTGTCCTGTGCATTTCTATTCACATCTCAGGGCAGCTGCAGCATCCTGGCTTATTGCAGTTGCATGTCTGTGTATCATCCACACTTGATCTCCTCACAGTTGAAGAAGCTTTTCAAAATAAAAAATCACTCCCTCGCAAGAACCTCATGGATGAAATATGCATTCCTTGGTAAAATATTAATACAAATCTCTTCCACACAGGCATAGCCCATGAAGATGTCTTTAAAACACACAGGGAGGCATGGATGCAATATTTACAATCTTGAGCAAAGCAATTTATGTCTGCCTGAGCTCCCTGGTGCTATTGGAGCGTTTTTTTTTGTTTTGTTTTGTTTTGTTTTGTTTTGTTTTCCCTGGAGTGTATCAGAACAAATTAATCAACATTTCCCTTCCTAACTATATGCAAATGGGCTTCTGAAGTTTCTGGCTGTAGGTTGTAGCACTAATTGCTCACTGGACTCATCCAAGCGGCTTGGATTTGATAAGCCAGAGAAAACCCCAGACACTTGAGTGAATTTCTAATGCAAACTGACCAGCCCATTTCCCCTTCTGCAATTATTAAAGGTCAACACAAAATGAACCAGAGAGGCAGAGGGATCTGGTCACCTTTTGCTTTGATGCTGGGCTCTCCTTTCTCTTCATGGAGCTGGGCATGGTGGGGGGCACAGGGAACAGGAGTGAACTGCCCCAATCTCTGCTTGTACCCCCTTTTACTCCAGTACGAAGTACAAACAGTATTTGACAGTATAAATTCTGTCAAATTAACAGAAGGCTTACAAAGCCCTGAGCCTGCACAGGGCTTCCTGATGGTGTGACCTTTGGCGTTTCAGAGCCAGGCTGTACCAGGGTTTGAGATCATCCCCTCTTGCTGCCATGCCAGCTTGCTCCTCACCTTAGCGCGGAGCCCTTGGGTATTTCAGCTCTGCGTAAACCATCACCAAAATTGGAGTTGCGTGGCACCATTGCAGCTAGTTCTGGCTCCCAGGACTTGAACAGTGACGACTTTTCCTGGTGGGGTGGTCTGTTGGCACCTGCCACAGCTTGGGTGAGCAGGGTCTGGTTCTTTAGTTTTAAGACATGCCGTGTCTCATTGGCCAGCCCTGATCAGATGGAGCTGCTGAGCTCCCACGTCTCAGCAGCCTGGAGTGACCCAGGAATGCACAAAGCTGTGAGGTGGCATCTCACAAACCAGGTCTGAAGTCAGAGCAAACCTGGATTGTGGCCATCACGTCAGATCAGCACTTCTGCAGGTGGAGAGCGGCTGGGATTGCACCGGAGCAGGTGGCACTGCCTGCTTAGCCCTCTGGGGACAGAGGCTGCAGAAGTCCTGCCGTAGCTGTAAAGCCATCAGCACAAAACAAGCTGCTTTAGAGAGGTTCAGAGCCTGCCGATTGCTGCTGGGAAAACTCAGCCCTTGTGCACACAGCATTTTCCAGCAGGAAGTGCTACACTCTTTGCACAAAAACCAGGGAGGTGGTTTACAATTTGTCACCGTAAATGGTGACATAAATCCTGGTGTGGGGCCTGGGAGCGAGGTTCTCCGGAGGAGCTCAGCAGCTCTGTTGTGGGAAAGGCAGCACACAGTGAACACAGGCAGGTGGAGCCCTTCTGACCTTGGAGTAACCCCCCCGCTCAAGCCAAAGGCAGGACATCAGGGCACAGCTGAGCACTGGGAGAGGTTATTGCTGTCTGGGTGAAACAGGGTGGAAGTATTTATTACAGATAAGGGCTCTGCATGGTGCAGCAAATGATCCTGCAGCACTGAATGTACAGCACAGCAGTGCAGCTCTTCAGAAACAACCACAGAAAACCTCTGATGGAGGAAATTGCCTTTTTCTGTGTGTGCTGCCTGCCATTGAAACTGCAGTTCTGAATGTGTCCATGTAACATGCCAAACCCTCCTTACCACTATTGCTGACATCCCCCTTAACTGCTGGGGATGCCAGGATGGGGGTCCAGGGCTGGCTGCATGGACTGAGAGAGCAGAGACGTGGCTCAGGGGCTGCTGGAAGTCCTCAGAGCTTCTGAGAGGCATCGATAGGACAAGCGTCGCTGATGTGCCTCTGCAGATCCAGCTGGGCACTGCAGTGTTACGCTGTTAGAAGGGTTATTTTGGAAGCCTTGAGTAATGTATCAATGTGAATAATACAATGTACTGCCCCCTGAAACCCATCGGGGGGGGCAAGATCCTTGTGCAGGATGCCCAAGCTCAGTGATGATCAGGAGAATCAAGAGGTTGAGCAACTTGGTGAATTATTTATCCGTTATTCATTTATCCGATGTGCATATAATGCTGTGCAGCAAGTGAGCAAGCGCAAAATTAAAAACCAAAATGATGGATGCTGCCTTATGAAGGGCTCTTCATCTCTACTCTTGAGACTCATTCAGCTTTAAATATTGATGGCGGACCTTCTGTTGGCAAACAAATATAGTGTAAACCCATCCTCCTCGGCTTGCTGGCACTGTTCAGGAGGCAGAGGGTTTGTGCAGTTACAGCCTCATGGGCTGAGGCCTGTGGCCTGTACTATCTGGGCTGAAAACAGGGCTTATATACCCTTTAATTACTTCCAGAAGCTAGGCAATTAATCTGTGCTTGAGAACTTGCCTACCTGGCAATGCAACATCAATGAGGTGCGGTCTTTAATATGCTGATCCTTACAGCATCCCTCAGAAGCCGTCAGGAATTCGGGAAGGGGGTTGTGTGTAAAGAGCTGGGCTTTGTCCTCGCCTCAGCAGCTCCTCTGGGACCGAGGTGGCATATGGATGGCCCAGAGGAGCAGCCAACAAAAAGCATGCTGGAAACATCTCTGTCGTCTCTCCTGGGCCATAGGCACGCAGAGAGGTGCCTCTCTGGAGACAGTGTCCTTGCACGACTCCCAGGCTAGCGTCACCGCGTGCTGCAGTGTGACTCCCAGATGGCATGCTGGGCTGCTCCTGCCTGCTCTGGCAACATGCATTTCAGGGCTTTCAGGCCAGCAATACACAGCAGGTTTTCATCCCTCCCATGCCAGAGAGGGTGACGTTGGCTGCAACGTCCAGCCTTACTTTCGTTTAGCTTGTGATGATGCATTTCTCAGAGCTGGGACTGCACACGGAGTTTGAAGGGCAGGGTGCAAGGTTCAGTGCTGCCTGTAAAGCCGTGGTGTTCTTCAAAACCACTCATCCATGGTAAGCAGGGAGATAGCTGAGGCAGGACAGGCTGCTAGCAGTATTTTGAGGGGGCTGTGCCCAACATGGGGTGACATTGGCCTTGCTTGGTTGCTCCATCCATCTTCAGGCTCATCCCTGTGCCATCAGGAGCGTGGTTTGTCACCCCTTGAGGCCCTTTTGAACCAACTGGGAGGGCAAATCTGGCAGCCTGGTTAAAAAGGTTAAACCCCCTAAACCTGGTTAAAAAGGCTAAACCCCTAAACAGCAGGGTTTAGGTGGGAGGATGCATTGGCCACTGCAGGGAGCCTGCTCTGCTGGTAACATCTCCTTCCATCGCAGCAGTGAGCCTTTTTCAACAGTGAGCCGTAACTCAGAGCAAGCAGGTAAGAACAACTGTTTCCCAGCGTGGAAGTCAGCTTTCAGCTGCCTTTACACATCATGCACTTATCTACCGGCTTGTCAGCTCCTTGTCGCTGCGTCCTCAGCAGCTTTAGGATATGTGAGCCTTCAAAGCCTGAGAAACAAATGCCATCAGCCCCTCTCTTCCCCACTCTCTGGAAGAAAGACCTGATATTCTTTTCATATTTCAAACGCCCAAGACAAGTATCTTAAACATGGAGCAAGGCCAGTCCAATTACTTCTCTTGGTCCCATGCCCAGGGTTTATTCCGTGAAACATCTTAGTGACAAATGTTCTCATTGCGAGAAACTTTCTAGTACTTTTTTCCATTTCTTGATGCAATATAAACTTTTGCCAGAAGCTGCCCAGAACCAAGGTGTAATTCTGATCCATCCAGACCTCTGAAAAGTGCAGCTGGAAAATATCTCAGTGAGGTGATAATCGCTACAGCCTTGAGAAATAGTTCTGTATAAATGAACTCAGTGATTTCTGTTATGGGAATAAATTCCCCTTGGAGATATTATGTCCTTGTCCTCCTTTAATCTTTTCCCTGTGATTTCCAGACCAGCACCCTAAGACCAAATCAGGCTGTGTTGCTCATTTTCAGTCCATTCCAGGCACAGATTGATTGCAGATACCTGCTTGGCTTACTTCACCTCCTCTTTCCAAATCCTAGCTGTATGATAGCGTTAAGCTAAACCGCTGCCAACCCAAGCACAGCAGACCAACTTCAATTCCAAAAGGAAAGGATCCTGGTAGTGATTCAGGACTAGGCCCTTGCCTTGTGTAAAATCAGTGCCTGTCCGCTGAGCATGATGAATTTGGACATTTTACACTGGCAGAGAGCTGACCTGTGGGTTATCGCTCGCATGCATGTTGTTTCCATGGAAGAAACCAGCAGACAGCAATGCGTTTTGGAGGGGAGAGGAGCACGGCAGTGCCAGACCCCTGGCACGGCACGGCGGGGCAGTGAGGGGCAGCTGGCAGAGCGCCCTGGCTGCTTCGCCCTGGCCATGCCTCGCGTCTCGACGTCAGGGCTTATTATTCAGCGCAGGGCTCTGCGCAGACGGCTCACCACTTCTGGCTGCTCAGCCAAATTAATAGTGCTGAGTGGGAACAAGGCGTACTGGCGAGCTTCCTGGGGACCAGGCGGATCGCCACTGCCCCCCAACATGTCGCTTGGGGCTTTCTCATCCACATCGCTGCCCTCCAGCTATTTCTAGGCACAGCAAGCACCAAAATGCTCTTTTTTTTGTTGTTGTTATTTCAGCAGCAGTCACTCTCTATGCATAGCCCAGGGCAAACCCCAAGTCTGTGTCCAGTGGCTCGACCATGCGGTGCTTTCCTTTGGGCAGCATGGGACTGAATGGATGCAGGGGCCCAGGGGGCTGGCAGGACAGAAAATGAGCAATATCCGGGACAAAGTAATCACTTCCAGAGCCCTGTGTGATATGTAACAACCCGACATACCAGCAGGCAGTTTGTCAATGCTTTCTCTTTCATTTCCCCAGTGGAGCCCCATGTGTTGCATGTGGTTTTTCCTGCTGAAGTTGCTGCATCTTCCCTCCCCATGACTCCTGTGAGAGCTCACTAGAAAGCCTGGTATATTGGCCGTCCAAAGGAGCAAACAAAATGGGAATTGCCATTGTAAAACACCTGGCAGTTTGCTGGGGGTTCTGTTTGGTCATTAAAACACTCATGCTATCAGGGCAGCTCCCACCACTTCTGCCCTAGCAGAAGGTGAACAATATCCCCTTCAGCCTGCACACCCACCATGGCAATGGGATTCTCCTCAGACTGAACTCAGTAGGTGAAATTCAAAGTGTAATGTTGAAATTTTTAACAAAATGCTCTCGTTATCCTAAATAGAAAAAATGTTTGATTCCAAACCATTTTTCATAGTAACATTAGACAAGAGTGGCTTGTTCTAAACGTGTCACTTTCAACAAAACCAGCATCTTTATGGCTGAAAGGAAATACTTTGAGAATAAATCTTTGTGCCAGTACTAGTGATAAGTCTTTCATTTCATGCTCTAATTGAACATTGGCTTTACAACTTAAAAGCAATCATCCTAAATTGCCTTTTGCTAATGTTAATGCTTCAGACAAAGGGTAACAGCCAGATTAGAGGTTCATATATTATTCAGGCAAATCTGGGTTCTTCATACATCACTTTTTAAAAGAAAATTAATTTTTCCATGTGTCAAAAATGAAAATAGCAATAATGGATGGTACACTTACATCATCCTGCATTGCTCAGATTGGCAAGAACATTGCCTCTGAACGAAGTAAGGCTTGGCCAGTGCAGACGCCCTCATGCCTACCCGACGGCTGGGCAATGAGTGTGCATTCTCCAAAACACCACCGCCTGTGACCCCTGCCCCTGCTTCCTCTGGAGAGACCAACTCAAGTCCTTTGCCCCAGCTAGCAACATCATCACCATCTATTTGATAGATGTCATCCCTTTCTCTTCCTTGCTCAGTGGCTCACTCTGTGGCTCAGCAATGACTCGCCCCTTGATCCGAGCTGAGAGCGGAGCTGTCTGTTCTTCCTGGAAGACATCCCCAAGGCTTCCCTCTCCCCAATTTGCTCCCCATCTCAAACACGTTGTGTCTCCCTGGTCCTATAGAACACACTCCTATAGGCCCCCTGTCTGCATGCCCCCAGCCCCAGGGTGAAGGCAGGTTTGCATGGCAGCCCTGGTGCCGCTGTGCTTCCTGCTTTTTTGGCTGTGCCTTGGGAATCCCGCTCTTTCCCAGGACCATGCTGAGAGTGGTGTATTTTTAGTTCTCCGTGCCGCGGCCGTGTGCCAGGTTTGTGGCCCTGGTAACGCTGGTGACAAATAAAGGTCCCCTCAAGCTGCTGGGGGAGTGGATGCAGTGGGTGACGGAGGGCACCACGTCCAAGCTGTGCCATCCCAGGGCTCCTCAAGCCCACGGACTCCGTCCATCCTTCCCAGATGGGCAACAGCCAACAGCTGCCCAGCAGATTGACGGCTCCTTGGGCTGAGCGGAAGGTCCTGAGATCTGCAGAAGACACAAATAGCAATCCAGTTTAGAAAAAAAAAAAAAAAAAGTAGCAAAGTAGCTGCAGCTAGGAGCTGTGCCTGGCACTGGGGAGTGTGGCCCCCCGGAGAAGCACTGCCATGAGCAGGCACTTCCAGGAGGGAGCAGTCCTTGCCCTTGGCGGGAGCAAAGGACACAGGCAGCTCTCCAGGCCCTTTGTTGCAGGAGCTGAGGCTCTGAGGAGAGCCGAGAGGGAAGGCTGTGCAGCTGGAGGCTTTCTTCTCGAGATGGAGACGGTTGGACGAGCAGGGAGCAACGAGAGGCTGCAGCCCCCAGGAGCTCGCTGTGCACAGAGATGAGCCTGGTGGAGGATTTCTCCTTGCTGCCAGAGGGCAGCTGCTACCGACAGGGAGGAAATGGGCACACAGGAAATCCAGGGCACGTTTAGGCTCTGAGGGCCAAATCCCAACTGGCCATACTGCTGTCTGCCTTCTGTACTCATCCCAAGGAAGCCATCAGTGTAAATGTGCAGTAGCTCAGAAATTCAAAGCAATATCTGTGGTCTTATATAGCCCAGAGGTCCCCAGGCACTTCACAAAGCCTTTCATATCATGCTGTTATACAGACAGGGGAAACTGAGGCAGGAAAAGGTGAAGGTAGAGGCAGTGTGTGCTGGGTCACACCACAAGGATGTATTTTCCAGCATCTGGCTTGCCGTCGGAGCGCTGCCCCATGACTTTGTGCATACGGAGGAACACTTGGGTTTTATCTGCTTTAGGTGATTTACTCTGCAGTTGTCAGTCTCCTGTTAAAAGTGGTACGGTCCGAAAGCACCTCTTGTTAATAGCTTGTTAGCAGGATCGGTGCCGCTGTGTACAAGCTGTATCGCCTTGATCCCATCTGTCTTGGGAAGCGTAGTCTGGAGGAGAGCGAGGATGGAGCCCAGGAGGGAGACCTGGGCACCCCCTGGTTGCGCTGCGACCGTCTCTAATTCATCTCCGCTCAGAGGAGCACTTAGAAATGTCACCGGGGAGCTGCAGCAGCCGTGATTGATCGCGTCTCCACTGCACACTGACGGCGGACAGCAACTTCAGCAAGAGGAGACCTTGGCTCCTGAGCCTCCCCTTGAAGTGCGGGAATGAATTATGCAAACTAATCCGTCCCTTGGCTCCTCCGACAGCTCCTGCTGCTTTCCTGAGGTCTCCCGCCTTTACTTCTTTATCTCTGAGTGGTTTCAGAGGCATGGAGGCAAGGCATCCTTTTGTCTGGTGCTCACATGTGAACACCCGTGGAGTGTGGGGCGATTCATCACCTCTTGTAGGATGTTGTCCAAAATCAAAGGATGAATTGCTAAGCCAGAGCCTGATGCAAGTGTAGTTCCCTATGCATGCAGCTTCTCTGTGCAGCACAGCTGCCATCACACCACTGAGAGCACAGTGCGATGTTGTAAGGGTGCTTGCTTGAGCACGTGAGAAGGCTGCAGGGTCAGGAGGATGGGGAAGGTGCCACGTCTCTGCATGGTCCCACCACCTCCCACCCCGGTACCCTGCTGCTGAGCACCACTTTGGCAACCAAAGCATTCAAATACCCACGGCTTGCTCGTACTGGGATCTTCCAACAAGCCAACTGACCCCACAGAGATGGGTTTGGGCTGGCATTCTCCAGAGTAGCCTATTTAGGGCTCATGTGTTGGAGATGCAGAGCTGGAATTTCTCCCCGTGCATCAGCCGTCTGGAGTGCTAAGTCTTCTGCACGTGAGCTAATGAAATCCCGTGTGACTAGCGTTTGTGGTTTGCCACTGTTTGCAGAAGAAAATAATAGCTAGCTTAAATACCTATTAGTCACCCACAGCTCTGCATGTCTGCACCATGCATTTAGAAAGCAGATGCAATTTAGCCGGCCATGGGATTTTTTGAAAGAGTCTTTTAAATGTGCACTGCTGAAAAATCAGCTGTTAAGTATGGGAGATGTGATGCAGTTCAGCAGCTCTCACCAGTTAAAAAGCCAGTGGCCAAAGCCGTTCCTAAAGTGCTCACAGGCATCAGGAATATTTCCTGGGGGAGTTCAGAGCCCAGCTGAATACAAGCTTCAGGAAACAGATGCAAAACGCTGTGTGTAGTTTTATAGGGCTTTTTTTTTTTTTTTTTTTTTTAATGCTGGTTTTCTCTTGCTGGTCCAGGCAGGTTACTTAAAAATTTGCCCAGTGTGCATGGATCTCCCACTTCCCTGGTGTTGCTTTGTGCTGCTTTGCCGGTGAAAGCATCTCCCTCTGAGCTAGGGAGCACATTCCTTTGCATGCGAGGGGAAGCAGAAGGCAGAAAGACAGACATGTACCTCCTCATGCTCCTCGTCCTCGCCTGAAGCACCAGCGTGGTATGCAGGAGCTTTGGGGCTGGGATGTATTGAAAACTGGTGTGAGGCTGATTTCACCTGGCTGGTCCCACGTAGCACTGGCCTGCAGAGCAAAGGATGCCCTTGTTGCTGAGATCTAGGGAAAGCTGCAACTAATGGGTATCGATCAGAGGAGAAAAGACATCTGTAGGCACAAATTTATGCGCAATCTTGAAAGAAGTATGTTCCCTAAACGGGGAACAGTGTGAATAATTAGGCTTTGAGACAAATGCTAATCAGCATTACATTTTGCCTCTGAGTCTCCAGACAGAGTGTTTAATCTCTGGAATTAAATATTTCCCTGGTGAGAAGTTAGACAACTCCAAGAGACTCCTGTTTGAAAAATTAGGCCTGGTGTACATTGCTTTTAGAGCTCTCTGATTGTGCAGAGTTCAGTCTGTCCAGAAGCTGGCCAGCCTCTGAACATCTTGAACTTTATGTCTCTGAGCAAGACATAAAAACATTAATTCCTCCCTATTTTTATTGAGAGACCAACAGAGAAACATTTATTAATCAAAGGCGACCAAAGACTGCTTTCAATCAGATGTAAAGGCACAGCATTTTCCATACGAGAGCTGTGACACAAACATTTTCTTGCGGTGAAATATTTTATTCAAGATTAAAGCTCAGATATTTATTACCTAGAAAAGTATCTCCCACAAGTCGCATCTCTGTTCTTTTTTTTTCTTCTTCTTTTTTTTTTCCCCTTTTTTTTCCTTTTGTAGTCCCTGGGGTCCCTTGGCATTAAGAACAGGAGCTGAGCCATAGGAAAAAGGATGAATTTAGGGAGACACGAGTTGGACATTTGACAACTGTAGGCCCAGGCAGTTGATGAATCAATAACTGGTATCCATCCCAGCTTTTGTTCTCACTGGTGATGTCTGTTTTAAAGCAGTCTCAGATGGATTAACCTTATGTTATATTGTCTGGGCTTGCTTCTGAGAGTCTCAGATATGTCCTAGATGGTGTGCATACATGCACACACATCTATATGGGGACATACATGAGCACCCTGAGCTAGCTTTGGGGTTGGGTTTGAGGAGGGCATGGACCCTGCTCACCTAAACCCTTTACAACAGTGCATTTGTGACCAGACTTCAAGAGAGTGTGTATGCACTTTCCCAAACCCCATCGGCCCAGATAGGTGTAGAAACGTATGTGTTAGTGGAGAAATACCATCTGAATGAAGCCCCTGCTTCACAAAAAAAGCAAGAAGGAAAATTGTGCATTGCTAATTTAAAATAAAAATATTTTTTTGAAAAAAAAGGAAAAGAAATCTGTATGTGCATTTAAAAAGTGTAAGGAAGGAAGAGAGGTATTTGTTCCTCTTAGGAATAAGAGTTCTGGTGTTACGGTACTTATTTTGGAAATTTCATGACAGTGATTTCATCCTTTGTAGCCACTTGTGGCTCAGTACATTTTTACCATGGTTGCCAAGTAACAATCACTAAGCATTTTTGTGTGTCGATCAGCAAAGGAGAGTGGAGGGAAGGGATAAAATCTATTTTCAGAGGCATAATCACTGGCAGCTCTTTGTAGGTTAACGGTTAAGTTCGCGCAGCAGTGACAGTATTTGGTTGAAGGCCTTAGGATTTACAAACAGGAAAACAAAGCAAAGAGAGTAAAGAGGTTTTCGATTGTTGTTATTACTCTTTCAGAATGGAGTGGCTTATAAGCGATTAAGCAGGCATTAACTTAGCTGGACGTCAAGTCCCACATGCAACAGGCGCATGATAATCCCTCCTTGAGCCCCAGGTTTTGCTGTGCCAAACCTCCTGGCACCCAGCTTCAGCCCCGTTTTGCTGACAGGGCTGCTGACAGCAGATGTAAGTGGAGAAGAGGCTTCTCTCACTGCAAAAAGCATTAAAAATATGAGGAAAATATATGGTGAGAATATGAGATCTGGTGAAAAGTCACTCCATGAATTCTCCCAGCACGGCAGAAGCAGTTTGTAGCATAAACATTCTCCAGGGCACCTCAAGGTCACCCACGTCTTTCTGAAGGTGTCACGCCATGGACGGAGTTGCCGAGTCTTTCTGCAGTTAGGTGATGGAGCTGAACCCCGTCTGCCTGGAAAAACTGTGACGAGTGATGTGACACCAATGGGAGTCCCACAGTGCGCCCTCATCGTGGGGAAAGGCATTTGGATTCCATGGTTTGGGCCAGAAGGCCAAATAGCTTTGTGATCTGCTGGGCTCTTGGACCAGCGTGTGTTTAAACGGGGAGATAAGGACATCTTGATTTAGGCTACCAATCCCACCCTGTATCTGGTGGCAGTCGATGCCAGCACTGGTGGGCTGAGCCGGGGATGGAGCTGAGCCTCGCTGGTGACCACAGTTCTCAGCAAGGCGAGGCCAGCCGTGTCCACATGTGAGATGTGGGCTGAGTGCTATGGCTCATCAGTGAGTTAAAGCAGGCAGCTTCCTGGAAACTGCGATGGAGATAAGGCTTAACGCTCGCATCTGCACAACCAGGCCGCATCTGGGTTCCGGGAAATATTGACCTTTAATAAATGTTCATCTCTCACCTTCTGACTGAAAAGATAAAAAAGAAATCCCCACTGAATTGCAGAATAATGTTTCTCCTTCTTCTTATAAAATCCAGTGGTTAGAAAGGAGCAGCTCTTTGTCTGGCAGGATTCCTAGCTCACGTTCAAGGGATTTGAGGTGGGGGAGTTGAGTGTGGTTCCTTTTCTACAAAAAAGAAAAAAATTGACTTCCAGATCAAAACTTAATCATCCTCTTCTGATGGCCAGAGATCTGGGAAACAATAGAGCCAGAGCACTAATAACCACCTCTGTGTTTAAAGACTCCGTCTTCCTCTGAGGACCATAACTGGGGGGAAAAACCCGTGACATATTTTCCAGAGCCTCGCCTGGCTGCTGTCACGGAGCAGGAGAGATAAGGAGTCCTGAAGGATCTCCATTTCGAAACATGAGCTCAGTGCTGGTTTTCACACCTCCATATCAGCCAGGTTCTGCCTTCTTCATACCTTGCCTATCTGGGAAGAGGTATGTGGCACTGCTGCCCTGGAGGTGTCGAGAGAAAGGCAGACGGGGCCATATCTGCTTGGCTTTGACCCAGCGGGACACAAGTTTTCCAGCAGATCTGGACATCCTGACGCACAAGCAACCCTCCCTGTGCCACCGTCTGGCTGGGACGTTTCAGCCAGCACCTACCAGCGCTGCTGCTCAGTCACATCCAACGTGGCTGAGCCGTTTCTGACACCTGGCCAACTTGGCCCCCTTCCCCTCTCAGCCTGAGTGATTTTTAGAGAATCAGAGAATCACAGAATGATCCAGGCTGGAAACAACCTTCAAGATCATCGAGTCCAACCATCAACATGACCTACCGAGTCCCATCACTAAACCATGTCCCTCGGTGCCGCATCGGCATGTCTGGGATGGGGATTCCACCACTAACCTAGGCAGCCCCTTCCAATGCCTGACCACCCTCTCTGTGAAGAAATTCTTCCTAAATTTGGACCAAACATCCTGATCTCAAGTATTTGGAGGGATTTGTGTGCTTGAAGCTGGTTTTGCTGGGAAGGAGCCCTCAGCTGCTGAGAGGCAGCTCCTGGGGATCCTGTTCTCCAGTGCTTGGAGGCCCCCCTATGGATCAAAATTCATCCCAAAGCGGGCATGATGTGGAAAGGGTGAAAGACCAGTACCATGGGCATATTGGAGTAACAGATACAGGGCCACTTGTGTTGAACCAGTTTCTGAGTCAAACCACGCTGGAGGGGCTCGCAAGCAGAGGGTGCCGGGCAGCCCATGGTCAGACTAATTTTTGAAGCTAAAATTAGCAGCAGAGTGGATTCAGCCCATGGTTAATCTGGGTTTGTTAGGGCCAGGCATCCAAGTCCAGTTCCGTACTTTCATTAAAAAGGCTGTATTATTTACAGAGCTGCCGAACTGGCCAGTTGCCCACTGGGGTGACACCGGCCACCAGGCACTGGGCCAGTTTGACTGGGTGACTTCAGTATCCTCCTTCAAAGGCTGTACTGAGATTGTTGGCCTAACTCATCCTCCTGAGACCTCACACGGTGGGTCACGAGCAGAGCTGGGATTTCTCTGCTGAATATCTCAGCCTCAGGATCACGAACGTCCACTTCTGTCTTACAGAAGCTCAGACGCAGCAGGCTTCCCCGGGAGTTTTCTCGGTGGGTCAGAACCTCTCATCCTCTGTCTTGACCCAACAGTTAACCTTTAAAAGGTGAATCAAACAGGTTTTGAGAGGTTCAGGGAGGAAAACCAGCCATTCTGCAAGAGCTGGCATGAGCAGGTCCTGGTTTGCTACTCGGCTGATCGATAAGGCTTAGTTTGCCCAGATGGGACACCAGGCATGACCCTGCTGCAGAAAGAGCTACACGTGGAATTTGCATGTGGTTAAGTACCAGAAAGCCCACTGGCAGGGTAAAATGATGGGTCAGGAGGAGAAGCTGCTGTTTAACTGCCTGTCCCAGCTGTGCCAGTTCAATCTTCACAGCATCTGACCTCCCGATAGCCTGAACAGTGTCCCTACAGGCGTCTGTATCTCTGGTGACAGAGGGGAGCTGCTGAGAGCAAGCCCCTCAGTTTTGGCAGGTATGGGATGAGTCCTGTTCCTCAGTACCTCCAGCCTCTGCTTGCAGGAGTGACCTTCAAGATGCTGGTGATCCCTGAAGTAAAAAAAAAATGCATGGACAGCATGGAGCATCATGCTTGGGTGGGTGGCGCAGTGTCTTGGTGGCCCCAGGCTGGCAGCCTGGCTTGCCCTGGCTATCTGAGCAGCAACATTGCACCACTGCTGATGCTGTGGCTGGCTCCAAACTGTGAGTGAGGTTGCTTGGCTGGCCCACAGTCAGCTTATTAAAATGGTATTTTCCGCACATTTGTGCAGCGATTAGGGATGAAACGCAAATCACATGCAAATCGGTGCAAAGCTCTGTTGTGCACAGTCAGCTCTGAAGTCAGGGACTTTTCTTTTCTGAGGCATTCAGGCTCTTTCTGTGCTCGTGTGGAGGAACAGGATGAACCTGCCTGAGCTGCAAGCATGCAGCTGAAGCCCACAGCACAGAGAGAGTGCCCTCTGCGAGGGCAAAATCCGCCTGGAAGCACACGCTGCCCAGCATCAGTTTGAGCTGCAGTGATACATGGAATCCAGCCCATGCAAAGATCTTTGTTAAATAAACAGCTAGAAACAACACGAACAAGCCTTTCACATAGCTCGCTTCCCAGCCTTGTTCCTTTTGTTTACCAGGGACTGTCTGGAGCCCAGTTTGTGGAATAGCCTGTCACACTGCAAATCAAAATGCCATCATGGTTGCTGGATATAGCAGCAAAATATGTTTCCCCGAGTATCAGATCTGGAAAGAAGGTCTATAAACACAATGAAAGCAAGAAAACAAATTCCCAAACCCTTGCCACAAAGAATAATTGCAAATATATATGAATGTATATTTTTAACTTGGCTTCTGTTCCTCTTTGGCTTGCAGATCCATAGCGCTGCTTCAGCCTGAAATGCAGTGAGGCCGTGTTTCCTCACTTCCAGGCAGCTTCACGGGGACGGCAGGGCCAAGACAAATAAATAAATAAGGGCTCGCAGAGTGAAATACTATATTTAATAAGGCTGACGAGTCCTCCTGAAACCCAGTTGTGAAAACTTTAAAAAGTGTCTGTTTCCTGTAGCTATCAACATGCTAGAGAAAGGGAAGCCCTGTGGGCCAGTCAAATATTTCCCAACGGCTCCAGTGAGTTTCACAGCTGGTCTTGATTAGCCTGGATATTGCTAATTTTCCTAACACTCGTTACAGCCCTGGGATGGAAATCCTGTATCCCCTGAGATCGCGTGAAGGCAGTCAGGGCTGTAGCAGCCAGGCACTGCTGTGCCTGCATGGGCACTGCAATTCGGGCTAGGACCTCATCTGGATCAGCAGCCAAAGCCCTAAACTAAGGGGTGTGCTCACATCCAGCTTTGAGCATCCCCCCTTCCTTATGGAAAACCCCACTGAGCTTCTCCTTCTACTCCAGAGAAAATCACTATCTGAGAGAGCGGCAGGCAGCAGGCAGGGAGCCGGCGCGAGCGCTCGGTGACAAAGCAGCCATCCCGAAATTACTCATCCTGATTAGCTCTTGGCTTGAGGAAACGAGGCTGAGCTCATGAATAATAGAGTGAATAACAGAGGCCTAATAAAGGACAAAATTCATGGTGGATATAGCTCCATCACGTCAGCAAACAGGTTTCCGCTGCTTGCGGCATCACCCTCTCAATGCGAGCCAGCATCGAGGCTGCGGCAGCTTTGCCTACGTGCCTCTGGGCTCTGTGCGTGTGTGTGCAAGTGCCTATTAAATATACATGGCCCTGCTATTTGTGGGGCACCATATGTGTACCAGGGACGTAACCCGGCTGGCTGGAGATGGGGTTTGTTCTCGGCTGCGCTGGCAGGGCCCCTTGCACATCAGTTGTCGTCCACTTGGAATAAATACACCTTGGGCATTTCTGCTTTCAGGCTTTCTGGGAGCCTGGAAGCATGCTTTTCTGAAGCCTGTCTGCTAGGTTTTGGACATGAAGCTGTTTATTTGAGGCATAGAAATGGAAAATCTCTTCTTCACAATTCACCCTGGAATTTTCCTGCAAAGATCAGTGAAAGCAATCATTAACACGGGGCATCATTTACAGCTCTGTGCAAAATAATCCTCCAAGCTCTCCAGCAGCTATGAATTGGAAAACAATAAGGACGATTACTAAGGATTCTTTTAAAAAAAAAAAATTGTGTTCTTTGATACATGCTGGGGCTGGAGACTGCAGGCACGTGGCCAGAAACCCCAACCGTGCTTGGGCCCTGCTGCAATGATTGTTGTTAGGGCTTAAATTAACCTTAAACACCTAAATAGCTTTATAAAGGTGATCTCCACTGAGAAAATAGAGCTGCAGGTGTGTGTGGCTATTAAAGGATCCATACCAAGCTGTAACAAATAAACATGTACACGGTCAGTCTGGGATCCTGATATTCAGTCAAAAAGCAGGTATCAAGATGAGGTGGTGTGAATTGGTGTGAATGCAAGTGCCATCACCAGCACGCCACCACTTCTGGTGCCAAAAGCAATTAATGATAGCTTTGTTTCTCCTTGCCTTGGTCCCAGGCTTTGCACTGGGAGGACTCTGGGCAGACACCCCCTTGGCCTCCCTCCTGCCCTCCTTCCACCCAACAGCTTCCAAACCATCCCTGTGGTTCCCAGCTGGCCCAGGCTAGGTAGATGCTCCCAAGGACACTCCTTAGGGATGTTTCTGCCTTAAATGCCTCAAGGTCTTCTTCTTTTAAATTGACCAGGTGTTCCCTGGGGCCCTCCCAAAGGCAGCAGGTTCCTTCTGTAGCACCACTCCACCTGCAGCCACCCAGCGTGATGAGCCCTCTTCTGCCAGGGGCAGGTTGGAGCACTGTCCTACTCCTGGCTTTCACAGCGTTGAGCTTAGGATCAGGACAGACAAAAAAAAAAAAAGAGAGTTAGAAACGGAGAGCTGGTCACGGTCAGAGCTCCTCAGCAGCATCCAGGCACAGGGAAAGCCCTGCTGAGGGCACAGCGTCTGCAACGTCAGGTTGGCACAGGGAGAGGATGGAGCGTTTCCAGAGCAGATGAAATCTTCCAAGACCTTGAGCTGCCAGTTCGAAGGAGCCTACGCATTTTGCAAGTTTTTTGAGTCTTAGAACTTGGTCTAATTTAAGCAAATTTTTATGGGATTGGCACATCCTAAGCACTGGAGAGATCCTTCTGCTAAGTTTCATTCTCTGCAGCAAAGCATAAGGAAGAGAGAATTACTCAGCATGGTGTTTGGGGAAAAAAAAATAAGAATCATGGGCAACGCAGCATACTTTTTCCCTAAACCGAGTCTTTGGCGGATGAACCACTAAGCCAGATGGTGGGGGCTTCTTGTAACTCTCTCAGCAATGGCCACCCCACATGGAAAGTTTCCATCTCAATAGCTAAAGTCTGGCAAAGTTTCCGTGGAAAGTCCTGGGCAAGTTTAACGACAGGCGCTTTGACATGCTCTGCCTTTAATTCAAAGCCCTGAGGGCATCAGTAATCCAGATGAGCACGTGTAAGATACACGGATCAGCTGGAGAAACAGCATCTGGGAACTGTTCCCTTCCTGATGTCTGAGGCAGGGGATCACAGCGGGATGGAAACCAGTTCCTGGGCTCTGGTGTTTGTGTGGGAATCGCCGCTCCCACGTAATGTCGGCAGTTTCCAGCTGGAGCTGGGGTGTGTGATGTGGGGCTTGGAGGAGCCCTGCCTTCGCAAAAAGCGTGGTGGGCCTTTGGTTGTCACAGGAGCAAATCCAGCACGTGTGCCTCCACAGGGCTCTGCAGTAGGATTTTACATCCAGCATTTTATACATCCATCAGCTCTCTGGACATATAGATGGGGACAGGAGGTGGAGAGATGGCCATGAAGGGGAGTCTTTTTAGCACCAGATACGGCTGGATTTAACCTGCTCCCACAGTGAGGCCTCCTCCGAGGGCCTCAACAAACAGGTCTCAGCTAACGGCACCGAATGATGCCTCCTGCTGCCACGATTGCTCTAAACGGCCCTGACACACAGCTGAGGCCTCTGTGGGCAAGGACTTTTCTGTATCGCCATTTTTAGGTGTTCCTTGCCTCTTTCACACATGCTGAAATGTGGACTTTTCCCCCCAGTAAGAGCCGCTGGCTGAGGTCAGGCCCGTCGCAGCGTGCAGCAGCAAGCTGTCACAGAGCACTCAAGTGCTTCCCCACGCTCACGTTCCTCTCGGCCACTCCGTTCCTCTTATTTTAGCTTTGTTTAAACAATCTCCTTGGTAACAGGAGGGAGAAGCAGAATTTTTTCGTCCTCCTCCTGGGGCTGGTTTCCTGCCTATCTCAGCACCGGGAGGAAGCACGAAAGCTCTCCTGAACAAACGTCCTCATTAGCAAACACATGTTTGCATCTGTGCTCCCACCACAGGTTTTAACCCTGTGTATCTTTGGGGATTTCAGGAGCGCCTGGTGTCTCTTTCAAAGTGTTTCTATACCCAGAGTTTTGGTGTAGAGGGCTGTATTTCACAATTTAATTTATCTATCTGGCAGCAAATCAACAGCGTGTTGGTCAGTGAGTGGTAAGTGAAATTGTCCACATGCCCCCGACCTTGAGTCCAAGAAGACCGTGAGGGTCCTCTGCTCTTCTTGGGGCAGCTTCATAAAGGTCCCTGTAAGGAGATCAGCATCAATTCTTAGCAGCTCCCAAAGTCCTGAAAATGTTTAAAAAGGCTGGGAAGCGATGGCATTGCACGGCACCAGGGTGTAGCTCACCGGCTGGGTTCTGGTCTTAAGAAATGAGTATCCCTGATGCTTTGAGCCTGCACAACAGCAGCATCCCATATGCTTCATGTTTTTTATAGCCAGGTAGCACCCTGGTGCTGGTCCAGCACAGGTGACTTGCCCGAGGGAGGCTGGAGCAGGAGGGCACTCTGCAGCCAGCCACTTAAATTGCTAAAATGTGAGCATTGCGCCGGAACATCCCTTGACAGATGATTACTTACAACTTCTCCTAATAAAAGTTCAATGTGACACTTAGTGACAAGCTAATAAAAGATCGAAAGGCTCTTCCGTAGCTTAGGAGCCTATTAGCATCTGCAGGGCCCCAGCAGGAAGAGGAGGTAGGGTGTGTGCTGTGTGCTGCATTTGCAGATACAGTTCACATCTGCACACACGTGCACACACGACTGGTCAAGGCAGATGTTGTTTTGCTCGGCACTTTGACTGCAGTTTTGCATGTGTGTGCACATGCACGTGTGTTTTGCTAAGTTTGAAACATTGTCAAGAGCAGCAGAGCACGCCAGTGTGAGCAGCACAGCAGAAAACATTTCGGCTACAGGGACTTTCCAAGGCTCGAAGCCAGTCACTTGATCCCTAGACAAAAGACAATAAAAGTAGTGATGGTGAAGTGCTTTTTTTCTGTGGAGGCTCTGATCCTACATTTGAGTCTCCATTCCAAGATTCTGGGGGAGTGTCTCAACCTCCCATCTTGAAAAGAAGGGGCTGATTTTTGGGGCTGGCCACCAGATGCATCTCTCTGACTCAGTGCGGAGGTAAAATGAGGCTGGACACTGCTCCTGAAAGGCAGCTTGCACATTCAGTATGGATGTTTTTCCTCCGAATTTCTGCAGCGTGCCCTCTGCTGTCACCGAGCATCCCTGCGTCCTCCCAGCACACTTCCTATATAGAGGGAAGGGCAGGGAGCAGTCAAGACCCCCTATTGTAGCATCTTCCCAAACAACAAGGGAGAGCCTCCCTTGATCTGAAACCCATGCTGGGGGAGATTGAAATATGCCTTCCTTTGGAGGCATTGGAGCAGCTGATGCCATGGCACAGCAGACGTATCCCAGACTTCCTTCAATCCTGATTCCTGATGCTGAAGCCACACTGCTAGGTTTCACATGCTGCCCCCTGTTTTGTCTACTCAGCTTAAACTCAGCAAAGTTTGCTAAATAATTTACAAGGCTGCAGAAACATCCCCTCTGCTGGCAGTTGCTTATTGAAATTCATTTTGGGAAGTGCCAAAGCCATTTCAATAAGAGTGATGTGTTCTGTTTGAGGAGCATTGTCATGGCAACTATGTCAGGTGCACACAGAGAAGGGCAACTCGTACTTATTGGAAAGGTTGGAGCAATTATTCTCATAAAAGGGAACCTGTCTGTGAAGAAAAGCCATGTGCATATTTGGGTGCAGGGAGAAGTGGGAAGCAATTGTATGAGTTTCCAGTTGTTTTCCCTTGGGGAAGATGTGTATGAGAACAACCAAGTAGATGGGCAGAGGAAGAGCAGAAATACCGGATTTTGGCTCCAGACTCTGCAGCTTCTTAGTAATGGCATTTGCAATGGTTTATATCCAGGAAGAGTCTTAGGCTGGGAAGAGTCCCGGGCACTAAACCCCTTGCTTGCACCACAGGCTGAATTTTTTGGGACTAACGGCAGTTTTGTGTGAAGCCATGGGATGAGTTATTTCTACTCTGTCAGCTTTCCCAGGCGCCTTAAGCAATTGCTGCCGGGGTGGTTTTGATCAAATTCACATCAAATGTGTTTTCCTTCCTAGTCATTGCTTGCATTGCACTGTTTATGCATGTTGTCCTTGGAGATCCAGACACTGATCTAGACTTAATGACTCCTGTTTGATCCCCCCGCGATCCTGCCTCCAGCAGGCACTTGGTAAGCTTTCAGTGGTGGGTCACCAACCTGGATGTGCAGGGCAATGGGACTGGGGGAGAACAGCAAACACTGGTTTGTCCTGGTGTTACTGTATCCAGAGCCAAGGGACGGTCACACCTTCAGCTGTCCTGGGATGGGAAAACCTTTAAGCATGACCAAGGGCTCAGGTCCTGTTTTGGGGCACCTTGAGAGAATGTCATGCATTTTTGGCCAGCCAGCCCCCTGTGCAATGTGACATTGGCAGATGAGTGAAGGCGTGTATTAGCCAGAGTGCAAAATTCACATGCAGATCAGAGCAAACATCAGGGATTCCCCAGAAAAGCAGAATCTCTGGTCTGACAAATCCTGCCCAACACAGCCTTCCTAAGAAGAGCGTCAAGCAGCATTCAGTCTAGCATGTGAAATATCTTACCTGGTGATTGTTGCTCCTGAAAAGTCTTTTCTGAGGCACTGAGCATCAGCTGTGCCTGTCATCTCCCAGCTATTCAAACAGCAACAGCCCTCAGTCCTGCTGCCTCTGCAAACCACCACACACATCTTGCTTCTCCACAAGGCCAAGGAGGAGCGTGCTGGATAGATGAGGCTTTTCCAGAGCTCTCCTGGTAGCGATGCTCTGAAGCAAGACAAAGTTATGTATTTGAGCCGTGTGTTGTCATTTAAACTTAATGCATCCTGAGGCCAGAGGAGCAGTTGTTTCATGCTGCCACGGAGATGACAGCACGGCCCTGTGCTCTTACAAAGATTGATTCAGCAAGACTGATTTCTCTGAGAAAGAAGGAGAGGGCAACCAAGAAAATAAAAGCAGCCAAGTTAATTTTGGCTCCAGTGGTGGAGAGAGAAGGACAATTTCCCCTCCCTTCCCAGTTTGCACTGCCCAGGCTGGTGTGCTCCCTGTTTTGGCAGGCACTGGGCTGTACAGCCCCATTCAGATTTGGGCTGCTGGGCCAGCAAACTGAGCTGCCGCATCAAATCTGCTTACATTTACCCTTCCGAAAGCATGTGTCAGGCTTAGCTTCAGGCAGGTTTTCCTTTGCCCTCCATGTCATGTTGGCAGCATGCTTTAAGCAAAATTTTCATCATCAAGCACAGACATTTAACGTCAGCAAGCCTGGGACCTGCAAACGTTCCTTTATGGGTGACTCATGGGGCATCTTACAAGCATGGGACCCCATCAGCACGGGGTTAAGGATGGCCAACACCACTGTCTCTCCTCGTGCTCCCATTTCCATTTGACCATCATGTTCCGTCCATGGAGTCAGTAGTGCCAATTTATTCTCTATGGTGGATTAATTAACCAACTGCAAGGAAGTACATGTCACGCTGATAACCTCCTGCAAACTTTGCACACTGGAGTTCCTATATTCGATAGTCAAGCCTGTACCAAGCCAGGAACCCTTTCTGGTTCCCACAGCTCAGTCATTCAGTGTCTGTCCCCAGCATCTGCAGCAGAGCAATGGCATCATCAATACTCCAAGGTGCTTTTTGCACCACCTGGACAGGTGCAGCTATAGGGAGAAGGATCGGGCTGGTCCATTGACTCCCAATAGTGGAGCTGCAGGGACAGCCCCTGCCTCCAGCTCTGATCATACCCCAGCTCATACTCAAAACCACTGAGAATACTTCAGGAAAAAATAAATAAATAAATAAATAAAAATCCCATTTGACATGCAGGAGCTGAAATACCCCATGTGTGTGCTCTGTGAGTTGCCAGGGGGCAGAGGGCTCAGGGAATCTCACCCACCCTCTGCTAGCATTTGTTTTTGCAAGAACCCTAGGGTCTGTCCCTTGGGAGGTCAGGGCCATCATGCTGCTGGGACACCAAGCTGCTGAGCCTCCGCATGCCCACAGCACGTCATGTTTCTGAGCCTTTGCTGGTGGTGGAGGTTTGGTCTTCCCTTCTGCTTGTGCTTGGGGGTGTTGGGACGGCTCCCCCTGTCTTTTAATGGATTTTAACAGTTATGCATCCGGAGAAGAGGCTGAACCTGATCTCTCTGAGTCACAGGATCACCCAGAAGACATTTTATGGCCTTCATGCAGCCTGAACCGCTGGCTGGGAGCTGGCAGGGAAATGAGACCCCCCCCAGAGGGGACGTCTCCAGCCTGTTGGCATGAGTGGAGCCAAGATTGAGCCCCCTGACCATTGTGTCTTTCCACACAGGCCCATTGCCTGCTACAGCTGCCGTCCCCATACCCTTGGCTGGTAAAGACCTCCAGAGAGCATGAGGGAGAAGCAGAAATCTTAATGAACCCTCTCCTCTCTCAGAGCCCATTGTTTAACAGATAAAACTGTGCGTGACAAGGTCGTCTGCACAATCTGGCCCATGTTTGTGCATTTTCTGTCCCCGAGGAGGGAGTGACCCTGTGCTGGCAGGGCAGGCATCACGTTGCCCTCCCGCACATCCCCCTGCCTGGCGCACATCACCTGCAGCCGGGATGAGGGCTCCCACCACTGTCACCTCCTTGCTATCAGGTGCAATTTTCTTGTCAACTGGTCTAAGAAAAACCTCGTCTCCTCCTTTTCCTTCCCAGCAACAAGACAACTTCCCTCCTCGAGTAGCTGTCAGAAATTTGAGCAATGAAGCTGCTAAGTGCATAAAAGCACTCCCCGGTGCCCGGGTCTGAAGAGCTGCGTGCTGCAGAGACAGGCACAGGAGCAGCTAGTATTTTTTTTTTGCGTCTCTAACAGCAGGAACAGGGCCTTGAGTCCCCACAGCCTCTGGGGAGACAAGAGCTCCCAAAGGAGGTGAGGACAGGTATGGAGATGAAGAACCAAGCCTGGAGAAGGTGGAGATGGGAGGAGAAAGAGCCGCTTGCTCTTGGCAGCTGTCTCCAGCCATGCCCTGGGATTCACACCCAACACCTTCTTGTGGCTTAGGTTCACTTGGCCTTGGCCACTGGCTCTGGAGGTGCCCAGTTCTGGTGTCCCCAGCCCCATGGTCATCTCTCATGGCAGGCTTTAACTGGGGCTAATTAAGTGACTGGCTGACAAGCAGATGTATGAGAAATCAATGTGGCAGCTTTCTGCAGGAGTCTGAGAACACACGCTGGAATGGGCAGCACCAGCAAGTGTGCTTCTGAAATGTCATCTCCAGAACATGCAGACCTCCTGGTTATTCTCTGGCTGCAGTCGCTGACCCACCAGCACGGGAAGTGCTTGGTTGTAGGGGGGGGGTCAAGATTTAGGACATCACAGGACTTAGGCAACAGGACTTCTCTCCCAGCTGTCTGCACTGGATATTATAATTATGAATCTGGAGTTGAAAGTCCTGTGTGCTACACACTTAGCTCTCCTGGGTGATCAGTGGAACTTGTTTGGGTGACAAGCTGCATAAGAGCATTATTCCCTGCATTGATTCAGGAATAAGTGTCTGCCTGTCCCGGCAGTAAGAGCATGCTATGGGCAACCTACTTACTGACTGCTGCAGCAGTAGGTTGTTGTGTGTTTAGAGACGTTCATTTTCGTGGCCCACTGGGCACACCTTCACTAGCTGCATGCAGTACTTGGTTATTTCAGCTCCAGCTCCTGTGTGATCTGGGCACGGTGACGTTGTGCAGCGATGAAAACCATCTTTCACAAAATGTCTGGGTAGGTTGTCACCAGTCACTCCTGGTGCTGCCTGAGCCCACAAGAGAGCAAAGGCTGGCAGAGGTGTCTCTTGACCTTCCCAGGGTTGTGTCCAGAAAGTGTGGGTAGGCTGGCATGCTTGCACCACGTACACATCACCCCACGAGACCAGCTATTTGCTGCCCGTGACACCGAGCTGGCATTAGCAAGCACATTACTCTCCCAGGCACCTGGGATACTGCAAATGCCAGAAGTTTACCCAAGCTCAAAGCGAAATGCGAGAAACCTGCAGAGCATGGCTAGATACATAGAAACCTGGGCTGGCTGGAAACCCTGAGACGCAGATATCTGGGGGCTGGGAGAGAGTTGGTTAGAAATATTGTCTGCATGCCTGTCCTGCTCATACATCCTCCTACAGGCAGGTGCTCTTGGCAGTGGTCAGAGGAGACTGTGCCGGGTGGCCCTCGGGTCCCCTCAGGCAAGTGGCTGTTCCCTCGCTGCGCCATCCTTGGAGCATCGCCCACCAAAGGGATTTCTCCATAGGTTCTAGAAGCCAAAGGTTTTGTGAGGATGCTCTGCAGAAAGATCAAGTGAAATGGCATAGTTCGAAATGAAAACTATAACCCCGATGAATATTGTGGGGCTTGGAGCAAGGGCAGGAGTTTGTACGCCATGTTCAGGAAGATCCCCTTCTTTCCCTTGCTGCTGAGTGTCGGCGAAAGGAAAAGAGCTGGAGCTGCAATTCTGCAAGATTTGTTTTATTCTTTGATTGCTGGTACATGGAAATGAGCTGAAACTCATTCCCTCAGCGATTGCCTTGGCTACGGACTCGGGGACGAGCAGTTTCTGGTACAGAAATGCAGACAGTTGGCTGGTTTTTCCTTGGCAACACTTTGCCCAACTTTTTGTCAGTGTGAGCACGGGGGGGGGGGGCGCCTGGAGCCAGGTGGTTCCCATGGGTGGTTGGCAGCGCTGAGTGGAGTCACCAAGCACATTCCCCCAGTATTTCATCCACCCTGCCTGGACACAGGCAGGAGGAGAGTCCACGCACTAAATGTCCCTGACACATTGTGGCACCAGCTGGGCTGATGCCAGCGCTTTCTTTTACCAGCAAGAACACATTGCTGCTCAGAGCAATTGCCCCACACAACTAAATTAGAGCACAAAGCTGGGTAAGGCAATAGTTCGTCTCCTGCTAAGGACCCAAGACCTAAGCTGGTTGTTGAGAAAGTCTTGCTGTGCAGTGGTGGGGGATTCAGGGTGCTCTACAGGACCCAGCAGGCAAAAGGCAGTGCAGTGGAGATCAGGCGTGCTCTAAGAATAAGCTGTGTTATTTCCACGTGCTTGTTTCTCAGACAGATGTGGTCTCCAACACCATCAGAAGGAAATCCTTTTCTCTGGGATTGCAGCATCATCCCAGGGACACATTTGCCTCAGCAATTTTTGCTGATTGGAAATTCATCTGGGGAGCAGACTTGCTGTTTTTTTCCTCCCACCCTTTGTCCCAGCAGCCTTGTTACAGCAAAAAACAGCAGTGTTCATGTCTACCCAACACAGAGCACTCGCTCGCACCCTGGGAAGACCACCTGGAAAGCTGCATTACAGCAGCACCTGCTGGCAGTGGCTCTTTCAGTCCTGAGGCCCCATTGTTCTGGTCCTGTTTGTGTTGAGTCTAAGCATCAGGAGCTGCTTTTTTATTTTATGGGCACCCAGGGTTCTTCTTGTAAGAGAGGATTATTGTGCGGAGCTTAGAAATGCCGCACACAGGAAGCCAGAGCACGCCCATAGGCAGTTTACGTCTTGATTCCTCTGCTGCCCTCAGTATTGCTGAACGCAGCTTTTTTAATTAATTTTCCTGAGAAGGGCTTTTTTTTCATACGTGGAGGGGATGTGCAGGATACAATTTAATGGGATTTGTCAGGAAAATTATTGATTTGGTTAGTAATATTTTTGAAATCGTGCCATTCTGTTAACACTGTTGGGTCCTCTGATAGCTTGGCTGTGAGCATTTTTGCATCCTTCATTAGTTTTTTAATACGCAATAATTTCACCTAACTCGTCAATGCAAAGCAAGATCAGCTGCGTGCTCTGTACCCATTTTTCCTATGTACAAAACCGTTGCAGCAATAATTATCAACAGAAGAAATTATTACAGATATTCATTATAAAATGCAATTACACCGAGCTGTGCTGTATTGTTACACCCTTCACAGCCATCGCTCGCTCTTGAGTAAACGGTTTCATTATAAGCATGAAGGGCAAACTTAATACACTTCTGACTCATAGCAAACTGCACAAGAAATCATCCTGGCTGTTCCTCCGAGTGCTTGGCGGTGTTTGCTCCGAATGAGAGTAACATGTTGTCTCTGCTGCCAAATACTTGTCGGTGCACAGAGGGGCTCTGCCATGCAGCATGCAGAGGAGCCAGGGATGGGACCACAGCATCCCTTGCCAGTCGGAGCCTGCGAAGCCCAAAGGGAGCAGCCGACGGTCATGTTGTGCGTGGATGTGTGGTGTCGGGATGAGGCAGAGCCCCCTGCAGGGGCTGGTTTAAGTGGGAGCAAGTCGTCGAGGGTCTGCGTTGCACCCTGGGTTTTGGGAGGCACCCTGACCCCACGGTCCGTGCTCGTTCTCTCAGCCTCTCGGCTCCTGCCCTTTGCTTTCGGCTGTGCTGCCCCTCCGGCTGTGCTACCAAACCCACTGTTTTCTCTCCGCAGCCACCTTCTCCTGGCATTTCCACCCTCCTCCTCCTCTCCCTGTCTCCCTCCTCCCTCTTCCCCCCTTACTCTTGAATCTCTATTTCTTCTTCTCTGTTCCAGCAAAACGATATCAATCAAGGTGATAGATGATGAGGAGTATGAGAAAAACAAGACCTTCTACCTAGAGATCGGGGAGCCCCGGCTGGTGGAGATGAGTGAGAAGAAAGGTGGGGGACGTGCTCCGGGGCTGAGCCCAGCCTGTGTGTCCCTGTCTGGCTCACTCATGCCTGGCACCTGCAACACCGAGCTCACATCCCCAGCGCCTGCGGGAAAGGGCAGGAGCAGGGGCCCCCTGAAGCCCCCAGGCCTGCCGGTGGGGATGCTCCTGCCCTTCCCCGTCCGCCACAGGGTGATGTGCAGCCGCTTCCCTCCCTCCCCGACCATCTCGGCACCACGGCGGACGTGAACTGCATGCGCGTGCGATGCCAATCATGTGTTTGCCTTTGTCTTGTGTTCCCACAGGAAATTCATTACCCTTAGAATACTTGACCGTGAGGAGTATGAGAAAGAGTGCAGTTTCTTCCTTGTGCTTGGGGACCCGGTGTGGCTACGACGAGGAGTGAAAGGTGTGAGAGTAACACCAGACCAGCTCTCGAGACGCTGCCGTCCGCTTTTCTCTGTGTCTCCCTACTCTCACACTCCTTTCTCCTCGCGCTCTGGCTCCCGGCCGTTTTGCCCTCCCTCCTTCGAAGCTTGGCCCCTTGCAGCTTTTTGCTCTGTTTTTCTTTTCTCTTTTGTTTCGGGGGGACCCCGTCTCACTCACGAGGGCCCCCCTGGAGGACTCAGGCAGGGAATGATGAGCATCGCCAGCCCCTAGGGATATTTTCAGCACACCTGCCTGCCACACCACAGCCGCAGCTTCATTCAATCTCATAGAAAATTCAGTCTCCAGAAGCAAGCGACACTGCATCATTTTTATCAGAAGATAAAATAGCCTCTGCTTGAGGTAAAATGCCTGGCCAGAGCAGTAATTTTAGCCTTTATTTTTAGCCTTAATTTTTAGCCTTTCTTATGCTGGCACTAGGATCTGGAAATAGCTGAGAATCACGGCACAAGCAGGTAATGCCGTAAGATGCAATCTATCCAGTAGAAATCAGGTTACACTCAAATAAAGTTTCATGGCTCTGCACTGGATAATAGCTTCTCATAGGAATAATAAAAACAATTTCCTCTTTCATCACATAAAAACATTTCTAAACTAACTGCAAGCCTTCCCAAAAAGACACGGCTCACTTAGTTTTCCAAGATTTTTTTTTTTTTCCCCAGGAAATTAACTAAAAATTAATGGCAACAGCTAATCCTGTGCCCTATTGGTGGCCGAGCAAGAAGCGGTTTTAGAGCTACTTAAGATAATTAGTTGCCCTACAACGACCCCTTATTAAAGTCTTTGTAACAAATTGGTAGCAGCATTTGTTCTGGCTTTCTCATTTCTGGGACAAAAAGCTCTCCTTTCAGCAGACATGGGGCTGGCACATACTACTTGTTCAGGGCAGAGAGGGTCCCCAGCAGTCCCCATGCTGACCAGGGAGGTGCCACTATATTTCAGCCTCAAATCATATCCAACAGCAATGCCACATACATTCCCCTTCAGAACAGGTGCCATGCAGGTCAGCTGCACCTTCACCTTTATCAGGTTTCCTGATGTTTTTTGTGACTTGCTGGGTTATATGAATAGCTAGCAGGAGCCAGGCTTGAAAGAAAGAGAGAAAGAGAGAGAGAGAGAGAAAGAGAGAGAGAGAGAAAGAGAGAGAGAAAGAGAGAAAGAGAGAAAGAGAGAAAGAGAGAAAGAGAGAAAGAGAGAAAGAGAGAAAGAAAGAGAGAAAGAAAGAAAGAGAGAAAGAGAATGAGAGAGAGAGAAAGAAACAAAGAGAAAGAAAGAGAGAAAGAGAGAGAGACAGAGAAAGAAAGAGAGAAAGAGAGAGAGAAAGAGAGAAAGAGAGAAAGAGGGAGAGAGAGAGAGAAAGAAAGAAAGGAAGGAAAGAAGGAAGAGAGAGAAAGAGAGAGAGAGAAAGAGAGAGAGAAAGAGAGAAAGGGAGAGAGAAAGAGAGAAAGAGAGAAAGAGAGAAAGAGAGAAAGAAAGAAAGAAAGAAAGAAAGAAAGAAAGAAAGAAAGAAAGAAAGAAAGAGAAAGAAAGGAAAGAGAGAAAGAGAGAGAGAAAGAAAGAAAGAAACAGAGAAAGAAAAAGAGAGAAAGAGAGAGACAGAGAGAGACAGAGAGAGAGAGAGAAAGAGAGAGAAAGAGAGAAAGAGGGAGAGAGGGAGAGAGAGAGAAAGAGAAAGAAAGGAAGAAAGAAAGAAAAAGAAAGAAAGAAAGAAAGAAAGAAAGAAAGAAAGAAAGAAAGAAAGAAAGAAAGAAAGAAAGAAAGAAAGAAAAAGAAGAAAGTTTCTCACCCTCCTGGTCACAAAGATATTGCAAACTCAGTAGCTGGAAGGCAAGTCAGTATTTTAAAGGATGCTATTTCTGCCTTGGCCATGCTGGGGCTTTTTGTGTGTTTGCCTTTTTTTTTTTTAGCTAGTTTTTTTGGCTTGATTTTTCACAAGAGGCAGCAAAGTGGGGCGAGCTGCATGCTCGGCACCCTGTAGATGGGAGCATCCCTGAAACGTCACCCTTGGGCCACATAGCCAAGGTGAGGTCTGTGCCTCAGGGGCCAGAGACCCACCATGCACCAAGGGAGAGCCTTTTTCTTTTGTTTCAGACACCTAAAATGCTGAGTGACCAGATCTCTGAGCCAAACCTTGCCCCAGACTTTTCTTCTCTCATTGCATATGTCAGAAATACAGCCTCCGAGTGTAGTTCTTGCTCCCCAGTAGGCGGCTGGAGGAGGTCAAAGCCAGTAGCCACTGCACGTGGGATGTATTGTGTCCTCCCCCGAGGCAGAACTGCCCCCGAGACCAATGGAAGATCTTGCACATATGATTCAAAGGGGAAAAATGAATTTTTGGAGTGTGCCTTTTAACTCATATCCACCCCATGTTTGCAATCATTTTTATTTTAAATCTACAGTCCCATGAAATGTTTCTGTTCCTTTATTTTTAGTGCATCACTCTCAACACTAATGGTGTCCTGCAGCTTTACAGATCTGAAATCTCTGCCCTGGGATCTGGAGTCTTTCTGTGGATATCCCTTTTGATTTCATTATTCATTTACTTTTCTTCTTCTGTGTTTGTCTCTGTCTGTCTCCTTCACAGCCCTGTTGTTGAATGAGCTTGGTAAGCGCGCATTCCCTTTTCTTTTCCATTTTTCCAGTTTGTCTACATATTTTTGGAAGACGATTGATTTTGTTTGACATTTTTCTTTGCTCACAATGTTCTCTTTTAGGGCGGTCAGCACTATTTAAGTAAGCTCAGGTATCTGATGCCCCAACAGCCCTCGGATTAAAACCCCAAAGTCATTACCATTAATGAGCGGTAACCCGCTGTGGCAAGGAGCGTTTTTTCGGGAGTGTCGTTGTTACAGCCATAACAAACCCACTGACACGCCGGGTTACAAAACCATGCTGTGCAGATTAACCCATCGCCTCTTACACTGGCATGGCAAAAAGAGGACAGGCTAGTGACTTAGAGGTGGGACAGATGGCCAACCCAACTGGAAGAGGTGGTGCAAGTGGTGTCTCCAGACTTGGGGCGTTTAGAGTCCACCCAGCCTCTGTGTTTTCAGGCCGGGGAGGGAAGCAGAGCACCCTCAACCTCCAGGTGGGCTCTGCAGCCTATGTTAGGTGCCGGGGGGGTGGCAGATGCGGCTTGGAGAGCTCAGATTTGGGCAGGGTGTCCCCACGCCATCCCCAGGGTGCAGGTCAGGGACTGGCCCCCAGCCCCAAGTGGGGCAGGCAAGGACTCTCATGTCCCTGGGGGCTTCGGGGGGCTGCTGTGATGATGCTAACCCTCTCTTTCTCTCTTTCTCTCTCTCTTTTTCTCTCATTTTTGGTTTCATCTAGGTGGCTTCACCATCACAGGTATGGATCTCTGCTATCCCCTTGCCCACCCCCACCACCCCTTCTCCTCTTAATGGCCGTATGCTCATCCTGCTCTTTCCTCTCTCTCGGTTTCCTCTTTGCTTTTGTTCCGCCCTGGAGGGAAACTCTGGAAGGGTAAGCAGGCGGCAGGGCCGCCCTTGCTGACACCGCATCCTCTCACAGCACACCCAGCCTGCCACACACCCATCATGGCCACTGCCCTCGGCAGGGTATGGCAGCCATGACACAGCCTGATGGGACGCAGAGCAGCCCCTCAGGAGCGCTGCAAACGATCCTTGAGGCTGACAAGGCTCTGACCGTGAGGCTGGGCCCTTCGAGCCGCTCCCTGTGGTGGTGACAACTCTTCGGGCAGGGGGGCAGCCGGGCAGGAGCCACGCTAACCCCGTGTGCAGTAGGATGTAGAGTTTACTAATGGCACAATGTGGGTGTGCATAGGGTGTGCAGTGCCTCCTGCTGATCTCCTGCTGGTCGTTGTGATAGGAAGACCCATCTTCAGGAAGGTCCAGGCTAGAGAGCGTCCTCTTCCCTGCACCGTGGTCACCATCCGAGGTACCCACAGCGTGGCACCCATGGGCCGTGGCGGTCTAACATGGACTGACTGGCGTGTTTACATACTGACCCGGGCAAATTAACTCCTCTCTCCAGCAAATCCAGCCCCTATCAGCCCCGATGGCCTTCTGCTCGTCCCCAAGGGTGGGATGGCAGGGAGCAATGTGGGGGTGTGCACAGAAGGTGACAAAATGTCCCCCCGCCCTGAGGTTGCGCATGCATTGGTGGAAGTGCAAAGCAACTCCATGGCTCTTGTAGTCCTGCCATTGCCTCCTCTCTCAGGGTTTGGGGCCAAGCCATGCCCTGGGTTTGGCCCCTCACACAGTGCTGGCTGTGCTTTTTTCTCCAACCCCAAGCTCTCCAGCTGCCAGCCTGCTCCCCACAAGGTAAAGCCCTGCTCAGGAGGGTCTCATCCCCTCCTCAGCCCTGGGGCTGCTGACAGCTCTCTCTGCTTGTAATGGGGTGACGGAAATGTCCTAACCACACCTGGCTGCAGAACTGGAGGGCTGGGAATTGGAGCAGCCTCAGTGGTGGTCTGTTCCCCACAAGGAACCCTGTGGGAGAGGCAGCAGAAAACAGGGATACTCCCCAGCCCTGAGGGTGAATTAGACTCTTCCTGAGGTTGGACGAGTTGCAGACCTCTTTTGCCAGCATTCCCCAGCAAAACCACCTTGTCTATCACTCCATGACCTCCTTCTCCTCTGCTCTGTCGCTCCTGCTCCTACCTGGAGGCTTCCTGACCTCCCTCTCCGATGGGAAGCCAACTCCAGAGAGTGACCGGCCGGACCTGGCTCACAGGTGGGCTCTTTGCTTTACAGAGGAGAACGAGGAGAAGCAGCCACTGACCAGCAAGGAGGAGGAAGAGCGACGAATTGCGGAGATGGGGCGCCCAGTCCTGGGGGAGCACACCAAGCTCGAAGTCATCATTGAGGAATCCTATGAGTTCAAGGTACCACCCACATCCCTATCCTTCTTTTCCTCTGGTTGGGGACCCACCTTTTGCACAACATTGGCCAACACACGCTAATGGCATCGCAGCAAAGTGAGGCAGCTGCTGGCATCACAAGGTCTCAGACCATTGCCTGTGGTTATTACACAAGCATATCAACCAGGTGAGCCTGAGAGCTCACTGGACTCCAAAATGCTGCACGTTACTTTCAGATATAACCTTACTATCACAGCGATGCTTTATAGTTTACATAAAGGCAGTTTTGAGTGAGCCCTGACCCTGGGACTCCTATGGCAAAGCTCTTATACCCTAAATGCAAGCAATCATTGTGGCTTTGTGGTGAATCCTGCCCAGGAGCACCCCCTGCCCGCTGCAGCCACAGTGCTTTCCCCACTAGCACTGAGCTTCAGCTCCTGAGCAGAGCCTTGCTCAAGTCCCAGTTATGTACAATGCTTTGAAGCAGCCCAGTAAAATTCCTCCCAAGGCATTGTGAACAGGAGCTGCGGCACCTCAGTGTTATTTGCTGTTAAACCTCCACCGAGACCACTCAAACTCCCATCGTGAGCAGGTTTCAAAAGGCCTTTTTGAGTGGCAATGAGAGGAATTGGAAATACTTACATTTGCTTTCACTGCTGGGACGCTTGACCTCAGCTTAGCATCTGCTAAGCTTTTTCCATAAGCGTATGGCTGTAAGCACCAGTGCCAGTGGGTTTTAGCCCAGCGCCTCCAGTCCGATAGCCCCTAATTCTCTCTTCTGCGTCTCCATCTGCAGAACACAGTGGACAAGCTCATTAAGAAGACGAACCTGGCCCTGGTGGTTGGCACAAACAGCTGGAGGGAGCAGTTTATTGAGGCTATTACTGTCAGTGCGGGTGAGTTTAGACTGCTGCTCCAGGTGAATTACGATCAACCTTGCTCGTGTCTCGGCTTGGCCATACCAGTAATACAGATCGTAGTGAGGCAGCAGGAGGAAAAACAGGTGGTGGAGTTATTTACAGCATCTGCATAAATAAGACAGATGATTAAATCTTTTCGTGAGATCACCTTGTCTGATGCGTGGGAAACCTCCTGCAGTAAGTGTGTAGCACCCAGCAGAGAAACACTCTGGGTGCTACCAGATGGCAGAGGGGAAAATTCATTTCAGTGGGAGAGATCTGGGGGGAAATAGCAGTGTTTCAAGTCAGAACAGCATGGAAGGTACTGGTGGGAAGTGGCAGTGCTCGCCCTCTCTGGTGCTCCCTGCAGTGGGGACAGTGCTAGGGTGAGGGCGCCCAACCCTGAAGACAGTCACTGTGTCCCGCCTCAGATAGCCAAAATTTGCCCTTGACCCCTTGTGTTCAGGACAGCAATGCTCCTGCTCTTCCAGCCCTCTGTGGTTATGGTTCAGCAGTAGATTATGGCTCAGCTGTCCAGTAGCTGCAGCAGCACATCCTATCTGTGCTCATATCAGATCATACCAGATCATATCTCCCCTCTCCTGAAGAACTGCCTTTCCCTCAGAAATACCCTCCTGTACTGCTCTCACAGGGACCAGTGCCACGTTTACCAGTATGCCCAGTATAGGATATATTAGCACTCCCATTTCTGTTGTAGGTAAAATAAGGTCTGTCACAGATGCGGTTTTAACAGCTGGAGATGTTATAACTCACTGGCTGGATGTTACAGCCTTACAGTTCAACCTGGGCCCTGCATCTGCAAGCATTAGGGCAAAATCAACCAGCCTAGATTAAATTACTGGAGAAGGCAGTCGGAGCCCACCCAGCTAATTTTGCATTGAAATGCATGAGGGAACACTCACACTTCCTACCTCGAGCTCCTCTGTACATGGCAACCCCTTCCCAGTGCAAGTTAATTATAAGTGATGGCTGTACCATTTACCCTTTGCATCTGAAAACGAGGACAGGACATCGCGCAGCAGCTATGCCCTCAAATTGCCATCCCTCTTTTTGTAGCATAGTTATTCTTAGAGCCTCCAGCCAAGAGCCTCCCATTATTTCGGATACAGCATGAACATATCAAGCAAGACAATCCTCGCTGCAGGTTTTATAGCTAATATGGCTAAAATAATCTATGCCAGAATCAATTATTTAATTGGATCCCATATTAAAGCAAAGATAATCACTGGTACTTGGATCTCATCTCTGTGAAGTATGTAAAAGACTGCAGTTACATGAAAGCCCCGTCACCACTACTCCTTGAATATACAACTACCATCAGTACTAATAGGATGATTAACAGACATTTAATAAATGTGGCATAATTCAGTGGGCGTGAGCTGTCCCTTGCAGCTGGGGAAGATGAGTTTGTCTCTGAGCTCTGAACCTAAGTTTTTGCTAGGATTTAGCTCCTCAAGCAAGAACTTGCAGTTTGTGAGCTTGTACCTGAATGGGTCACAGCCCAACTTTGCTCTGCATTTCAATTCACCTTAACAGTATCTGGCCAGCTCTTGGAAAGAGGGCCATTATTCCTGCTTAACGAAATGATAGACAGATGTGGATGAGCGTTATGACAGTGGTGCTCATGTTCATTTTTCAGTCCATTTTATCATCTCCGTAAAGATCTAGATCCGCAACAGTCCTGCTGCCAAGTAGCTTGGGAAGAGGATTAAAATACCTGCCTCAAAATTACAGTGTCAGCACAGTGTTTCCTGCCAGTACCAGCCTTTGTGCAAAAAGCAAAAGTCCAGCCTAGGCTTCCCAGGCTGAAAAAAATGTTCCTTATCTCCACCACAATGCACAGGAACGGGGCATTTATATCTGCCAAAATAATAATACCATGCTTCCGATTAGCTACTGTTTCTGCCATAATGAGTGCAATGCCTTAAAGCCAACCAACACATCATTTTCCATCAAGTTATTGTACAGACACCAAGTTTCCCACTGCCTCTATCCTACGTCTTGATCTGCAAAGGCTCTTCAAAGCCAAACGATACGTGTGCAACACTGCACTCCAGCAGGGTGCTGAGTAGGACTTTCCCAAGGTTTATTCCCGTAGCTTTATTTAGCCAAATGTTGAAAACACACAAAGGTGGAAATGTCCACCACCCAGGGTAGGTGTCCGAAGGCTTCACCACTCTCCTGGAGGAGACATTTTCTCTGGCTCCGTACCTACACTCTCCCCTGCAGCTGGATCTCTGCTGAGAGCCCCCAGGATGCCAGCAAAGTTTACATGCGCTGGAGCTGGACCAAACCAAGCGCAGGTTGGCTCCCTTTACAGGTTACCAACACTCTCGTGAAGGACTGAACTATCTGAGGGGTCCCTGGGCTTTTTCCTTTTCTTGCTCCCATATGCTGTGGGAGCCACGAAGGTGCTGGGGGGCCACGAAGGGCTGAAACTTCAGTGCTCAGGGTTTGGCCACCTTCTGAGGAAGTAAGCCATGTCTTGGTCCCCCATTTGGCTTTTCATCGCCACCTTTGCATCAAGGCAGAAAGCAGTTGTTGTTATGAGCAATAACGAAGCAAGCAGCACTCGAGCAGCTTTCCCCAGTAGCTCCATTGTCATGGCATGGAGCCCCCATTTAAATGTGGAGTCAATTGACACCTACGGATTGGACATGGCATACAGCAAGACCACTTGTTCTCCCTGAGGGAGACTTTATACATTTTGTTATCCAATTAAACATCTGCGCTGTGGGGGAGGATGTGAAAAGGAAAGTAGCCCTTTCTGTAGACTTTTTGGAAAGTAGCCCTTCTGGGGAAAGGGCTACTGAGCAGGGGCCGAGTCTCAGAAAGCATCTGGTGGTCAAACCCAGGCAGAGGTGCTGGCATGAGGCTTTGTGTTTTCTAACATGCAGGTCAGTTTTCAAGACTGATGCCTCTGGAGGGTCTCTGTACAACAGAGAGGAGCCAGGAAAGGTCCTTGTGCCCCCTTGTTCTTTGCCCAGAAAATGAGATATTTGGAAGTCAAGGTTTTCCAGGGCCCGAGTCATGAGAGGTGATGTTTGGGGGCTGCAGGAAGCACAAAGGTTTTGCCAAATTGAATGAGCAACTAACTGGGCACTGGTGGTTTTCTCCAGGGGAAGACGACGACGACGATGAATGTGGGGAGGAGAAGCTGCCCTCCTGCTTTGACTATGTGATGCACTTTCTGACCGTCTTCTGGAAGGTCCTTTTTGCCTTCGTGCCCCCAACAGACTACTGGAATGGCTGGGCTTGCTTCGTCGTCTCCATCCTCATGATCGGCATCCTGACAGCTTTCATCGGCGACCTGGCGTCCCACTTCGGCTGCACCATTGGCTTGAAGGACTCGGTCACTGCCGTCGTGTTTGTCGCGCTGGGGACATCAGTGCCAGGTAAGGGCAATGGCAGTTTATTGTAAAGGCCCATCTCTGCCCAGACTGTGCTGTATCTATTTCTGTGGACAGCCTCCGTGGCATTTGCTCTCAGTGTAGGAAATGAGTCTTTGATTAAAATGCTACCTGTGTTGGCACTTTCTGAAAGTCTTCTCCTTTGACATTGTCTCCCAGGTCAGGTAAGTGCCTGTTCATACTCAGGGTGCTCTACTCAGCACAGGCACCTCTGTATGAGTCCAGATTTAGCTTTGGTTCAGGTGGATCGAGATGCTATTGAGCCAGGGAAGCTGCTAGAAATGCCACTTGTGAAGCTGCTGGAAGGCCGTGACCCTGCAGATATTTGGAGATTTGTCTATGAACAAACGGCCACCAAGCTTCAGAAGACAGCAAAGACTGAAGACCGACCAGGGAGAGTAAAAACATGAGTTTCCATTGCCACATATTACTGTGCTGACCAGGCACGGTCTAGATCCTGGAGATGGGGCTGCAACCCAACCTGACCACCTCCTGCTTCAGTCACACATTTTCTCACCAGTCCCAAACCTCCAGTGGTCAGCACTTGGGTGAGCAAAGACCTTGAAACTGTCCTAATGCTATCAGAGCCCAAAAAGGAACAACAGAACCAAAAGGGAGAACAGATTCGGGCAAAAGAAGGAGTATTTTTTAGATTTATGGCACTAGAACTTTTAGGTGCAAGTTTTGTAGCACTGTCTCATACCCTTGACAGCCAAAGTCTTCCCTTCTGTTTTTGTTGACAAAAGTTGACATTTCAGGAAACATTTAAGAGAAAAAGAGAATATCTTTTTGGGATATATTTGTCTACTCCTTTTTCAACTGGCAGACACTCACAGATGGTGTGGTGTTATCTGGGCACTATCTGAGCTGCTGGGCTTGGATGTAAAGCCAACACTTCCTTACGGCACAGGACAGCATCGTGCTGGTCAACTAGCCACAAGATCTGCAGAGTAAAAGGCCAGGCATGTTTTTATCACAGAGTTTTATTTTTGTTGCTGGTCTTGAAGCTGATGGAGCACCTGGGCAAGTATGCATGTATCTGCCTGTATTTTCTCCCCTGTTAAATGGGTGAAAGTTGAGCACTTGTTTCCCAGAATGTCAGGGTCTTCAAAGGACACCGGGCTTTAGTGAGGCAAAAAGCATTGGTGAGAAATCATTAAAGCAAACACAGAAATGAAAATACAAAATTTAAGCAGACCTGAGAGATGGAGACAGACCATTCTAGCTCCCACAAAACTCTCCCAATCTTTTGACTTCTTGGATAAGTCAGCATATTAGTGGATGTGGGGAAGGGGCCAATACACTGTAGTACTGGGAAGAGCTGTCTCCAGCTTGAAGCACCATGGGAATCTGTGAGCCATACTGGGGGAAGCCCCATATAACTGGACTTTGAGATTTCCCTCCTAAGCATTTCTGGACCTTGACTGTCCTTTCTCAGGAATGCCTGTAGGCAGGTCCATACCTTTACCAAATGTCTTCACTCCCCCAGTGACGCTTTTGACTTCTGTCCCCACACTGCCCACCACCATCCCTCCTTACCTGCCTGTTCCCTGAGGGTTTCTCTCTGCCTTCCCTTTGCAGACACATTTGCCAGCAAAGTAGCAGCAACACAGGACCAGTACGCGGACGCCTCCATCGGGAATGTCACCGGGAGCAATGCCGTGAACGTTTTCTTGGGCATCGGGGTGGCCTGGTCCATCGCGGCCATCTACCACGCGGCACACGGACAAGCCTTCGAAGTCTCGCCCGGCACCCTGGCCTTCTCCGTCACCCTCTTCACCATTTTTGCTTTTATCAGTGTGGGTGTGTTGCTCTATCGGCGGAGACCCGAAATTGGAGGTGAGCTGGGCGGGCCGCGGACTTCCAAGCTGCTCACATCCTCACTCTTTATCCTCCTGTGGCTCTTGTACATATTCTTCTCATCTCTGGAAGCCTACTGCCACATAAAGGGCTTCTAAAGGAACAATCAGAGATAGTAAATATATATATATCTATATGTATCTATATAGAGCAATATATAGGTATAGATATAGATATAACGCTGTGTATAATGAACAGAGAAAGAATAAAAGAGATTTGCCATGTTCACACACCTGCTGATGGAAAGCGGCTTTGGAGCGTCCTTTGAACTAGGAGGGACCCCAAAGCCGGCTGGACCCCCTTCCCAGGGGTCCCCTCTTTGCAACTCTACCAGCGAGAGCAGCCGGCAGCGACCGAGCCCTGTCCCATCGCTCTCACCGCCCCCCCAGGAGGATGGATGCGAAGGCGACCGGGGCGCGTTGGCACAGGGAAGGCCGGAGTGGCTGGTGAGAAACGGAGCCGGTGGGCAAGGGAAGGAGAGGCGAGCGAGGGTCCTGACCTCCGAGCATCCTCCATCCGCCTTCGCCACTTGGGAACGTCCCCTCTGGCCCTGTCAGAAAGAAGCGAGAGACCAGACTGAAGAAAAAGGGGAAACTGGGAGCTTTCTAAGGATAGAACACAACCATTTTCGTCATTCGATTTTTTTTTTCATTTTGATGTGTGTATAATTAGCATTTCCCCTCCCTTCCCCCCCCCATTTTCTCCTTTTCCCCCACCCTCCGTGCTTTGGGGACGCAGCCTCGTGTCCAGTGTCCTACGCTGAGGTCCCACAGCGCCCGTCCTCTGCCCAGCCCATCACCCCCACCTCATCCACCCCCCGGGCATGCTGTCGTGGTACTAGTAACATTTTGCATGAATGAAACGAACCCTACCTGTATATAGCATCCTATAGTGATAGTCCTTCCAGCCATGTGGGTTGAGCATTGCAGATACAAGTGTTTCCTTTTCACCTGGCTTTATTTATTTTAGGTAGTTTAGTTTCTCCCATAGTTTTTTTGTTGTTGGTTGGTTGTTTTTTTTTTTTTTGGTTGTTTGTTTCCTCTTCACGGGGAGGGGGGGGAAAGGAGGGAAAGCTTTCACTATTCACTGCTCCGCGCACGGGTCCCTGAGAAGCAATAACAGCCACGTGGGTGTTTCTGTGTCCTCGGGGGCCAAGAGACAGCCCCTGTTTCTGAGTGCTAAGCCATCGGGATCAGTCCTCAGGGCTGCTCCTTCCCCACAGCCATTTGGAGGCAGAACAGTTTAGTGTGAGAGCTGAAGGGCCGTAATGAGGTCTCCCACAACTCTGAAGGTAGCCATGAAGCATTCCCTGAGGAAAAAGGACACGTTTGCACCGCCAGCAGTGCTTAGCACTAGGCATTGCCTCTGGGATTGATCATTCAGCACGCAGCGAGTGTGAGCTCGGTGCCGAGCAGGGCACAGCCCTGGCACAGAGATGAGGTGGGACCAGTGGCCTTGGCCAGGGTGACAGAGAGGAGGCAGAGCAAAGGGGATGCATCCAGCAGGGCATCTCCCCTCCGAAACCAATGGGAAGGGTGAGATGGGGCAGGTGTCACTCAGCACCACCCTGTCTTTCCAGGATAAGGTTGTGCATGGTGTTGATGGGTGTCTTCTCACCCCACACCACCCACCTGGTGGCCCAGCCAGGCAAACCCCCAGCCTGCACGTCACTGGCGAGCTCCTCCGACCCGGCTGAGAAGCACCTCTGTACCTCAACCAGTTGGCTGGGGTATCTGTACTCATTTTGAACAAGCTGTGGAAACTTCAATTAACCTGTTGTAAGATTTTCTCCAAGAGTCTAAAGATATATTTTTTTTTCCTTGTCAAAGCTTTTTTTTTTTCATTTTTGAAAGGTTCTTGGGGTTTTCTTTTGGGTTTCTCATTGTTTTGGGGGAGGAATTGAACACAAATGCAGGTTGTTCAGGTCTGCAATTACCTTTATGTACAATGATTTCATTTTCATTTGTTTGGCTTCATTGATTTTTCTTTGTGTGTATTGCCCACCACTATAGGCAGTGAGTCCACTAATTGTGATGATCCTTATCAATGGTACACGATGCACAGACAAATAAAGTTTGTAATGATTCCTCATGGATCCAGTAGTGCTCCTGCATATTCTCTATGGAAAACCCTCCCCTTCCCACTCCTTGTCTCCCTTTACGTTGCACCCATTTCTTATTTATTCATCGCTTTGCCTTCGTTGTGTTTCTGCTGCTGATGGGGGTGTCGGGGCCTCCACACACACCTTCCTGCCCCACCTCACAGCTTTCCTCTTGCTCCATCGCCGTCGAGCTCAGCGTGCTGGGGTGCAGCGGCGGCTCTCAGAGGGACGCAGGAAACCGCCCAAGGACAAAACTTGCAAGTGAAGCCCTTTGGGGGCCAGATGCTGCTCCTGTGCTGAGCGCCCCGTCAGTGCTGGTTTGCCCCAGACTCAGGGAGAGTCATGCAGCTGCCTGCGAGGAACTTAGCAGCCCTTTTTGCACGTGCTCCCCAGTTGCACAGAACTGCTCCTGTTTGCTGTTCATCCAGCCTCGTGGTTCAGCTGGCAGGGCCCCTCCAGGCAGCACACACATGCGGAGGGCTCCACAGAGGGACGCTCAGAGCTGCAAAGAGCCCAGGTCCCCTCCGCACCTTTAAAATGTGTCCCGTTGCAGGGGACCAGGCTTAGGTCCGCAGCTCCTGGGGCGCCGGCAGGCTCAGGATGGGGCTGCACAGACGGTGAGGCCGGCAGCAGCAGCAGCGCCTGGCTTTGGAGCTCCAAAGCAGGTAAATGATGTTCCCCCACAGCCGGAGGATTTCATGCAATCACTGGGCAGCACGAGCCTGGCCTTTTCCCCAAAAATAAATAAGGCTGCTTTTTGCCATCTGAGCCACTGACCCTCCTCTCCCTGCCAGCACTCAGCATCCTCCAGGATGAGTGCAGCTCAGCCGTCAGCCTTTGTCAAGCCCCAGCCAAGAGCAGTCGGTCACGCCCGTGTGCTCCTCCCAGGCAGTGAATTGTGAGAGCGAAGCAGTTCTCCTGATCCAGTAATTACATCTTCCGAAAGGTGATGCTGGTATTTCACTCTCATCATCCTTTTGCTTCTCCAGGATGAATCACAGTCACCGAAGTCATTAACAAGTCAAACGGGACGCGTGTAGCGGCGTGGTTTAACCGGCAGTAAATAAGCGTTCTGCTCAGAGAGCTTTCCAGCGGGAATGATGGAGTACTGCTTGCTTAGGACAAGGCCTAAATCACACGGTTAACACCAGCCTTGTTTGTGCAATTATTCTCCGCCAACCCCATGCTTTTGGCATCTGCAATGAGCTTATGCAAAGAGTGACACCCGTTTGCCCGTAAACTGCACTCCTCCTCGAGACGCACGGACTCTGGAGGTCCCTGGTGCCAGCATTTGTGGGTTTTTCTCCCCGTTTTCATCACTTCCTTCAAGGACAAGAGGGCAGAGGCGGGCTTTGTACCCTTTCTGGTAGCCACGTGCCTCAGATATGTCAGAAGTCTGGATGCGGTCTGTAAACTTGCCGTGCTATTTCTGCCGTGGGCGGGGAGGAGAGGAGCAGAGGCTGTGTGTTATTGTTAGGGTTATTTTTAAGTGCTCGGGTAAGAACTGTGCGCAGTGGTGTTGGGGACCATATCCATACCTAGGGAGGAGCTGCCTTACCAAGGGGGAACAGCCAGAAAGTGTCGGTGTGCCAGGAGCAGAGAGAAGAGGGAAAAGTTCATGCCAGAGGGTGTTACTCCAGGAGAAGCCTTTGCATTGTTTTTCCATAGGCTTTGGCACCCGCGCCATCCGGGGAAGTGTTTGCAGAGCACCAGGAACCCCTCTGGCCTCTCCCGATGACCGACCACACGCACACGCACAGCTGCAGGAAAGCCTGTTTATCTTGTACAAACTTGACTTGCGCAGGAAAGCATCCAGAGGCATCTGTATTCTTGCAAAATGCCCCGGGGGACAATAAATACAGCCGGATTCCTCACCTTTTAAGGACTTGAGCCTCCCTCCTTTTGGAAGCCGAGGTGCCGAGAGCCTCTCGCCAGCCAGCGACAGCCCTCATGCGGAGGGACAGGAAAGCTGCCAAGGCAGGCGCTGCCGGTGGGATGTCCAGCATCGGGGAGCATGGGGACAGGGGGAGCACCAGGGGGTCTCACCCAGAACTGGAAACCCCATTTTAGGTGCTGCCACGGCACGCGTCCCCACCTCGACTGCTGTGGCTATGGGTGCATGTCTTGGTGCAGCTGGTGGTGGGAAGCAGTATCAGCACCACAACCCCAGCACCTCGGAGTCGAGGCCATGCAAGCAAAGGAACCTGCAAGTTCCCAGGTCAAGGAGGAGAGAGGATGGGCATGCTGAGCCCTTCCTGCTCATTCTTATTGCCCTGCTCTGCCTCGTTCACAAAGTCTGGAAGATTAAACATTTCTGCTGAATTTCCACCGTTATCAAGGCCCGCGGACGTTCTAGTTCCCCCAAACCCAAGCCTGGCTCTACACTTCAGAGCAAACTAACTGCTTTAACGCGGGGTTCGAGACCCATCTCAACTCCTTTACCTCAAAACAGTGCCTGTTCTCAGTGCTCTAAAAAAATATTTACCCCATTAAAGTGGGCAGAGTTTGATTAAGACCCAGCCCAGCTGTGTAGTGATGGCATGAGGATGTTCTAAGGAGGGCACAGGCAGGAGACAACGTCCTTCTTGCTGTGAAACCTTCAGATGCAAGGACTTGGGATGCTTAACCACACTTAAGAGCTCCCAAACCCTTGCAGGGCACAGATGACAACCACGGGGCTCTCTCCCTGCACCCCTTGACCTCTCTGTAGAGGCTGGATTTATTTCCTCTCTATTTCTAGTTCAGAGCCCATGTCCCCGGCTGCTATCAGTCATATTCAGGGGTGATAACGAAAGCCTTTGGAAACTGGTGGCTTTGTGACTCCTAAGGATCCAGGGAGGTGTGCGACTGGATTGCTCCTTGCCTTCAGCTCTAGCCCTGTGCGTTGGCTTGGTCTCGCTGAGCAAAGAGAGCCGCAATTAGACGCCCCGTGGCTGGACTCCCCCCAAGCAGAAGGAGATGAACGGGCACCTGTTGTGCCTTCATTTGTTGGCTCCATGTGGCTCCCCTTGTCTGCCCAGCTCGTGAGCAAACGTGCTCGCAGAGCGAGCCGGGCGGGAGCACTGCTCATCCTGCTCTTCATCGGGAAGCAGGCACAGCTTCCAGCAGCTCCAGAGAGCAAAAGGCTATGATAACGCTTTGACATGATAGCCGCTGCGTTAGCGAGAAAGAAAACTCTGTATTTTTTCCCTGATGACAACTCTGCTTCTGACAAGGCTTGTTCAGCTCTTCTGTTTTTATTTTATTTTTTTCCACAATGCATTAAGACCTCAGTTGTTAAGCAGGAGGCTCAGCTCTACAGATAACCCAGCTTTCATGACTGTCTGTTGAGGACGTGGCTCAGCAATCTGGCAAAACAGTTTTGTTTGTGGATGGATGGGAGAAGTTGCTGAATTCTCCTAAGTGTCCTAGCTCTAGCGTGCTGCTACGTGGAGGTGAAAGCCACAAAATACCAGGTTTGGTAGGACACAGCCCTCTGCTTCCCGGGTCTTTGTGCCAAAGAGATGTGGCATGAGGTGTGCTGTCAAAACCAGGACTTCCCCATGGGCACCTTCATACCTCCCACGGCCCATGGGTTGCCTGGAGAGGTCCCTGGTGCTCACCAGGCCCAAATACTGCTCTTAGCCAAGCAAGAAGAGGGTACGGAGTTTTGCTGTCTCCAGACAGCGATCCCTGCAGGCAGAGCCAAGGGTGAGGCCTGGGCTCCCCGTGTGAGCACCAGCCCTGATTTCAGCCGGAGAGGCCTGGAAGGAATGACCGTAATGTTCTGACAAAGTGGAAAACGAGACAGGAACTAGGCAAAAAGCAGCTGTAGGAGGAATTTAGGAGTGATTTTCCCCCGTAATGGAGTGGCCCGGTTATCTCGATGCTCGAGCGACCACTCCAGCTCTCAAAAGCCATTCCGCACACTTGAAGCACGGGGAAAGCAAAGCAATGTCTCCTCTTTTTGGAGCAGAAAACAGCCTCTTGCCACGAGCCTGCAGAGGACACAGAGGTGCAGCCCTCTTGGCCAAGGCCCAGCCAAGCCAGCAGCTTCTCCGTCCCGCTCTCCGTTCCACCAGCGAGGCGGGCTCGGGCCTCCCATCAGGGCAGGAGATAAAGCTCAGAGAGACTTTGTGGCCCTAAAAAGCCAGGGGAAGGGCTGATGCACCCTGTGAGGTGGGCGCTTTCCTGCTCTCCTGTGACAGCCGCCCAGCACCCCCGGAGCTCCCTGCTGTCCCTGGGGGCCGACGGCTCCCCCCCGCCAGCTCGCGCTTCCAGCCTCCCTCCCCACCATCTCTCTTCCTCTTCCTTGTCAGCTCAACGGCACAATGCAGCTACACTCTTTGAAAAGCCATACTATTTGTTGGTACGACTCTTTTATGACTGTCGATTTATATATATTTGTTGATAAAAGAGGCCATCTTGGGAGACGCTCGTAGTCGACTGGGAAATAATCACCCGGTGCTGTATATTCTGTACATGCTGTATAAACAAAAAAGCAAAGTATTTAAACCTAAATGTTCATGGAGAAGGGGTTGGGGGGGAAGGTTGGGACCGGGCCACCCGGCATCCCAGGGGGTGAGCGGGGACATGGGGACTGGGACCCGGCATCAAAACCGGGGCAGGGCCCAAACTGGGGCCTTCAGCACCACTGCCATCCCCGTTCACAACCAGTGCTCGGCTACCCGGAGGCGTGAGCTCCAAAAACCCACTCCCTGCTGCCTTCGAGACCATCGGAGGCGGCCATGGTAGCCCAAAAAGTCATGCTAAGCTCATCTATTTTTATATATTCGTGGTGTTTTCCTATTGATAGAGAGTAGTGAACGAGTAACCCCGTAGCTGAAAGTGAAATGTTCCAAGTAACTATACGACTGCAGAAAATGTTTGTAATAATAATTTATTTGAAATATTCTGCCAAAGATAGCTCTCTAATGACTTGTAAAATGTCGTTTCTCTCTTTTTGCTCTGAATGTCATTGTGAAAGCACCTTTCTCCCTGCTCTCTTTTGAAGATTTGCTTTTTTTTGTATATTTAAGGGCAATGAAAGATGCCAATGATTTTTTTTAATTATTTTATTTTAACCGGAGCAGTAAATGGAGTAGCAGGGAGGCGCAGGATCACTTTTTAGCGGTCAGGTGAAGAACAGGACCCAGCGGAGGAGAGCGAGATCAGGGCCCCCTAAAAGCCATTCCCTGAGAATCCCGAAATCAACCCCAAAATCCCAGGAGGGGATTCCCAGGGGAGCCCCAGCCACTGCAGGACACGGGCAGATGGTCTTTACCAGGGAGAAGCTGCCCAGACAGGTCTGTTCAGAAATTACAGATTTTTTATTTCGATTATTGTTTTTGTGTAGGGAAAAGTCTTATTTCCCTTCTTCATAGTTTCCTCTTGAAAGAAATTTTTAACACTGGGAGAAAAAAAAAAAAAAGGCATTGTCTTTAGTGATCCCTACACCTGTTGCACTGGAAATCCCTCCTCGGCCGCATCTTTTAGGCTCCACCACATCAGAGAGACTATGGGCTCAGGTTTCTGTTGTTTGGTCATTTGGGTGTGGGGTTTTTTTTTTTTTTTTTTTTTTTTTTTTTTTTTTTGCTTCTGAGCAGATCCATGGTTTCTTATATTTCTTGGTGGTAAAGAGCCAGAGGAATCGATTGGTAATAAGGAAACGGGATGCAGGCTGTGGGCGCCGGAAGGCAGGGATGTTGCAGGAGCCAAGGCGCGGGATAAAGCCCCGGGCACAGTCCGCAGCTGTGGGAGCCACGAGTTTTTGGCTCCTGCGTGCAAAGCGCTCCCCTGAAGCCAGAGTTATGCAGCCACGGCATCGCAGAGACAGGCGAGCGAGGCAGGGATGGCAACCATGAGAAGAATTGGGTTTCTGATCACTGTGCATTTTGTTAATTAGTGAATTCAAATAGTTTTATTTTTACCAAAAAAAAAAAAAAAGGAAAAAAAAAAAAGAAACCAGATAATCTTTATTCCAGTAAAGACAACTGTTGACATATATATATTATTTGAATGGTTTATATCCTGTTGCTCTAACTGCATAAAATGGGAACCTGTTGCAAGGTGTGTCATTCCAATGTACAAAATAAATGACTTTTCCCTGCATGCTGCCTGGGTATGTTGTGATTTGACTTACGAGTTACATTTGAATCGCCTTATTCAAGAGGTTGTATGTTACCTAACTGGGGAATGACCTGGCACTGTTCATCACATTACGTGTGTACTTGATGCTGTGTTGTGTCGAATCCAGATGAGCTGTCTGTCATCCGTGTACTTCGTGGGAGACCTTTTATCTTGTTAAACTGTGCTATGTAAACCTCTCATTGCCTGAAATAGTCAGAGTTGTATAAATCAGTGTCCTCAGCTGTTTTCCTAATTTTATCACATTTCCTAACACAAAATATAGATGTTTGTAAATTCCTCATTCATTTTGTCTATTTTTATGTACGAGGCCTGTTTAATCTGGCAGAGCAGTGAGGTGAGGCAGAGCCCGACACTCACTCGGGCTCGGTTACGTTTCCACCCCCCAGCAAACCCCAGCAGCCGATTTGCAGCAGCTGCAGCTGGAATTAGGGACAGACATTTGATGCCCTTATCACTTCTAGCTCGGATGGGCTGCCGGGTTTTTATTTCCATTTCCTGGGTGTTGGGAACTAAAAGGTTCCCTGCCCCATCTGGAAACGGGCCTCGCATCTTTTCTTCCCTCCCACACCCTGCAGTTCTGGCAGGCTTCGGGTTTGGAGGATGCTGGAGATGAAGCAGGATGGGATGGGGTGGCACAGGGAGGGGTCATCAGAGAGACAACAGTGTGTAGCACCCTGGATAAGACCCAAAAGAGGAGTGACAGGCATGCCTTTTTTTAAAAAAATATATTTTTTTTAATTGCATTGTTTCAAAATGCAATTTTAAAAAACAATTTAAAATGCCATTTAAAAATGCAGTTTAAAAAAATGACACAAAAATGCAATTTAAGAAATGCAATTTTAAAAATGCACTTTAAAAAAGCAATTAAAATGCAATTTTAAAAAGCAATTAAAAATGTAATTTTAAAAGCAATTAAAAATGTAATTACAAACAAAAATGCGATTTAAAAATGATATTAAAACCAAAAGATGCAATTTTAAAGATGCAATTTAAAAAAATAAATAGGCAACTTAAAAAACGCAATTTAAAAAGGCAATTTAAAAAACAAAAGAATGCGATTTTAAAAATGCAATTAAAAAAGAATACAACTTAAAAATACAATTTAAAAACAAAGGAATGCGATTTTTAAAATGTAATTAGAAAAACAAAGTTCGATTTTAAAAATGCAATTAAAAAATGCAATTTAAAAACGAAATAATGCAATTTTTAAAATGCAATTAAAAATTCCATTTTAAAAAATGCAATTAAAAATGGGATTTTAAAATGCAATTTTAAAAAAAACAGTCATCACACAACATCATGCCAAGTCTCCATCCCCCCAGCTCGGGAACCCCCGGGGCGCTCCCAGGGCGTCCCCGGCGCGCGCGCGCGCCTGGGCGGTCCCCGCGGGGGGGGGGGGGGAGGGCGTGTCCCCCGACGGCCCCGCCCCCTCGGTCGCCTCCCATTGGCTGCGGGCCGGCGCGGCTTTCCCGCGCGCGCGCCGCGGCGGCATGGCGGGGGAGCGGGCGGTGGGGCTGGTGCGGGAGCTGCAGCGCGCCGCGGGCGGGCACCTGCCGCCGTTCCGGGTGAGCGGGGTCGGGGGGAACGGGAGGGACCGGAGCCGGGACCGGGACGGGGTCCCCCGGGGCTCGTCCTCACCGAGTGCCTCCCGTGCTGCAGGCGGAGGAGCTGCGGCAGGCGCTGGAGGAGATGCGGGCGCTGTACGAGCGGAACCAGGCGGACGTGTGAGTGCCGCGGGGGGCTTCAGGGGGTCCCGTCGTGCCCCGTCCCGTCCCGCTGTAACGCGGCTCTTCTCCCAGGTCCGAAGCGAAGTCGGGCCGGACGGACCTGATTTTTCTCATCCGGTTTCGCCACTGCTGCCTGCTGAGGAACCAGCGCTGCGTCGTGGCCTACCTGTGAGTACCCTGGGGGGTACGGAGGGGGGGTGCTGGGGACCCCAACCCGAGCGACCTGCCCTCGGTTCCTCTGTCCGGCCAACGGGGCTGCCTCTGTTCCCTGCTGGCATCACCAAAAACCAGAAGGAAGACCGCTTGCTCCTGCGCTTTAAAAGTTTTAATTAACAAAGAGGCCAAAAATCCCATCCTTTTAACAAAAATAACATCCTTTAGAGGGATTAAGGTAGGGTAACCAGAGCCTTTGCCCTCTGCTCTGAGGGCAGACCCAGGTATGGTGAAGGTGCTGGTTGTACCCCTCATTTCTTGCCCCAGGTACGACCGGTTGCTGCGGATCCGAGCGCTCAGGTGGGAGTATGGCAGCATCCTGCCGAACGCCATCCAGTTCCACATGTCAGCTGAGGAAGTGAGTCTGCCTCGTCTTGCACCGTTCCCCTCCTTCCACTTACTCTCCCCAGTGGATTATTTAGTACAGTCAAAAATGGATGACCTTCCCCCCTCCCTGCTAACACCATAAGACACTTCACGTGCTTTTCTGTAAACGTCAATCTGTTTCTTCATGTTCTAAGGGTGCAATCCTGAATGTACAATGAGTACAGGTAATGCCTGACGACTTAAAGGATCGTGTGGCCTTCATTAGATCCCACTCACAGCCTGCAGAACTATGGTCTCTACATGCTGTTCTCATATTCTCTCTCTGGACTGAAGTACAGAGCTCCTAATGGTGTTCTCTGCATGCGTGCTAGCCTGAATCCAGATTGCTCTGTGTCCAGGACAGTTATTCCCTTCAGAAGAACTTGCATTCACTGGTGGCTGCCACGAACAGAGGTCTGACAGCACAAACAAACTGCATCTCGCTCATCAGGCACCTGCCTTTCAGTATGAGCTGCGTGGCTTTGCCTGAGGGACTGCTGTTGATGTCTGCAGGTGGAGTGGTTCAATCGGTACAAAAAGTCCCTGGCTACCTACATGAGGTCAGTAGGAGGAGAGGAGGGGCTGGACCTTACGCAGGACATAAAACCTCCTAAGAGCCTGTACATCGAAGTAAGTGGAAGAGTGGTGATTTCTGTCTGTGAACAAACATTTTTTGCCCAGCTGTCTCTTCTTTTTCAGAGAATTTTACCTCCCTCCCCGTTAGGAAGTTCTTTGAGTAAAGCCTTCCAGGGCACCAAAGCTTCCACAAGCTCTTATGCTTTCCTGTTTAAACTCTTCCTGCCAGTATTTTACTTCTTCACCTACTGAGGGCTCAAATTATGTTGAAACATGAATTACTGGTCTGCAGGGAATTGGTGTGGTAGGGGTGAGGGGTCTGAACCACAGTAAAAAGTTTTTAAGTATTTATTTTGCAGAAACTTAACTCTACCTTTCAAAGAACTCTTTGGGTTGATTAGAAACCTTGTTCCTACATTACGGGTTGTTAATTAGGTGAGGTTTATTGTTATTTTAAATGGACTTTGATAGATGAGACTATAAATAATTTTACACAGCTGATGCAACCATCCAAGAGCATGTGAAAAATTGTACCAGTCAGTAGCTGAAGCGCTCTGTTCCTTTACTCTCTTAGAAAGAACGCGTGGTGGCAATCAGCCTGCTCTTTAAGACCGTTTCAGTGTTAACAGACTGGCGTTTCCTGCTGTGTGTGGGGAGGGTCTCCTGGAAATGCTGCTGCTGTTCTGCAGGGCTGGTCTTCCTCTAGTCTCTGGAGGGCTGGGTCTGCTCACTGGTGCTTCTTGCTCCGGGCAAAGGCAGGAAGAGAACATCGGGTAGAGCCCCCAGGCTGCAGGATCAGTCTGGTTCTGCATTTCCAGGTTGGCTCTATATGAGGCTCCAGCAGATGGGTAGGAATGTGTCCATACTTGGACTTCTGGAGCACGTGTTTTAAGTCAGCAGTACTGTCTGATATTTTCTAGGGGAGGTCTGTTGATCCAGAGACTGCTGCCCTTCTGCTTTGCAGGTGCGGTGCTTAAGGGACTATGGAGAATTTGAGATTGAAGATGGAACCACGGTCCTGTTGAAGAAGAATAGCCAGGTACTCGTAACAAGAGCTTGCAGTCCAAACCCCTTTCCTGTTCTTTTCCTTCCCTTTCACTCCCAAGGCCTGCGGTTCAGCCCTGCCTGATCTGGCACCCCTGGATTTCAGGGAAAAACTTGTCTGTGTTTCCATGCAGCACTTTTTGCCCCGCTGGAAATGCGAGCAGTTAATCAGACAAGGAGTCTTGGAGCACATCCTGTCGTAAGCGTGCAGGACAGGAGGGACAGCCTTTGCCTGATGCCCTGTGCATAATGGAGAGCAAACCCTGGTGCGTGCAGGACTTCAGCCACCTCAGCACCTCTGCACGGAGCACCCTGCAGCTCCGTGCAACAGCTATTACTGCCTGACGTGAAGACCAGCTCCAAGTTTATAAAGTGTGCAAACCATACTGGCCAGCGCTGCGTGACCAAAGGGTGCATACTGGTAACGTAGCAAGCCTAGGAATCCTGCCATTGTATCCAAGCCCCACAGCTACCTGCAGGTTCTGTGAATGCTGTTGGGCTTGGAGCAGCTCTTTGTTCACCCTGTGCCTTCATGAGAAAGAGACGGACCAGCTGGGCTGTGGAAGCTGGGAGAACACCACAGCTGCAAAATAAAGAACTGCTTCAGCCTTCAGTTTGCATAGTTCAAGAGTCAATGTTCTGTTCATTAAACACTCTCTGACCTGGATCTCTGGTCCAACCCATCTTGTCCTGGCAGGGTGATGCTTCACTGGTTATTTAGGTGTCTCTGAACTCTTCCACACGTCAAGTTAGGCTGAAAGAGCTTTCCAGGACTAGACACAGCTTTCTCTGCCATCAGAGGCCTATAAATGTGCTTTCTTAAGGTGCTGAGTGAATGAGCACTGCTGACTGTGCCTCTTTCTCTATGGGGTCACCTTCCCCAGCACCCTGGTTTGGTAGGGCTTAGGGACTACTTGGAGGAGGAGGGGTGGAAGAGGGAGCGGAGGGTTTTAAGGATTTTTGTAAGCACCGAAACAGCAAGACTACAGAGCTGTTCTCCCTATAGTTTTCATAATGGAACCGCTCAGTTTTGAGTATTGGCCGAGATAACACTTCTGAAAACATAAGTTCTGTGTAAGATCACAGGTTTCCCTAGCCTTAGGGAAGAATGCAGGTAGAGGATAAAGCATTCAGGCTGTTTTTGCACTGCTCTCCCAGCCTCAGCCAAGGAACATCCAAGCTAACCCCGGCTTGTTTCGCGACCCTGCATGGACTTCCCTCCTTGCCATCATGCAGCTTCCCTGGGAGCCCCTAGAATCAGAGCTGCCCCGAGGCAAAGCAAGAGGAAGCTCAGCTGTCCTCCACCATGGCAGGAAGAGCACCCCTAAACCAGAGGCCTCAGTCAGCCTCCAGCCCTCTCCTTCCATCATCCCTGTCCTGTCCCCCATGGCCAGGGGCTGCCCTGCCAAGCTGGGAATTACAGGCAGTAGCTGAGTTTTAGTTCATGGCCAATTTATCCCCTTTTGTTCTTATGCCAACAACAGCCTGATATTTAAGCCTTCTGTCTTGTAGTGACTTAGCCTCTGCTTTACTACCCTGAGGCAGTTAGGCTTGTCTCTCCTGCAGTAGTCACCACAGCCCCCCTACCGTAACCCCAGGAGTCCTTTCACAGCAGTAACGATAGCCCCCACCTAAACACCCTTGGCCCTGCACAAAGCACAGCATGGATGTAATGGCAATGATGCATCCTCCACGCAGAGGGTAACACCCCATGCCAATCTATAAACCTGGTATTTGCTCATGTGAGTGCTTGGCTTTGTGGCCTTTTTGACAGTTTATTTTGGCAAGAGCAGTACTCAGTGCTAGTGCGTGAAGACTAAGAAGGAAGGCAAGGTGCTGCACTTCACTTACCCTGCCTCCTGGTCTCCTTTTTGAGGAAGCGCAGTAAGGATGGCTTGCTGAAGTACAGTGCTGCACCGGGGACACAAGCACCACCCCCAGCCTTGGAGGCTCAAATCAAAAGAGAAGCCCCTCTGGCCTGCTCACCACAGAGGCGATGTTGGTTTGGACCCTAGGCTCAGGCTTTCGGAAGCTTCAGGCTCCGTCTCGTAGAGCCCAAGAGGAACTGTAAGGAATAAAAGAGTTCAGCATCAGTTACAAGAGGTTCCTGAAATTCAGAGCAGGCAAGATAGCAGGAGCTGCTGCTACTATTGCACACATTTTAGTGCCACGATGCAGCTTTCCTGCTCAGAGTGAGCCAGATTCAGGAACCTGCAGCTCTCCTGCCCTGGCTTTCCACCTGTAACAGGGTGGCCCCAACAACAACTCTCTGCAGAGGAGCAATTCAACTATCCGCAGGACCAATTTCCTTGAAGGACTCTGGTCTCTCAATTTTCTACTTTCTACCCAGGAAAATTCTGGCAAGATCAGGGAGGACAAAGCTGATTTCCCAACCCAGCCAGATCTCTCCTTCCACACCTACCTGACAAGTCCCGGCCAGGTTCAGCAGCACGGCTGCCACAGCAGGCGCCCCATTACACACTCAAAGATGCCGGTGTGATTTTTCCAATGAGCTGCTTCAGGGCCGATGCCTGCTCCTCCAACACCTGGTTCTTCTCCTCGGTGCTTTTCTGCTTCAGCTCTGCCACCTGCAGGGCCACTGCAAACCCCCTGTTCTCCTTACGGAGGTCTTCCATCAGCAGTTTGTTCCTGGAGAGCTGGGCCTGCAGCGAGGACAGGAAGCTTTAAGGTTCAGCGTGCCCTCAGAGGGCTCCCAGCCCAGCAGGGACACGCAGCACCAGCCCCTCCTGCACCCACCTGTGCATCCTTGAGGTGAGCTGCCCTGTCTGCCAGCACGGCTTCAGCGCTCCTCAGCTCACGCTCCAGCCCCTCCGCCTGCTCCATGGCCACCTGCAGCAGACGCTCGTGTTCCTCCTGCAGCAGGCAACGAAGCCTAACGTCGGGCTGTGCCAGCACCCACCTGGCCCCCAGCACCCCCAGACCACACAGATCTTCACACTCTTCTCTTCAAGGTTGGAACTAGATGATCTTTAAGGTCCCTTCCAACCCAAGCCATTCTATGCAGCGTGATTGTGGGATCAGCAGAAGACATTCAGGATGCAAGAGCAGTGGGGGAGTGCCTAAAGCCCACAACCTTCCCTCGGTCAGCACCAACCTATTTCAAGACAAGACACAGCTTTCCCAGCAATGTTTTCTATTAAAGAGAAAAAAATAAGCCAATGGTCTTCCTTCTCACAGCTGTGCCCAGAAAAACCCAGGGAGAAACATAATTAAATTTCCCTGGATGCAGTTGCTGCGTCCACTTGTTTTAATCCCTTAGGTTATGATTTGTTCCATCTGTGCCCAGGTCAGTCTGACTGAATCACAGTGTCCTGAAACAGAGGATGAACACGCAAAACCCCAACACCCTGTTGACCCAATGCCCTACAGATAAAGCCACCCCACTCTGTGCAGGCTACATCTCCACGTAGAGGGCTCAAGTTCTCTTTCCCAGGCCTGAGCCAGCACAGGGTCTCCCTGGATGGCTCCTGCCCCGCTAAGGGGCAAGGTATCTGGCCTGCGGTAAGTAGATTGGGGTGGGGAGGGCTCCTCTTCAAGCACAGGCTGGTGACTGGGTTCACAAGGAAGTAAAATTGCAGCTGGAATATGAAGATCAAGTACATTTCCTATGGGGGCTCTTGATGTGCAGCATCTTCCACCCAAACCTCTGCTGACCCCAACCACCTTCCAGGCTGGCAGCGCTCCCTCTGGCACCCTTGACTGAGCTCCTACAAGTCCCTGCTTACCTGCGTCCTGACCAGCTGCCTGTGTGCCTGCTCAGCCTGCCGATGGAGGTTTTCCTGGAGCCGCTGAGCCCTGCACTGTTCCTCCCTCAAGCTGGTTTGCAGCTGCTCAAACTGTTTCTTTGGCACCATGTTGTTCATCTGGGCCTTGGCCTGCTGCAGCTGCAGCGCATGCCGAGTCTGGGCCAGGCTCAGGCTTGCTTTGGCTTCTAAGAGCTGCAATACAGAAAGGCGGAGAGCTGGTTACAGCTTTGTGCCAGCAGTGGGGCAGCCCCAGGGTGTGCTGCAGGTGAGAGGAGAGGTCAGGCAGCACGCTCAGCCCCTACCCCAGCTCTCGCATCAGCACATCCACAGCAGAGCAGCAGGACCATGGCAGAGGTGCTTGCCAGGCAGCCTACAAAGCCAGGGATGGAGACTGCTGGGAGCTGCAGGAGGACAAGTCCTTTGTCTGCCCCAAAAAGGAAGAGGACAGTCCTTTCTGCCTGGGGAAGGTGCCCAACACGGCCCTGAGCAGGGCAACACCAACACCACAGGGGCCGCTCAGCAGCCTGCAACCCTGTCACTGACCGAGCAGCACCCACCTTCTCCTGCGAGGCCTTGAGCTGCTGCCAAAGCAGTTCCATCTCCATCCAACACGTTGCATGCTGCCGGTGGTGCTCTGGCCTTGCGGCCATCTCCGCTCCTTGCAGCTGCTCAGCTTCCACCAGCCTCTGGCTCTGCAGCTGGGTGGTGGCAGGGCCGGCGCCGTGGCTGGCCTCATGCTCAGGGAGCTCACGGCTCAGCTGACACAGCTTGGTGTTCAGCTGGGAGACCTCTCTTTTGTTCTTCTCACTCTGGAAAACATTCAGGAAAAAAAATGCACAGATGTTTAGAGTGGGATGAGCACTAACAGAGACTTTACCCGTCCCTACTGGGTCCTCAACCAAGAGCCCTGCTATCACTGCAGGACCTTGCATACACCAGGGACATGTGTCCTCATTTCCCAGCCTGACCAAATCCCAGCAGCCGCGTTCAGGAACAGCATTCGTGGTTAAGAAAATCCACGCAGCTGATAACCCTGGAGGAAGCTGCCGGGAAAAGCAGCAAGGGGGACTAGGGTCTGACCATAGAGATGCATAACAGAAATATTAAGGTTGGTGTGAACACAGCATGAATGGAAATGTAGGCAACGAGAATGGAACAAGGGCTACAAGAGCAGCCTCCATCAACACCAAAGGAAACCAGCCCCTCGACGTTGTTCCCAGGACACCATTCCCAACAGCCATGCTGGCCTGCGGTCTAACCAAACCACAGCACAAATAACGTGTCAGCAGGAAGCCTGCATCTAACACCAGGGTGGCAATAAATCCCACACACCACCCCTGCTAGCCGCCCAGGAAAAGAGGCAACAGAAACAGCTCTCCTCCAAAAGAGGAAAACCAGACAGCAGGCTTTGAGTCTGTGGCCTAAGGTTTATGGAAGTTGAACTCAGCAAGGGTCAGCAAAGTCCCTCCCTGTTGCAGGTGATGGCCCTGAAGGGTACAAAAGATATTTCCACAAAGCAGACTGCAGTTCTGAGTCACAAGGAATCCCAGGAATGGGAACGAATTTGACAGCCTGCAACCTTTGTCCACGTTGCACACAAGCAATCCTGGCCAGGCCTTTTGCACACACGTGTTCAAGGGCTTGTGAGCATGTGGGTGTGAGACTGGGAATGAGCAAAATTTCTGGGGGAATACGTAAAAAGGACCTCTCTAGAGGTTTTGTAGTAAATATGACCTTTCTCTTCTGTAAAGGCCTTCACAGGCCTTTGTCACACATCTTTTCCCTACTTGAGAAGCTATAAAACGAAGCTGGTTCTAAAAGCAAAACTAGGTTTGGATGTTTGAAGCACGCATTCCCATTCTCCTCCATAGGCAGGTACAGATTTTGCCCTCCTAAACCCTTCAGCCAAGAGTCTGTCAGTCAGTGCTAATGGCTTCTTACCGACTCCATCAATTGTGGTATTTCAGCCAGCTCTTGTACCTCCTCTCTGCCCAACTCACTCACATGTCTCCTGTCAGGGAGAGGGATACGATCAGCTTCAACCCAGACAGCAACAAACACAGCCCCCATTTCAGAGAGCCACACACCCAGTCTTGCCCTACAAAACAAAACAAAACCAGGCCAAAATGGACGTGGTCCTGAACTGACTGGAGCAGGTTGGGTGCCTCAGCCTACTTCAGGGAAAACAACTGGGGACAACTGAAGTCCTGCAACATTGTCAGAGGCCTAAAAATCAGGGGATGAAGTGCAGTGGGAAAGCCAGCTTAATAGACTCTTGAAACCAACCACAATGGAAACCCGGCTCCCTGATTCACAGTTCAGTGGGTGAACCCAGTCCCTATCCCAAGCTTCCTAAGGCAGCAGCAGGCCACTGACCAAAAAGTTCACGTAACTGAGAATCCCACCCTTTACTCCCTCAGCATACCTCTGTCCCCAGTGCCTTCCCCAAGCCCACCTCTGAACCCTATCCTCTGCCCTGCCTGAGCCTTTGGCCAGGCCTGGCCCAGCACTGCCAGCTTTCACATGGAATAAAGTAGGTGAGAGTGCTGGCTTTTGGAAATGAGCAATCAAAAGGCAGGCTGAGACAGCAGAAACCTAGTAAATGCACCTGAGTGGCAGTCCCTTTTACAAGCATTAGCTATCCACCCATTTGCCAGCCTCCCGTAGCTGGTTCCTCCCTTACTCATCACGTCTGCTGCCCTTCTCCTTTGCCTCCCTCAGCTCTTGCTGGAGTCTCCCAAGTTGACTTTTCAGCAAGCTGTTCTCCTCCAGCAGCCAGCACAGGTCTCCCCTGCAGGGAAAGAGAGCAGAATGAGAAAATCATGCAAAAATGGTGCAAAGGCCCAGTTTGCTCTTGGCATCCTATGCAGGCTCCCTGCTCTATTCCCATTTGCCTTGCAAGGACGTCAAGAACTAAAGAAGTCTGAGAAACATCCATCCAATGGCTCAGGCAAAATGTGTAGGGACAATCAAGAGATGTCAGTGGTAGAGAAGGAGCAGGTCTTCAAGGGAAGGGAAATAAAAGGGATTAAGGACACACAGCATCAGAAGACAACAGCTATGAGCCTAAATGCAAGGAAGCCTCACTGCCTTATTGTCCTTCCACTCCTATGGGTACCCCCAGTCTCCCCTGAGGCCACAAATGCTGGCACCTGCTGGAAGGCAGCTCGGCCCTGTGTTAAGCTGTACAGCCCTATCCAACAGCTGCTGCTAACCTCCACATCCCCACAGGATCCCAGTTCCTCGGGAGAGAGCACGGGAGAACGGCCTGTCTGCCCCAGCAGCACTGCAGTTTTTGGCACTGCGTGTGGGAGGCAGAGGAGCTGAGTGGGGAAGTTCTCACCCTCTTCTCCAAGCGAGAAGACAAGTGCACCGCGTGGCATTTGCTCCCCCTGACGCTTGGCAGGACGCCCCACACAGCAGCCGCTCTCTGAAGCGGTCTCACATCAGGATTCACGTGCTGTTCTCCCTCTGGCACCTCCACCACCCACGTCCAGCTGCGCAAGGCAGAGGAGACGAGCGCAGCCAGCCACAGCCACGTGAGCACATCCCAGCTCTCTGACCACACTCCCACGGGTAGGAAAGGACACGCGGGGGACAGCAAGACAGAACGAAGCTGCTGTCAGAGCAGCTCTGTTCTGTCCTGACGCTGTCAGAGTGTCTTGGACCAACACGTTGTTGAGCAGCCCTGTGTTACACAAGGCATCTGCTTTTTTTGCAGCAGCAGCAGCACGAGGTGAGTTGTGCAAACTGCCTTAGCACTCAAACCTGCCACTCTCTCGAGCTTTGGGTTCATTTTCCAGCTAGTACGTGACGTTTTTGAGCTGTAGCAGCTCCAGCTTCAGCCTGTTCCTCTCCCTCCTCGGCTCCATTCTGACAGCCTGACTGTCACGTTTCTCCCCGTGCCACTGTGCTGCTCTGTCTCCCAGGGTTTCTTCCTCTTTTTGCCCTCCAGATCACATCTATGTCCTGACATGCTGCTGTGCCTGCTGCGTGAAGGCAAACCTTACTTTGCTCTCTCTGCTTCCTTCCCAAACACAGCCCCTTGTGTACCAAGCTTTTGCTTCTCCACGACAAATGCCTTCAGCTTTGGTTCCAGCTTCTGTTATTCTGTTATTTGGGTTTGTTCCTCTTCTCTGCCACAAACCCTAGTTGAGTCACTTCCCTTCTCCTATACCTACCCCGTATCTCAGCTCCTCTTGCCCTAAAACTGGGCTGGCAACCTAGCAAAATCCTCCTCTTGTGTGCTGCTGAAGCAGACTCTGGTCCTGGCAAGAGGTCATGAAGAACACAAAGGGACAGTGAGGCAAATGGGGCAAGAGAAAAGGTAGGGGGCAGTCATGGGATGTGCTGAGAAGCAGGAGGGCACAGGCGTGAACAGTTTCCTGTCCAATTCCTCCGCAGTCTCCTCCACGAACCCACTCTGTCCCCTGGGAAGGTTGCAGAATCAAAACCAGAAGCATAGGAAAGGAGGATGATTATTCATTCAGTGACTACCTTATTCTTGCGCAAGCCAATCTACTTTGGCCAAATAAAGAAAATTAAGCCATTTTTTGCTGCTTTTAAGACAGCAGATCGCAATGATCTAGGAAGTAGAGGCAAGCTTGCTGAAGAACAAAGAAAGAGAAAGATCATAAGAAAACACTGGGGAAAAAACTCATTTCCCTCGCTGTTTTGAGATACAGACTTTGAGGGGCACTGGCTCTGACACAAGCTTGTAGAACACAGAGGGAAAACTGAAGACTTGAAATAAAAGTCCTCATGTAAGGGGAGTTTAGACATCTCACTTTGAATTACTGTAGCCCCGCAACAATGCCCAGATTTTCTTCCAAATTGAAGCTCTCCAGCCCCATGAGAAATCTCCCCAGCCCCATTCTGGTACGAGCAGGGGATGCATCCACCCCGGTTTCCCACTTAGACCCAGAAAGAGAACAATACCAGACCTCAGGCCCTCTCTGTCCCTGCACTGCGTCCTCAGCTCTTCTCCTTCCCGGTGCAGCTGCTGCCTTGGACAGCGTACATCTTCAGGGAGCTGTGTTCCTCCCCCGGCCTGCTCCATCTCAAGCTCCTCCTCCAGCTCCAGGCTCTGCACACATTTTTGCGCTTTCAGTCCATCAATTACAGCCTCGTACTTTGCAACCGTTTCTTCCAGGTCTCTTTTCTGGCCTTCCACCTTGCTCATCTCAGCCTTGAAGCTTTTTTTGCTGTCCTTCTTCTCTCTTTCAAAGTTCTTCCTCATTAACTCAATTTCCTTCTCGTAATAGCTTACCTGTTGGAGAGACAAAATTTGGGGTAATAGCACCGTCCCCCTGAGAGCCCCCCCTCTCCTCCAACAGCTCAAATTCAGACAGATCTAGTGGTTTCTGGTCCCTACTGAACTTAGCACGATAACCAGTCTCACACAGCAGCCCTCAGCGGGTCCCAGCTTCCCCAGCAGCCAGCACTGCTCCCCGTTCTCCTTGTTTGCAGCACTGGGACCCTGGAGAGAAGGGGGCATCGTTATCTGCAGCCCCTCCATCCTTCCTCCACCCTGCAGCGCAGTTCTTTGCCCAAGAGGTGGCAGTGAGGAGCTGCTGCTCCCACAGCTCCCAGGTGGATGCAAGGTGACAGAAGAGACATCCACAGAGCCTTTGCCAGCCAGCGAGGGCTCGACATCTTCCTACCAGCTAAAATGGGCAGGGGAAGACAGGCGTTCCCCCTCCATTCACCAAGCAGTCGTGCTGAGAAGTCAGACATCTGCTCCCATAGCTCTCACCTTGGTTTGCAGCTGCACTTTCAGGTCCTGCAGCTGCTCTCGAAGCTGCTCCACTGTGAGTGACGTCTCTGTGCACGCAGAATTGGGAACCAGTGGGCGGGGAGAGAGGCACACTGGGAGAGAGAAGCCCTATGAGGACAGGTTTGCAGACAGGACTGGATCCACTGCCCCTGTGCTTGATGCTTGGGATGGCCACAGACCCCTGGCAGTGCTGGAGTCTGGGCCTCTGGCTCTCCAGTCCCCCCTCCTGCTCAGAGAAGGACTATCACCAAAGCTAGATCAGGATGGCTGCAGCTTCATCCAGACAGATCCCAACAACCCCAAATGACACAGGTCCCCCTTCTATGTAGAAACCAGTCCCAGTCCCGTAAGGGCTGCATCACCCCTCTGTGCAAGAAGTTTTTTCCTAACGCTCAACCTGAACCTCCCAACCCCCAGTCTATTTCTCCTTTACTATATTACCTCCTCACAGTCCTCTACAGTGAAAATCTGCCTGTTCACAGCCAGCTGCCTAGTCCACAAGGCACCGTCACCACCTCACGTGTTGGAAGAGCCTCCTTCCCTCCACCTCTCCTTCCTCACCATCCATCACTCCCTTCTTTCCTCCCAAGGCTGCCCAGCGCCAAAAACAGGAGGAGCAGCAGCTCTGGCACAACCAACCACTCCACACTCCCGTGAAAGCCCCACCACCAGAAAACCTTGCTCTTGTCAAGATGGAGATGCAACAAACCCTCCTGCATTTTACCTGCAGCTGGCAGCCCTCGCTCGGCCCTGCTCTCCTGCTGCAGCTGAAGACGCAGTGCTTCCAGCTCCCTCCGCAGCACGCCGTTCTGGTCCCACAGCACCTGAGGTAGAGACTGGTTATGGTACAGCTGTGCAGCTTTCCAGGGCTGCGAGTGGCCAAGAGGCCATGGCTCCCAGCAGCTGGGAGCACCTGGGGTCTCTCACAGCAGGAAGGGCAGAGCTCCCCCTTGTCACCACGGTCAGAGAATGAGGCAGGGGGATTTTCTTCCTCTCCAAACAGGCAGAGATGAGAGATTTTGGAAGAGCCAGAGAAGAAATGAAAGCCACGCAGGGCCCGCAAGGGAATGTTTCCTGGTTGCAGCAGGAACAAAATGAGGTGAGAGGGTGCTGATCTCATGGGAAGCACGGCACGGGGCAGGTCCCGCTGCCTGCTTAGGGCAGAGAGCTCTCAAATTCCTGTGCTGGCCTCTATCCAGTCTCAGTGTCAACACTGCCCCACAGCAAGGAGTCCCAGAGCTGAACACCACGCTGTGCAATGAGCCAGTTCCACGTGGATATCTGGAGCTGGGCACCTGCTTGTCTCACTTCACACTCCAAACACTGCACTGGAAGTCACAGCATACAAGGAATCCTGCCTCCCTCCGCACCATCCACTTTGAGTGGGCGTCAAATTATATCCCATGTGCTGCCCCATCCAGAAAACTGATGGGCTGCAAGAGACTAAGGGACTTCCACGGATCCCAATTTAAAAATATACAACCAAGCAGATCTAGATAAAAGCAGAGCCAGTTTGCTTAATCTCCATTCTAAACAAAGGAGCAGACAGAGGAGGAGGAGGAAGGCTGCCAGCATTCAGCAAAGGGAAAGGAGAAACCCAAGAGGGTGCTTTCACGTGGGCAGATGAAGCCCAAAGGCTTCATCTCCATCCAGCAGCACCTGCGTGAACCACCCTGGGGCAGCACAGCTGCAGGAACAATTCCAGCATCAAGCATCTCCAACCCTCTGGTGCCACCTGGAGCACTGCTGCGTTGGATAGTGCTCCAGCATGTTTGCCTTTAATTACAGCTTCAGGAGGGGCTGTCTGCTGAATCCATCAAAGGGCTTTGCTGCAACTGCACAGACCTCAGCCCCTGCTGCAGTGACTTGCTAAGCCACCATCTCTGCTTGGTAGCGGTCCCCAGTCACACACAGCACTTGGAAACAAGGACAACGCAGTAAGTGCTGCACTATGCACGCTCAGGAGCCAATGCGGAGAGCACCCAGCAACTCACAACATGCAAGAGGCTGTGCTCACATTCCAGAGTGCCCAAAGCTCTGGTCACAGCGCCATGCAGGAGGTGCAACGAGCACAACACCAATGCCAGAACCACGCACGCACCAGGTACCTGGACAGCCTCACCTTGACTCTCTAGCAGAGTCCAGCAGCAAGGAGTTTTGTGGGGGTTGTCACATGGGGACCAGAAAGAGGAAGGGGAAAAAACAAAAAAGAAGAATTTAGCTGACAGCATGCCTTCCAGAGGAGCGCAGCCTCCTCCTTGTACTCAAGGGGAAATGCCTTGCAACAGAGCACAGAGCGGTCTGGAGCTACACGGTCCCCAGACAAAACAGCCCATGGCTAGAGAAAAGTGGGAATTTACAGCCCAACCCCACTCCCCTCTCCCACTACCCCAGCAGAGGAACCAGTCCACAGATCACAAGCGGTGGGACAAGGCATCAGCCTTCTTTACCAGGGGCACAGCCGTGTCCTGCCTCCTGCCAAAAGGTGCTGAGCAAGGCCAGAGGGACCGCCCCACCTCCACACTCTGATCACAGCTGCCCCACTCCTCTGCCCCAGCCCCACAGATGTGCAGATGACAGCTGTATTTTCACAGCAGCTCTGCTGGAGAGCTGCCCACCCGTACCTGGCACTGCCGCTCGTATTCCAGCACAATCTCCGCAAAGCGCTCGCTTTGGGTCAGGAGCTCTGGGCTGTGGGGCTCCACCAGCTCCAGCTGCACAAGCACAAGGAACACTTCCCATCAAGGAAATTAGCATCTCTACAAATGGAGAGCCAAAAGCTCTACAAAATCACTGGAGTGATGGTGCTAAACCCTCAGATTCAGGAGAAGGGTTCCTACTGACACCTATAGGATGGGTCAAATGCGGAAGGAGGGGGAAAAGTATTTTTCTTCATGTCAGAGATACCAAACTACAGGCAAGCTGACTTCCCCAAACTGGCTCCTGAGAACACAGACTCATTTTTTTTCCCCAGATCCATTTCACCAGGTTCCTTGCTGCAGTGGAACCCTTTACTACCAATTCTAACTAAGAAGTAACCCTTTACTTCAATACTTGTGAAAAAGAAAGCTTTTCTTTTCTTAAAAAGAAACTCTAAAGTTCTCACTTAAAAAATTTAGATTTGTCTAATTTTCTACACTTGCAAACTTTCTTCCTTCTTTTTCTTTCAGACTTTATAAGGCGTAAATTAAAAGCCGGTATTTTTTTTCTTTTCAGGCTGTCATTAATGTGCAAAAAGAATTCAAGGGGAGAGAGGAACCCACAACTGAGATGTAATATACAAAATTTCAAAGGAAAGGGTCAATCTTTTGATGAGTTCCTAAAAAGATCCTACTTAACCACAATACAGAAAGAAAGGCTACCTTGTCCTTCACAACAAGGTTGAGCTCTTTCTGCAGCTCCAGCACCAGCTTCTCAGAGGCCACCAGTTTCTCAGTCATCTCCGTGACCTTGTTTTGCAGCTGTGTGTTCTCCTGCAGACAAAAAGGAGAAGATTCTCTTGATGTTGTGGGTCCTCACATCGCAGGATAGATTCCAGGATGGGTTCATAAGTCATGGGCCTGCAACAGGGAGCTGTAAAACACTGGCACATCAGCACACTGAACACAGCACAGCTGGCAAGAGACCCTGCTTTGGACAGCACGGTGCTGATACACACCATGTGTGCTGGGGTTTGGCTTGTCTCTCCAAAGGCCAGATGCAGGAGTAGGTTTTGCAGAATAATATCTAGATGGCCCTGCAGGCTTGTCTCTGCCGTTGCTTCACAAACCTATGGCTTCCCTCGCAGCCAACAAGTGCCAGGTCCTGAGCTATCTCTGTCTGCATGAGTACGTTGAACTGCACTGGGAACATCCCAAGCACAGGGACACGTTTGTCTCTGTTCCTGTCAGGGTCCCTGGCACAATTTTAGCCTCAGCCATCAGCTGTTCAGGTGCTGATGAGGGCCAAATCATTCCCAACAGAAAACACAAGGCTTCAATAATGTTACAGCAAGGGAACAAGCTCTGTATTTTAATTCAACGTGATGTATGTGGCTAATTATTTTTTCTCCATAAAACTCCTGCCATTCCCACCAAAAGCACGACAAACTATCCGTCTTAATCACCGCCTCTACTTTGCCTCCTCCTCTAGAGTGAGGACATTTCATCCAGGGCAGTTTTACTCACCCTCATCATGAGGTTCAGTCGTCCATGCAGGCTGGCCTCTTCGCCCCGGAGGAACTGTGTATCAGCCTCCAGCTTTGCTCGATGGTTGACTGCTTGCTGCAAAAGCAGCTCCTTTGCCTCCATTTCAGTTTGAACATCCCTGGAGCAGACAAGCAACGTGACCGAAGCACATTCGCAGATTACCATGAGGTCCAGGCATCCCTGCTCACCCCACAAAAAGCAGAAGGCAAGAACTTGTTTGGGGAGGGATGTTGGAACCATAAGTGACGTGCACATAGCATAAGGGGTCTTCAGGGACTTCTCTGCCACTGATACAACAGCCAAGCAAGTGAGGTATTCAGAAAGGAAAACCGGGACAGGAGAAAGAGACTGTGGGCACCCACATTTTCCCTGCCCAAACAAAAGAGCCCCTCCTACTTGAGCTTGCTCTGGCTGTGCTCGAGGGCGACGTACTGCTCGTTCAACTCCCTGCCAAGCTGCAGGCAGCGTCTCTCCGCTTTCTCCAGATCCAGCCTTGCTTTGTCCCTCTCCCTGCAGATCTGCTTCACCTGGATCCTGCAGGCACAGCGAGCAACGCATTCAGAGACACCCCACGCACCTCACACAAGGGCCCTCTTCACAGCAGCCTCCCTTACCTGAGGCACTGGAGTTTGTATGCGTAGGAGGTGACAGCTGCATGCTGAAGCCCACTCCTGGGGACCATGAGTGCACTGCCCAAGGCTGCGGGCACCTCTGCCAGGCTCCTCTGTTCCTCTGGGCTGCTGCTTGGCCTCTGAAAGAAAAACACAGACCGGAGTTGCTCTCCTCCCTCTTCCAACACTTCTACTGTTACACCAGCTGACCACTCTCCAGTGTTAGAGACACTCCCCGTATCACAACGAACGGGCTTTGAACATATCCTCCCCAGATTTTCCCCAGCCTTGGGCTGGCCAAAGCCAGCCCTCCCTCACAAACCTGCCTGCAAGCGCTTCTTCCACCCCAAACGGCTGCTTGCTGGAAGGCCTTGTTGCTCACTTCGCTCGCCACCACCAGAAAAACCAGTGCCAGGGACCTTGAGGATCTCCTTGAAGTTCTTCCAGGGCTCAGACAGCAATGACAAATTCAGGTTTGGTGAATCTAGTGCTGATGCTGGAGAGATGTGGGCTCACACAACTTGGCAGGAACGATGCTCACTCTCCTGTGATGCCAGGTAAAAAAGCAACAGAGGAAAGTCAGTGGGACAAAACAGGCAGAGAAAAACCGATGGCTTTCAATGCTGAAGCTCCAGGGACCCCATCAATATTGGGGAAAGTTCTAAAAACAACACCAAGCTGCCAGGAGGGAGATGCCATGAGCCAACTCTAAGGCAATGACAAGGAGCAAGTTGGAAGCCACAGACCACACGCTTTGGTCTCCCTACACACCCGTGAAAATGCAGTATCAGAAAGGCCAACAAAAGTTATATAGCATGCAGTGGTATGTTGAAAACTGTCAGACAGGGACTGCCAGACAACACTGTGTTTGGCCTAGAAGTTAAAAAGGAGCTGAGATCATCTTGGCCCTCCCTGACTCAAAGGTGAGATTCAGCCACACTGACTCAAAGAGCAGAACCTGATTGCCAGAAAGCCAAAACAGGGCTGGTAACATCTCCAAGAGCACCAATTTCATTCCAGGTTTGGAGGAGGCCTTTCCTCTTCCACCTTAGTGCATTAAAACAGTTACTTCAAGAGCATTTGCAACTGCATTGTTAATCCTTGGGATAAAAGCACCAAGAAGAAAAAATATATCAAACATGGAAAAGATGAATGAAATTCACTCCATGTGCTAAAAGGGTGACAACCTCAGTCACAAGTGGTACAGAGATGTCAGAGCTTCTGAAGCCAGTGTTACAATTGGGGTAACTTTTCCCTTCTGCTAGGACAGCATCTCTCTCCCCCCTGTAGAAAGACCAGAGTTGAGAGCTCTGTTGTTCAGCTTTATTGTCCCACTCCACCTGCACAGGTGAAAGCAGCTCCCAAGGGGGCCATTCAGTCACCATGCAGCGGGTGAAGCCCAGACCATCCCCAAAAAATGACCAACACGTAGAAAACTCCCCCAGTCGCCACCTTCAACTAACGACTATTAAACCACTCCATTTTGAAACGAAACATCTCGGCCTGAACTGCTCTCAGCAGGACCCGTTCTGTAGGATTGAATTTTGTGGGGAAACAGAGAAACCCTTCTAGGTGCGATGGCTGGATTTGTGCCTGCAAGATGTTGTACAGATGTGAAATGGAAACGAAGCGCCCTGTGTAAGGAACTGGCCACGACTTACGGATCCGGGACTAAGGGGAAGCACCCGGGGGGAGCTGCAGGTGAGGGCGACCGGTGGGATCCCTGCCAGAAGAAACCTTTCTGACTTCCTTCGTCCTACAGAGTACCAACAGCCGCGATGCTGGCGTGCCGTGTGGCTGGGCCACCTGTGCTGCCTTGAAGCCTCCGATTTCCTAAAAAACGAGGGTGGGAGAAGACGCACAGGAGAGTGAAGCAGCCCCTTTAAACACCAACACCCCCCATCATTATCATTTTTTACAGCACAAACACAACACGATTTCAAAACCTCCCCCGACACAGCTTCATCCCGCTCCCTCGCGCCCTACCAGACGGATCAGCGCCAAATCCCGGGGGAAAAAGGACAAAAAAATGGTGCGGGGGAGGACAGAAAATGTCCGGCAGGAGCGGAGGGCGAGAAACTGCACCCCACACACCCTCGCCCACCGCCCGCCCTCACTTCCCTCACCGCGCATGCGCACTCCCCCCTCTGGCTCCCTCAACCCCGCCCCTGCGCATGCGCGCTCCGCGCAGCGGCCTGGTCTCTCGTGTGAGGCGGCAGCGGGAGAGGCCGCGGCCATGTCGGGCTCGGCGGGCTCCGGCGGCGGCAGCGGCTCGGCGAGGAAGCGGCTGATGAAGGAGGAGGACATGACCAAGGTGGAGTTCGAGACGAGCGAGGAGGTGGACGTGACGCCCACCTTCGACACCATGGGGCTGCGGGAGGACCTGCTGCGGGGCATCTACGCCTACGGTGAGGGGGGGAGGGGAGGGGAGGGGAGGGGAGGGGAGGGGAGAGGAGGGGAAGGGAAAGGAACTGGGGGAATGGGGGTGTTTGTGTGTGTGTGGTGGGGCCGCGGGCACGCGCCCTTAACGGCTGTTCCCACAGGGTTTGAGAAGCCGTCGGCCATCCAGCAGAGAGCCATCAAGCAGATCATCAAGGGCCGGGACGTGATCGCACAGTACGTGGCCGCTCGTTGTCTGCAAGGCCGGAGGAGGGGATGAATATGCAGGAGGAAAGCTGGTGTTTCTCTCTGGTGGCAAAAGAAGGATGTGGTTCCTATTGGGAAAAATCTTTTGGGGTCGCTAGTGGGAATTGGTAGCCTCCTGGGTTGTGTTAGCTTAGCTCATCCCAGGGAGACACCTTACAGCGGCCTTCCAGTACCTAAAGGGGCCTACAGGAAAGTTGGGAGGGATGCTTTGTCAGGGAGTGGAGTAATAGGACAAGGGGTAATGGTTTTAAACTAAGAGAGGATATGTTCAGATTGGATATTAGGAAAAAAATCTTCACTGTGAGGGTGGTGAGGCACAGCAACACCTTGCCAGAGAAGCTGTGGATGCCCTATCCCAGAAGGTGTTCAAGGCCAGGTTGGATGGGGCTTTGGGCAGCCTAGTCTGGTGGGAGGTGTCCCTGCCCATGGCGGGGGGAGTGGAACCAGATGATCTTTAAGGTCCCATCCAACTCAAGCCACTGTTGGATTCTGTGATCTAACGTTTCCTTTAAAAAACAAACAAACAAAAATCTTCTGAGACAGATTGCAGAAAGCTGAAGTATTGATCTGATAAAGAGTAACCACGCCAGAGCCGGGGACCCTGTAATAGACAGTGTTTTGTCCCTGGTACTACAGTCTTTAAAGCTGTGTGTCTGCAAACCACGCTGCGATCATAACAAAGATTTGTGGGATACGCTGTGGGCAATATTCACTTGTTTTCAGCAAATGAATGGCAGTTCTTAGGGCAGAGAGGTGGAATATATTGAGATTGCCTGCATTGTTTATCCAGAAATGGAGAGCGTTCACCAAACATCTGTTTCTCAGGTCACAGTCCGGAACAGGAAAAACAGCAACGTTCTCCATCTCCGTTCTGCAGTGCTTGGATATACAGGTAACTTCACAGCACGTGCTGAAAGTTTGTTTGTTGTTTTTTAATTGTTAGATTCATTACCATAAAAGCCTCTGTTTGTTAGAGTGAACAAATGAAGCTTTACATTGAACTCTTAATTATGGGCAGTGAAATTGAGGCAAAATTCTTTCTGAAAATTTCATCAGTTTAGCTGTTAAACCCACCTTGACGAAATACATTCAGAAAAAAATCTTACAAAGTTGGATTTAATAGCTGACCTCATTCATACAGTTTTATTTTTGTTGTTAGAGGGCTAAGTTAATCTCTCAGCAGGCAGATTTGCCCTCAGCAGTCCTAACAGCATCGCTGACCCATCTGAGCAGCTGCATATGTTGCACAGAATCAAACGCAGACTTCTGACTGACAAACGTTTGCTTGTGTTCTACTCAGGGGTACCATGTCCATCTAATGGTTTTTGAAATATCCACTTGAGTGTGTAGATGATGAGTAAAATGATTTTCTGTGGGCTGTTACTCCTTTAAGTAAAGCCTTGATTGCCATTCACCCGTCACTGCCTGGGGTTGTAAAAATAAATGTTGCGTGTTCTGAATGAAAAGGTCAGCTTTTTGCTTTGTTTCTGTAAAGTACTCACAGCAATTTTCAAATCCAACACTTCAAAACATTATTTTTGTGCAGCGCAAGGTTTTTATCTGAACTGGAAATATGAAATTTTGGTCGCTTAAGTTTCTTTCTAGTCTTCTGTAAGATGAGTGCACACTTCTGCATTTTCAGAAATGAGGTAGAAAAGCAAGCTGTCAAATGAAGAACCACCCAAAAACAGACTTGTCAAAAGTAATTTAATGTAAGAGGCTGTTACTGTGTGAATGCTCTGTGTGGGAGCAGCTTTCTAGCTGCACTGACCCTTGCAAACCCTAGGTTTTAGCACAAAATCTTACGATTAATCCTTCAAGTGTGACGTTTCAGAGTGCCACAGGATCTGTTGCACGTTACGCTTGGATGATATCTGCCACGTGACTAACTGCCACAATTGCCTGTTCTTGTCAGGTTCGTGAGACCCAGGCCCTGATCTTAGCACCAACTCGGGAGCTGGCTGTACAGATTCAGAAGGTAGGAGCATCTAAATTGCCATCCATAAAGCATTTAGAAGGCCTGCTGCCAATTCCCAGGTGTTTCCCAGCAGAGCTAGAAGTGCAGCTTCTGTTTTTTCTTTCTGGAAGCGTTTACGTGTTTTCCTGAAAGGAATAAGAAATCCTGATAAAGGACTGTTTTTCCAATCCACATTATATCCGTTCTTGGTTCCGTGACCATGCTGGTTAGCAGTCTAAGGTTTTACACGGTAGTAAAACCGTGTAAGGAAAAAATCAGGTAGGAAACCTGAATTTTTAAGGACAGTACTTTTTTAAAACAGTTATCATCCCTGGAGGCTGAGTGTTTGAAAGCCTGCCATTGAGGAGATTTGGGTACCAACTAAAAAAAAAAGTCTATTTTTATTGAGCTTACATCTGAAAAAAATACCGTACGGCCATGCAGACCTACAGCTCTTTGTGGATAACAAATCTCATGAGAGCTCAGTTGGTTAATCCATTCTTTTGTGTCAAAACAGGGTCTTCTTGCTCTGGGAGACTACATGAACGTCCAGTGTCACGCCTGCATTGGAGGCACCAACGTGGGGGAAGATATTCGAAAGCTGGATTATGGGCAGCACGTTGTAGCTGGCACTCCAGGCCGGGTGTTCGGTAAGGAGCTCTACGAGGCTGCATCCCTCCGGGTTCAGACGAGTTGAGCCATGGGAACACCGTGCAGATTTTGTGCGCTTAGATTTGAGATAACGTGAGCACTGCATTTATTGTGACACCATTAATTTAAAGTGTGCTGAATTACAACAAGGTGTGAATTTACTGGAATAATATCTGAAATTAGAGAAATCAGTGGGGATTTTCTCTGTTTATATTTTGCATTTCATTGTTGAAATGGTTCTTTACTCTTCTTTTTCATGCTTCTGGGTAATTTTTAACAAGGAAGATACTGCAATCCCAGGAAATAGTTCATAGCCTTAGAGGAGAGAGGAGCTAGATCTGTTTGAATGTCAGAATTAGGCCCATATTTTCTGTGTACTGGCCACCCCTAGCTCTTTCTTAAATCAGGTGTACACACAACTGTACTTTGTAGTTTCACAACAGAGATTTTTATATTTACTGTTAATGGTGATTACCACAGGGATAGTGTTAGCCTTCAAGCTCACATCTGCTGGATCTCTGAGAAACAGGTGTCACTTTCTTAAGTGAGCACCTGTCTCTGGGAGAACACAGAGCTAGTCTCCTTAAGTGCAAGGAAAAAAAAAAAACAATTTGGTGGCTGCCAAACTGTTGGCTTCAAACAGCACGCTTTAGAGCAGACACTTTCTTATGACAGTATTAAGGAGTTGCACAAAGCCATGTGCTCCTTCAAGCAGGAGGCAAATTTGCCCACTCTGCTGACAGAAATTTCAGGTAGCACTTTGCATTTCACATCCAGCTGCAGTTGCTGTGGGAGACTGCTTCGCCTGCATGCAGTTACCAAATAGCCTCCCGCAGGTCAGATTCTGAGAGCTTCCCTGCGATCCGTGCTCCCTTAGCTGAATGGCGGAGACATGCCCCTGGTTGCAGGGCTTGCAGTGGCCCTTGGGCGTGCTTTTTTCCATCACCAAACACCAGTCTCTGTTGGCAACAGGGGAAGTGCCTGTCCTTCCTCGAGCGAAATGCACTGACAGGCTGGGAGCAGCGTAGGCTCGCTTGCTTTCAGAGCCTTTTCACCTTACAAAGTGAAATCTTACAGATATGATTCGGCGTCGAAGTTTAAGGACTCGAGCCATCAAAATGCTGGTGTTGGATGAAGCAGATGAAATGCTCAATAAAGGTAAAGTACTTCTTTCTACTCGACTCTCTGAGATTCCACTACGTCCCAGTTGTTAGTTCCGCTTCTTGAAAACAACTGTTTTTGCCAAAGCTAGGCAATTACAGTTACATTACAGGCTGCAACAAGCTATTTCATGTGCCTTGTCTAATTCAGTTGTCGTGTCCTTTTCAGTAGTTATAAATTCTTGAGTGCTGCCCTTTGTGCTGTACTGCACAATGCAGCCATGTCAGGGTGGGTGTGGGTGAACTGGGGAGAGGTGAGTGATGGGTGGTGCTGGCTGTGAGTACTGACTTGTTCACTGTTCTTATAGCACAGGCCCAACACTGAATTTCAGCTCAAGCTGTGAAAAAAGAGAATATTCAGGAGAAAGATACGCTAAGTGTCCTGTGCTACTTGATTTGCTTTTGCAGGTTTTAAGGAGCAGATTTATGATGTGTACAGGTACTTGCCTCCAGCTACGCAGGTGGTTCTGATCAGTGCCACTTTGCCTCACGAAATTCTGGAGATGACCAACAAATTCATGACCGACCCCATTCGCATCTTGGTCAAACGGTGAGTTTTCTTGGAACATGAGGAAGACAGCTGTTCTTCTGACCAGTACAGTTTGATTAGGTATTTGCGGATGTCCACATGCCCCACTTTCAAACGGCAGCAGACTCATCTGTCTGACTTAATCCTCGTCCAATTCTGTTTGCTGCTGCTCAGCCTGACTCCTGTGCTCCTCCAGAGGCATCTCCCATTAATTTGCTATCATATAGTATGCTAAAGCTGACTGATCCTGAAGGCTCTGGAGGTAGAGCTTACATCTGGCGTTGCCACAAATCTGTATGTACTGGAACTCACCAAGAATCAAGAGGAGTAAGTAGGCAGCCTGGCTAGGAGGGCCTTCCTCTTGTCTGATCTCTTACAGTGTCCCACTTCCCTTTGTTCAAGTCCCTTTTGCTAAGATGTTTGAATGTAAAAAACTATGAGAACAGAAATGTTTCCCTTTGAAGCCGTCTAAAGCAGAGAGGGTGCTCAAGTTCATGTCTCTGTTGCACAGGTAATGTTTGAGGCCTTTCTTAGAGCAAACTTCTCCAGGGACTGCGTAGAATAGAGTGGACTTTGGTGCAGACCCAGCAACCCACTACATCCAGGGCAGAGATGTGAGCTCTGCTGAACCACAGCCAACCCTTTTACCTGTATTGTCTGTATTCACCTACTTGTGGCATGTTATAGCTCTTCTTCTTCCCTACAGTGATGAGTTGACCCTTGAAGGAATCAAACAGTTTTTCGTGGCTGTGGAGAGGGAGGAATGGAAGTTTGACACCTTGTGCGATCTCTACGACACGCTCACCATCACCCAGGCTGTCATCTTCTGTAACACCAAGAGAAAGGTACGGTAGCCACCAGATGGATATGTTATTTCACTCACAAAGAGAGTCTCCTCTAAGAGAGTGACTCCAAGGAGAACGCTGGGACAAACCCAGCTAAAAGGCCTAATTGTTTCCCCTGTTGGGAATCGTTCAGTAAGAACAGAGGTTAAACGTGTCTTTAGGATGTGCCTAATGTAACCGACAGGTTACAGGCAGACCTGATGTAGTTGGTAGGAGCTGCCTTTTTGGACTAGCAGAACTGATTGGGTAAGAATGTACCCATTGTAATTGTTTGTAAGCCCTAAAACAAAACCACCCTTTTTGAATAAATGTCCTTAATTCCTTTCCTTTGGGAGTTTGTGGAACCCTGTCATATAGCTGATGCTCTGTAAGGACTGTTTACTTCCTTTAGCTCCCTAATGCTTGTTAAAGTGTCTCTCAATCCTTACCAGCATCTGTGTTCAAACATTCTCCAAGCCCAGCTAGCGTATTTGGCTGCCATGAGTAAATAGCTAAGCCAGGCTGCTTGGCTGTACCCACAGGTAGACTGGCTCACAGAGAAGATGAGAGAAGCCAACTTCACAGTTTCATCCATGCATGGGGACATGCCACAGAAGGAGAGAGAATCCATCATGAAAGAGTTCAGATCTGGTGCAAGGTAAATTCCTTAAACAGTCCTTACATCATTGCTACCTCAGGTCAGGATTTCTTCTAAATGTCTCATAGGCTTCTAAGACTTGTTCCTTTAAAACCTTTCTCTCAGGGCCTTGTTCCTAGTCTAGCTTAAAATCAGAAGAACTCTGATTCCCATCCATCTTCTTATGATATCTCAGAGGTGGGAGATCATCACCTGCCAAAGAGGAATGCTCCGAATTGTAGGCACAGAATTAACCTTTTCAGCAAGATAAAGAGGCTGGGAGTTGCTGCATTTAAATAAATCAAGGAAGAAAGATAGGTGAAAGCTGGCTGTGCGCTGTCTGTCTCTCCCCTGAAGGCTGGCAATTCTGCATGGGACAGCAGACTTGTGGATGCTGCCAGTGTGCTGTGGGGAGGGTAGGGGAGGCCCAGTGCTGGAAAGACAACTCACCTCACACACCTTCAGAGGGGTGGAACAGCAGTAATTGTCCCCTTCTCTTTGCAGCCGAGTCCTTATTTCAACAGATGTTTGGGCTAGAGGCTTGGATGTGCCTCAGGTGTCCCTGATCATTAATTACGACTTGCCCAACAACAGAGAACTCTACATACACAGGTAAGCCTGGTGTTCACATCAGGGAATGCAGCTGGGCTACTCTTCCCCACAGTGGCTCCAGTCTCTTTCCTTCCACCTCCACAGAATTGGCCGCTCAGGCAGATATGGGCGAAAAGGTGTAGCTATCAACTTCGTGAAGAACGACGACATCCGCATCCTGCGAGACATCGAGCAGTACTACTCCACCCAGATAGACGAGATGCCCATGAACGGTGAGCATGGGCCTGCCCCGGGGAGGCTGCTGCTGCCCTTCTCTGCTGGGGAGCTGGTGCACTGCAGCTGGAAGAAGGGACAGAGGCTTCGTTTTGCCACGTGCCTCATTCCCAACTACACGCCCTTTTCTCCCCCTAGAAAATCTGGGAAAATCTGGGTGCACTTTACTGCTGGGCTGTTGCTTTCAGTCCACTCAATGCATACTTACATTTTCTTTCTCTCTCTCTCGTTTCAGTTGCTGATCTTATCTGAAGGTCCACATTCATCAGGGAGTGGTACTCATCAAACCGTTTGTTAGCCTCCATAATTATGTTTTGGACCCACCTCCTTTTCCTCATACTGCTGGTCATATGTTCCTGAGTTGGGTTGCAGTCAGGAACTTGTGTAAATAATGTCTTTACTCCTGCCCATGTTTTTCAATAAAAAAAAAGGAAGTTTTACCATAATCTGTGCCTGATTACTTTAACCTAAGACAGTAACAGGCAGGAAGCTTCTAGATACTGCCACAATAGGCTAGCACAATCAAAAAAGCACTGGACACCAAGGATATCTAGATTCAGAAAATACAGGGCTTCCTGTTCAACCTCTTAACACTTGCTGTGCTAGCAGATAGATAGACTTTTTAGATTTTAACTTATTCTTGCCTCTTAAGGGATCATCCTTACACAGGAAAAGCTTATGGCAAGTGACTTGTTCCTAATCTGCTTTACGAAAACTGAGTTAAATGACAGGAACCTAGCTTGTATGACCTTCCAGAGTGTTTTGGGTTTTTTTAAATACATTATTCTGGATGAGTATTTTCCCCTCACAAGGAACCTAGGGACTTCAGCAGAAGTTTGTAAAGCTGAGTTTCTGTTTAACTTGATGCCAGCTGGGAATGTGTTCACATTCTAACCACATCAGAATAACAACTAACATTCATACTTTTCCTGAAGTAATAGAAAATGTCTTATCTTGACACCTTTCTCACAACACCCATGCACTCACCAGCACTGGCCTTTAAGGCACAATTATCTCCAGTAACTGGCCTTCAGGGCCTGTTCTGTCTCCAGTTGCCTCCCACAGAGGGCAGCACCCACACTACAATTTTGTCTCAGTGAGTCCCTACACCTCCCAAGGTGCTTCCAGTCCCTCTAACAGGAGCTCTGGTCCCTGGTTGCCTCAGAACTCTAAGTGCATCCAGCCTGGACTTGGGGCTGCTTCAATAGCTGGCTCCCAGGCCACTTACCTACCTGGTAACCTGGACCTATATTCTACACTAACACACACCCTGGCTCTACAGCTGCTGGCACTTGCTTGCCATTTACTCCCATCTCTCCACAGCCCCCATGACCCAAGGTCCCACACCAGTTGGCACTCAGGTGACACCTGAGTCCCCTCACCCAGGAAGCAGGTTAGAAATGGAGTTACAGGAGAGAACAGGTCAGAACACAGCGATCACACAGACCCAAGACAGATGAGCACACTCACCAGCAACCTGCTGACACACAACCGGTACCTTTTATGCCCTTGACCTTTTGTTTCCCGCACTTGTTCCTCCCCAAAATCACCTTGATCTCTCCTTTCTTCCTGCCTTTGGTTCCTCCCACAAACGCTCCACAGCAAGTTCTGCACAGTCCCCAAGTACCCTTCCCTGCACCACTAACCTCCCTCACTCTGAAGTGAGCCCCTACTGTTAACACCATGATTGGTTTCACATCTCTTTGGCCATAGCAGCAGGAGAATCCTGTGCTCTGTGTATGCATGTATGTGTGCAGACAAGCCCCCTAACATTACCAACTAAGCTAAACCTTCAAAATGGGAACTTGGGGCAGTGGGGGAAGGATGACAGTTGTCCCTACTGTTCTCTGTGCCCTTAAGCATTCATTTCATAGCTTCCTGACACAGGGTTCAGAACTCTCCCCTACCCCACTCCCTTACACCATCAGTCCTCTGATACTAAAAGGGTAGAGTAGTCTGGATCAAGTCTTCCAGCCTCACTAGGGTCACCCCCTGGGCAGGGTTCTGCTCTCACCATCACTGCAGGACACAGCGCAGCCTCACAGCTGACAAACTTCTTGCATTCTCCACGAAGGTAGAGGGCTAGCATGTCACTCCAAGGCACCTACATGACTCCTCAGTCTTTTGACTAATAAGGAAAAGAGATTCAGCACCAAAGTGTTAGATTGTTTAAATAACAGTATTTAATCTGTACAGTTTTAAAGATACCATAAAATGCAACATTCCTACCTCATCTTCAGCATCATTCACCTGGAGCTGAGCCCTAATCTCTGGAAAACAGGTAACAACCACCACTCCCTAGAAGCTCCTTAGGGTACAAAAGTCACAGTGCAATTGCTTTAGTTCTAAACAGATGATTTCCCTCCCTGATGAGAGGGGAGCCTGATGAAGCTCAAACATTGATGGAAATTTTTACTACTTGGGAATGAAGAAAAAAATGAAATACAAGCTATTGCACACAGTCATTTCCAGCTGAAACTACAGCAGTAAACTCTTTAGCTGCCCTTATACTCCACACATCTGAAAACGCCTTAATTGATGCTTAGTCAAGAGTGAAAACAGATCCTGTAACAAGATTTCAGAATGATACAATTGTCGGAGGGCAGAAGCTGACAAAACTCCACAAGTCAAGAAGCGTGCTTTAGAAGAGCAGAAAGTTTTCCTAAACAGGGAGGGGATATGAGCTAGACAAATGTCATCTTTCAGAGACAAGCATGAGAGAAACATCAGCTTCAATAGAAAGCTATGAAGTACAATAGACAATTTGTTTACATAATTGTCAGGATAAGTATTTGACATAGTTTATGTAGTAGAATACATACTTAAACATCTTTTAAAAATAAGCACAAATTTAATTTCATATATACACAACTGATTTTAATCATGTACTGAAAATAAATTACAGGAAATAACTTTAAAATGCAACAGAGGACAAGAGTTTCACAACAAACATTCCCACTGATTTTCCCAAGGGGGTGAGAGATTGCAGTGCTCAAGGCAGGTAAATATCACAAATATATCAAAAAACTTCAAATTGTTGATGCATTCACACATTTACATGAGCCACAAACATTCCTTTACAGGGACTGCACTTAGCTACCACAGAACCAGGTTTTGCCATAAACTACAAAACTTTGATACAAAATTGTATTTATATATTTATATTTCATATACATGCCCTATCTGTGATTTCTTAAAAAATTAAAACTAAACACACTGTACAGACAATCCTAACTCATTGCTTGGTAGCTGTAGGCAACGTTTTTGGATGGAATTTCTCCCCCAGTAGAATTAATGGCAATATTATATACATGAAGGCTAAACTGCAGAAAAAGACAGCTCAGTTCTGATATGCACCTCCCTCGGGACCAGGTCTGCAAGTTCAAGGCAAGACACCATATGCTCTGACCCACCGCCTCCCTTACCAGGTACTTCTGCCATCCGCGGTGTGAGGAACCAATACATGCATTTGTGTAACACTGGTACAAAAGGCAGTAAAGCAAGATACATACTGCAACGGAGTGGCTCTAATGGCTTCACCAACTCGATACACAGAACAACTCCTGCCTTAGAGGTGGCACGGGGATGTCGCAGAGCTAGGTACATCTGGTGACAGCACCCTTTAGGCGGGTCTGATTGCTACTTCCCTGAAATTACCTCCTGCAGAGGACAGGCTCCCCACTGTAAGCCAGAAACTGCATCAACTCAAACGCAGGGGGAAAAATGCCTCCCCCACACACTCCCCAAAACGCACACATGCACAGTTCACCAGGACTATACTTAAAAACACGCACCCCTCCCTCCCACCCCAGCGGTCTCCATGGCACCAGTTTGTCTCAGAAGCAGAGCACTGACAAACTTACTCTCCCCAGGTGATGGCAGCGATCTGTGAAGCCAGTCACACTAAACTACTTCTACAGTTGATTGTAAACTTTGGTTTATTTTTTTTTATTGAGTTCTCATGGTACAGCAAGCATGTCTAAGATGAGAGGGCAGAGTTGAAGAGGAGATGAACTGTCAGTCTGTCTTTAGTCTGGCATGGTGAGACACCTGCTCGGTCAGGCCTGCTTTGATAGAGTTTTTAACAGACTGTCTCATATGATCCTCCACCAAATTATCACTCATGGGCTTCAACACCTGTGGAATGAGAAACGTGCAAAGAAACAAAAAAATGAGGCAACCAAGGAAAAGAAAATATAAACGCATACAAAAAGATGAGACTTGAAATAATGAAAAAACTTGGAATGCTGAAGTCTGAAACAAACTGGCATGAACTGAAAGAGAAATGAGTTTTGCTGCTACAGTAATGAGGTTAAATCAGCCACATGCTATAAACACAAGTGATATCCCTCCTATACAGCAGTATTTCTCTGAATTCAAACCACTTTATAGTTCCTAGAAGATGGATGTGCAATTCCATACCCTATATGCAGCATCAGTCTGGTATGGTTACAGCATTTATGCAGACCGGCCCAGACGGTCCAGCTTATTGTCCTATATGTTTAAGTGTGAACACTTCAGATACAGAAAGAAAGTTAAAAATACTGGCTAGTTTTTCTTCTTGTTATTGTTGGATGAGAGTCGCTGTCGCGGCACTGATGTAAGAGCACGGCGAATCGTTCGGCATCTAAGGACTTCAAAGAGTTTGGAAAACACCTAAAACATGAATTGAGCTGTTAGGGAAACTGGCTCTTAGAAAGCAGCAGAAAAAGGCAATCAAGTTCAGAAAAAAAAGATTGCCAGTAACTTCTTACCTTCCTGGGATTCCTCTGAAGCATGGAAGGAAAAGAAAGAAAAATCAATAGCAAGAACAATAATACAAGAGACTCGGACCAGAATCTGTAGCTACTTTGCCCCGTTATCAGTGTCGTGCAACTGTAACAATACCATCAGCAAGCTCTTTTGGAGACCACCTTCTTCTGGCCCATAAGCAGCAAGCTCCTGATGCCATAAACCAAGCTCTCCCCATTCTCAGGGAAGGCCAGAAATCAAATCAAACCCTACATGCTCCAGGTATCCTATGGCAGTAGTGCTATCACAGTGAGCACTACACATCCAGCTGACACCTTCTGCTTTTCTTGCAGTGCTCTTCAACCCCGAGCTGCAAAGCGAGAAGCTACAGTGGTAAAGAAGAGCCTCAATTTTAACCACTAGTCAAGGGCTGCAACTCAAATTTCAAATTTCTTATGAAATCCACTTTTTCCTCTCCAGTTACTTCACGTGGCAATTCATAACCTTACACAATCGTTCATGGACAGGTTTAGTGTACCACTGCCTACAATTCACCTGGAACAAAGTCACTTTTCAGATGTAGAAGACTGCAGCAGTTTAGAAGTCTCCGGTTAGTTATTTGCTTATACCTTGTAGAAGCAATTTGAGTGAAAAAAATGAAAAGCTACTCAGAAGAGTTGGTCAGGAGTTCTCCGCACTGGCTGTACTAGGACAGCTATGTCAACTGGATTCAGGCAAAATCTTTGTACAGAGGCCTTTGGTTCTCTCACACTGAAGTCTTCTTGTTCTTTCAGGGATTAGTCTGTCTGGCATGTATTTCTTGTAACAGCAGTTGCACCAACTGTGCTACTTGAAGGGTCGCAGACTACACAAGTCTTCCTGGAGGAAGAAACTTGCTGTACATCCTCTTGTAGCAGTTACTGCATGTTAGTCTGGTTACTCATCAGCCAGTTTTCTTCAAGGTCTAATTAGTCCTCCAGTGTCACACCATCAGGTGAGGTGAGGGAGGGCAGTGTTTCCACCTTCCACATTTCTTGAAATATTTTACACACCACATCCATAGCGCAAGTTTGCCACTTTAAACTTACCTTTAAAAGCACAACTCTCTGCTCCAAGAAGTAGTAAGATTTTTAACAAGTCCCTTCACTCTTACCATCCAAGCACCTAGTAAAGCCTTTATGTAACACATACATACGTATTTAAATAAGATTCCTGGTTTAATGTTCCTTGTGTGGGGCAACACTTACTGCGGAGTGGTTATACTTCTGACCTGATTTTCCCTACAGTAGAACTAGTTCTCCCTTCAGTCTAGACCAGCTTTTTACTCACAACACTGAGCAGAAACTATTTGATATGTTTGTTCAAGGAAAGATTTTTCATGAAAACAAATACCAACCTGTTCCCATATAGCTTCAGCGATCTGATCAATGGCTGTTCCAACTTCTCTGAATTCCCCAGAGTACTTAACGTATGCCCAAGTACAAAAGGATATAAGAGCTATCCCCAGCACGAGATTACACAGGGTAGCTATGGAGTTCATACCAAGGAACCCAGTCAGTCCTGAGGTTATATACATGGCAAACATGACTGCAAATAGAGTGGCAGGGGTACGAGCAGCGTAAAAGATGTTTTTGCCATCGTTGTGCTTCACAAAGTTTGCATAGATCTCGTCGATTTCCGTCTCAAGTTGTTCCTGGTAGCGCCGACAGAACTCCTCCCCTCCCATCTTCTTCACCGAGCAGAACTGCCTGACAGCCGACTCTCTGTAATCCTGGTGCTTCCGCTCAAGGTCCGCTGGGGCAATGTAAGGCTTATCTCCTCCACAAATCTGTAGGAACAATCAGAGGTGGTGTCAGTGCATCCCAAATATCTTGTGCTGTACTGAAAACAAACCTGCCCACCTCTCAAGCCAGCAGACTACCTCCTGCAACTTTCTTGGCTCTCTAAGGTCCAGAGTCCCATCCCAAGTGAAGCAGCCAAACGTATCTGTGCATCATGGCCCAGCAAGACCCTTATCTGTCTGCTCATATACAAAGCCATAGCATATGACAGAACTAATACTTTCAAGTCCTTCCCTTTGGGCAAGCCCAGTAGAGGACATCAGCCACAACATATTCTCCTGTTATGAAAAGGTGAAATAAGGAACACCAGAAGGCAGACAAAGCTGGGCTTGAGGAAGGTTAGATAGCACTCTGAAGCCCTCCCCTCAGCTTTTTACACCACGTCACCCACCTCAGTGAGAGGTTCACTGCTGAACTTGGACACCAATGAGGTAGATTTTGCACACTCAGCAACTTCCTGCTTATTGCTGCCACTTGCAGGTCCCAGGGAACTTACCAGGTGATAAACAAGAACTAGCTGCTGACACCTTTAGCCTGTTCTTCCCTAGACTGTCCTCTAGGCTTGATTCAGATCAACTTGTGAGAGAATGTTTCTGCTGAAGGGAAGAAACCATGGACTCAGATACCTGTGATGTGGACACCCACCGTCTTCCTCTCCCTAAATCAGCACGGGTATGAAAATGGTTAGACTCCAATGACGGACTTCTCTGTAACACTGATGTCTGACCTCTTACGGACTATGATTGGTGATTACCTAGGCCAAAGGTCTGAACTGCTCAGACCAGCTCCAACTCAGAGTCTGACTGTAAGGGTCCATGTCTAAAGACTGAAGATTCTTTCCACATGATGTCACACTACAGCCTTTTCTCTCCTGCCACAAGGCAGTGCTTGTCACCTTCAGTCTTGAGCACAACACCTTTAACCTCCTCCTGCTGCTTTCCCTTCAGCAGGGCACAGGGAAGATCACTTTCTCAGAGTACAGCATACCCTTTCTGCCTCACAAGATGCATGGCTTCACTGACTAGCTTCTTCAAAGCAATGGGATCCTGACACCATCACCCCATCTGCTGTCCCTTGATCAAGTTTAACAAGCACCTGTCTGATTTTTCCTTATTACAGTTCTCTGTACCTGGCAAAACTCCCTGGAAAACAGGTCTCTCAACCTCCAAAACTGTTTTTGCACATTGCCCACAGCACTGAAACACTAGGAGCTTCTGATGTATCAAGACCACCGCTTGCCATACAAATACTACCACTGTTCTCATGCTCCGTGCGCCTGCACCTGTTGTTCCTTATATTTAAGGTCATCAGGGGAACAGTATTTTGTTTATGCACACTCAGCAGAAGAGGGCTTTTGTTCACGAGTAGAACTCAGACAGTACAGTAAGAAATATCCATATATAATCCAGTCTTAAGTGCTGTTCCTAAAACAGAACTTTCAAAGTCGTGTCACATTAAGAACATTGAGACATCTGGCGAAAAGTTGATTTAAGACATTTGTGTTTTTATCTACACTACACTCTACAGTGACACAAAAATATACACAATACTGGGGAAAATTACTATGGAAACAAAGTGTTTGAGAGCACATCTGTTTCTGTTTATCTCTCACCCCAAGTAAGAAGCCTTATGAGTACAGTATCTTAACAGCCAGTAAAGAGTCAAGGTAGGAAAAGATTTGGCTTTCTTTTTTAATATAAGCAACCCATTAGTTATTTCAAGAGATTTTCCAAAAATGGAAACAAATGAAGGAATCCCTCTACACCAGCACTATCAAGACAGCCTGCTAACAACTGAAGCTGGCTAGCCTGCCACTAGCGTTAAGTCTTAATCTAACTTCAAAACTGAAAGCTACTTCAGTGATTAAGACCAGAATTAGCCCGGTTAATGGGGAGCTCTGTTTGTGGCATATCACCCATGTGATTACACATTTAAACCCACTGGTCCTGTTGTAGAGTTTCTAAATAAGCATAGTCTTGTTAAGCTTTGCAAGACATGCAACTGTTTCCAGAATTTGCCATGGTAAAACACTGCTAACACCATGAAGTTGAAAGATGAAGTCCATCCAGACATTCAGCTTGGAGTGGTGTAAGTCACTACCTTTAAGAGAAGAAGCGAGTAGGAAATTGCATACTTTTTTTCCAGACAAGATAGTTTTTGGATTAAAGGTTTTCTTTTTCTTAATTTATTAAAAAAGGATTTTAATCCACACATTTGACAGCTAATGAATAACTACTTTTCAAAAGTGTGAAACCATTCTAGAACTCTACCCTTGGGTCTACCCTGACCCACCACGCATCTCCTCACCTGTCTGCACATTTCACATTATAGGATTTTTAAGATCAGCAGCAGGAATTAGCAGGTGGTATATCAAACTCCCATTCCCACACCTCCCCACCAATTTCCATCTCAAAGCATCCTGGATTTGCTGCATCAGACATCTAACCTCAGTGCAGGGGACAGAAAACAAGTCCTGGACCCTAAGCTACTTTTCCCCATTAATATTCTCACAGCCTACACCAAACAACACTAAAACTGAAGGCCCATACTTGCATGCAAACAGTTAAAAAGTTGTGTTATCATACCTGCTCCATGCCTTTACTGTACAAGTCTTTTGCTCCTGCCACAGCAGCAAGATTGTTCGCCTCAGCTGTTGCCTAGAAAACATTGAGCACCACGTTATCACTACAGCATCACCAGCAAGTTACACACTTGTAGTTATACTGCCCAACATACCCCACCAACCACCAAGGACTACCAAGGACTGAGATTGCCAAGAAAATGCCCCACATGAACAAAGGAAGGTTAATGATAGATACTAAAACAGAGTGACTAGAAGAAAGGGGTTTTTCGGCTTTCTAGTACAGCTGCAGACAAAATTCCATGTGCTTGTACAGGCTTGTCATCATGAGCAATCTCTGAGTGTTCTACTGTTAAAAAGCAAGTAAGGATCTCTAAACTACTAAATGTTAATCCTGATACATTACTACCTGTGAAGAAAGAAGCAAGCCAATATTCCTGCATTATGTGCAGTTTTGGTGTCAGAATTTGTAAGGACTTAAGGCAACTTTCAACCTGTTTTGTGTGAAGGACAGTTATTCCAGCTCATCCTGCAAGATAGCATCTTCTGTATCTCACAGCCACATCTATGGCATGTTAATTAGAAGAAATGATAGTAGCCTTTGTTTCACTGTGACAAGTTTTCTGAACCATCCCTCCTGCCAACATCTAAAGAATTGGATCATTGACTCTGTTCCGGGTGTTTATTTGTCCTTCTTATCTTAATGAAGTGACACAGGAATCTTAATTTTAAAAAGTCTTATAAATATGAAATGTCTAAAACCAGCCCCGGAGTCCATACTTGGATGAAAACTCTTCAACCCAAACAACGTGTAAAGCTCTGTGTTGAACCTTTACAATCAGTTAGTGTTCAGATCATTTTTAATTTCATTTCTGGGTTGATCCAGAGAAGGTGTAAAAAAGATACAGGCCTTAACTCAGCGTAGTTATCCAACCTAACAACCCACATGCGATAAAGGAGCCCAACACTGAGACATTACTTTAAGCTCTTTCCTTTCTGTCTGCTGCATCTGATACTAAAAGCCCTGTGAATAAAGTCTGAAAGATACAGACAAAAGAGCAAGTTACAGGAAACATGCTTGAAATTGAAGGAGTTAAAAAGAAAGCAATCATTTATACCCCCTGCTCCATTTGGTAGATGGGATTGAGGAAAGAAATGTGTGCCCAGGCTACACAGCTCAGTCTGCTTGCAAAGCGCACAGCTCCTTCAAGAGCTACAGCTCTGTGTGGGAGCTGCAGACTCCCAGCATACATGACCTTCAACTGCACAGGACTTATGAAATACGCATTTTCTATCAGGTTATTTGAAAGAAAAGAAAATACCTGCAGCATAGACTTCGGATGAGGTAGCTCCTCTCCTTGATATATTTTAATGTAAGCCTAAATGGAATAAATAAAAAAAGAGGTTTCTTTTTCCTAAGCATTTATGATTGAGGAGAGGGAGAGAAAAGGGATAATATAAAGATAGAGCGCTCATAAGTCATTACTTTGTAATAATGGTAAGTATTCAATGAAGCAAGTTTCCTCACACATACAGGTCTGGCATTCACCCATTTACCCCCAGTGTTTTAACTCCTTTACTTTCCCAAAGTAAAAAGTACTTTTCTTATTAATCTCCAGTTTTAGTAAATAGAAGCAATACTTTAACAAAGCATTTCAATTAACATCCTTTTATCAGTATGAAAATAAGTAGTTCATCCCTCTATCAAAGTGGTTCTTTTTCAATAGCTGCTGACAGGCTTTCTTTCTGTGCAAGCACCAATAAGCCACTGAGTTTGGTCTGTGCATGTTTTTACTTTTAGACTTTCTTCCACTTCAAAATACAAGTTTCCATGCCTTCCATAAGTAAGGTCTGTGCACTTGAGGCTGGGGCCTGGCAAAGTTATGGAGTACCTTGAGGAGAGACAGCCACTATCTCAAAAAGCAACAGGTTTGGCAAGAGGCTTCTGCTCCCTCAAATGCATTAGAAGGTCTTTGCTAGGCAGGGAGCCCTCTTCCAAAACCATGAAGACAACTTGCACAGGCTTTCTGGCAAGAGGTCTGTCCAAACAGCCCCAAAGCATAATTTATTTCCCCATGCCTTGTTTCCCTTGGAATGCATACGGTGCTGAACTGCCAAAATACCACTGGAAGCCAAGCAGGCAGGCTGTGCCTCTGTTCCCCACCCTGCCAATCCTCGGGTGCTTTCTTTCACTGTGGTTTCACAGGGCTGGAAGAGAACATCCTTCATGCATCTCCTCCAGCCCACACAATGGCCCGTGCCCTAGAGCACAGTTCTTGGGACAGATGAAACCAACAAAGCCATGCCATGAATAGCCCCAAAGAGGCTGGGCAGTTATTCTTCTCCACGCTACTACTGCTCTCCCCCCAGCTTGTCTACAGTCCTCTGTCCTGAAGATTTTCTCCCTAAAGGAGACAAGAACAAGGTCATCAGGGTCCCTATGTGACTTCTGCTCTAGGTGGTAGGACAACCTACAAAAACAGTTATACAGGACTCTGCTCCCAGGACACCCTCCTTGATTCTGTAGCTATTTCCTCTGAGTAAAAGCCCTCCAGTTTCCAACTCAGGCTTCACGATCTCAGCTTTAGATCCACAGTCACAAGGGAGCAGTTCTCTTCAGTTACGCAACTACCGAGTTCCCACAGCACCCTGCTTAGCAGATTCCAGACCAGCTACTGCAACGTGAATCAGGCAGCTTTTCAATAGCCGAGATGTCACACTCAGTTTTAGGGTGCACTCCTTTCCAAACTGCTGTTGGACATGCACTCCCTGCACCATATGGGATCGAGTCTTACTACAGAAGAAAATGGAACAAGAAGTGATATACAGCCATGTAAATACAGAGACCGAGCATATGAGCTCCAGAGATGATTTTATCCTTGTCAGAGCAGCCATGACTTCTGCATCCCACATCATGTCTTTCCCTTGCAAAATAAAGCAACCTTTTATAAGTGTTAGAGTTCTGGTCTCAGATTCACCCCTTGCATAACTACTCTCATAACATCAGCTCTGTCCTGCCTTCAACATGCACGCTCAAAAGTAGCGATGCAAAATTAATGCCTTGAGGAATGCTGCTTTCTCATACGGAGCCAACTGTTTAAGCCATTCCAATTCAAAAAAAAGGCTACACATCAGACCAATTCCTGGTGATGTAGGGATTATGTTATCACATTACTGCTGGTGTCACCATGATACCAAAACAGCTCAGGAGTTTAACAGCTGCAGGTATCCACAAATATTTTACAGCATAAACTGTTGTTACACATACAGGTGTTTAAAAAGCATCTTCCTTACAAGTAAAAAAAACTGGAAGGGAAGAAAATATCTGAAGTTTTTACTGCATATCTAGAAGCTTAAGGGCTGCTTTACTATTTGTATACAAAAACCTCTTAAAAAAGCGAAACCAGAATTTCAAAACATTATAAAAATCTCTAATAGAGCTTGAAGCATTTTTAGCTTATTTAAAAACTAAAAAAAAAAGCACTATTTTGCCAATGCAGTCTGTTAAGAGCTGCACTGTTAGGAAGCTGTGTACCAGTTCTGGAAACAGTAATGAAATGAAAATAAAAGTGAGCTGATCAGTGAATGTCAGCCTAGATACCTTTATCTTCTCTGGGAAGAACATGCCCTAAAATTAGAATACTTTCTTTTAAGCCATTAGCAAAAATAATTAGCATAAGTTTGCTTACCTTGAAGTATTCTACAAGATCTCTACAGGTCACCTTGGATCCACTAATCTCTTTTTCTACCAAGTTTTCAGGGGCAAGCAGTAATGGTACCAAATTCCGCAGTTCTTTCTTAAAATCCTCGTCTATATCTAGTAAAATTCAATCCGTTTCAGAAAACAGTGGTTAGTATTTAATCTTATGTTTCCCAAAGGAACACTGATAACCCATAACCCCTCAAAATACCATCACAAGTCTTAACTGCATTTTTTAAATATTTAAAGGCTTAAATACATACTATAGCTTCAGTAAGTTCTATTTACTCTTGAAATATTAAATTCAAACTGAGAGAACAGGACCCTGTAGTCCTTGTAGTACTCAAAGTGCGTTTTCCCTATTACACCAACATCTTACACAGACCCACAGATCTGTCCCATAGAACTTGTCAGTGGGAAAACTACTACTGCAAAAATCTTGTTTTCAGCCTTTGCCATTCTGATATATTACCTCTGTTGGGGGAAAAACAGTAATTGGAAGAATCCTAACTGCTTCTCAATTTGTGGTGGCAGAAGCATACAGTTATTTTACAGTCATTCTAGTTTTTGACCTTCGCTTTTGAGAGTTGTTACAGAAAAGCCTTTCAAGAAAAAAAAAAGGAAAGTCTACATTTTATGAAAGCTCACCTCTGAAACCTTTATTTTTCTTTAGAATCCTTATTATATGACCTCTAGGGATGTCTCAAGTTAATCAAGATTACAATCAACATCCAGATAAAGATATCCATTCAATTTTACCTTTAAACCAAGAACACACAATACACATTTCTAGATTCTATCATTTCACCTTTTAGCCCTACACTTTTCTAATCAACCATTTCAATGGCCAACTATTTCAGCGCTTAACTTCCATGATAAAAAGAAAATGAATTCAGTGATCTGAATCAAGAAACACAATGGAAAGCTTCCTACCATTCAACCTCCCATCGAAATTTGGATTTGTTGCAACTTTAAGACCAGGGTGGGGCAACAGGAAACAGCCAAGGTTACTGAAACAGGAGTGAATATGCTTCCTTACATTCTGTAACTCTTCATGTTGGTTTTGCTTTACCTAAAGAAAAAAAAAGCTGTAAGAGCTGCTAATACAGATTTTCAGTACCTAAAGATTAAACACCAGTTTAAAAGCAATAAGAGCACAAGCGTGTTTAGACTTATTTCTGAACCTAAAGATGTCAAAGATGTAGAGAACCCAAGAACCATGCATAAGTGGAACACCACAAACAAATTTTAAGAGCTAGATCATTGTGCATTACTATCTTTACAATAAGGTGTCACTTAAGTTAGATCAGAGTAGGACTACTGGAAATAACATACCTGCAATCTTTTCTCAAGAAACTTTTTTCCTCCTTCCAAACCATATGCATGTTCATACGGGTAACTCCAATCTCTTATTAAGAACATCAGTGTCTGTAAAAGGAAGAACAACAGGGGTGAACGGTTTGCATCATTCCTAAAAATCAAGAACTATCACGTGGTTATTTGAAATTTTAAAAGATTCTAAACTTGGCTGTTCTAAATTAAGTAGCCTTGTAGTTTTGTGGTGCAAGTGGTTGCTAGTTTAAGAAAATACACCAATATACACAACTGCAACTCACTCCTTATCTGAAAGGAAGTATTCAGCATCTCAAAGAGATGTTCCCTGTTCCATGCGTTTGCCTTTTACTACCCCAGAAGGATTACGTTGTTGTTTCCTCCTGTCCGCTGAAGACAGAGAACAAACCTTGACATTAATCTTATATGAGATGAGGTGCTTGATGAAGACATCATCGTGCCTGGGCCAATCACAAGAACATAAGGGACTCACATTTGCAGGCTGAATATTCTAGAGACACAAGAGTCTTAAAAACTCACTGCTGGTAGCATTATAGGTTAAGAAGGATCATCTGATAATTCAGGGTTGGAGAAGTCTCAGTCCTTGTCTCCGCTAAGCGGAAGAAGCCTCAAACCCTCCTCTAGCCTAGGAAATAGTCAGGAGATGCTAGCAATTTTGAAAAATTCAGATACTGAAGCCATTAATGCTTCAAATAATGAAAACGCAACGTCCCTCAATTTCTTCAAGGCCGTATGACCTATATTCAGAACCATGCACCAGCAAAGACCAACCACACCTCAAGAAGAAATGAGTAGGAAGGAAACATGAACCCTCTTTCTCCTTAAGGTCAGTGCATCACTTGGCACTTCCTTTCCTTTATGCTTAAACCTCAGGCACAAAGCTATACTTGCCTAAAATATGATTGTCTTCAGCATTCTTCCACTGTTTTTGCCAAGAAGCATGGTGACAGGGAAGGAAAGCCAGTCTTGTAAAGAACAGACTGGCTTCAGCCCAACTAATTTCTCTTCGTGAATTATCCTGAGATAATTTTCTACACGTTCAATTGCTTAGACACATTTAACACGCACAATTACCTGAAACGGCTTTTGGTATATTTCTTCCATAGCTAGTCTTCCATATTCTGTAAACAACTGAGAGAAAGAAGAGCGTAAGAGTGACACACAGAAAACAGTTTTCTACTGTAACAATCCTTTATGTCACTAGAAAATAATGCATTCAATCTTAAGTTGTATTATGGATTTAGAATGGTCAGTGCAGCTCAAGAATGAGTACACCAATCTTCAGTAAAATTCAGGGAGGAGACAATTTCCACTGGTTTCACATTGCCACTCCAGAACTGTCACTACACCGTGGCTCTAAGTTGGTGGCCTATGGGCTATTCTCAGAGGAAAGCTGACAGTGTCTCTCAGCCAGGCAGTTTCCAACACTCATCACCCTAGGCTGAGGAGGTATGCCTGTCTAACACTTGCCCCCTTACTTCCCACAAAAAATTTATTCCCGGAAATCTCAAGGAACTTGGCTTGCATTTGAATGCCTAGGACCTCAGCTCTAGCCAAGTTCAGCAGCTCCCCAGATCTCTACTTCAGCCTGTGACCTTAACTCATAATTGTTCTTTCTCTTCAGCAGAAAAAAGCGCTAGCTGTCTTTGCCTGGTTGCTTTCACCATCTTTAATGCTAAAAGCAGCATTCTTCCTCGCTGGACTAAGTGGGCCAGCAAACCCATGAGAACAAAAATCACATGCTGGCTGTTTCAGCCAAGTTTAACACTGTCAGGTGAGGGTACCTCACTAGTCCCTTTATAAAGTTTGGAGAGTGAGATGAAGGAAGCCCTCTAGAACAAGGCAACTGTTCCTTTGCTTTAAAGCTAATCCCTCGGACACCTCAGAAAAAAAGTCCGTGGCTGAAAGGACAATTTCCCCTGTGTCAGTCACAAGAGTATCTGAAAACTTACAAGACTAATTTGACACAAGTGAACTTCCAAGTCCTTGTCACCCTGAGCATGAAGAAGCTCTGAAGAGCTCGAGCACCCACATGAGTGGCTTGTTCCTGAGACCCTGACTTACCCCCCCACTCCATTCCCTCCTGCACACAAAAAAAAAAAACGCAGCCAAAGAGTAAGAGTATTTCAGAACAACATCTCCTCCCCTCAGTCCATGATTCTTTGTCCCCATCTTCACTGGGCAGGGAACGCAAGCATTTACTTATATTTATTGCCCTTCTCCTCCCTTTCTTCCCTCAAATCCCATCTACTATAAAAGAACGGGAACACTCTATTCAGACTGCACTGAAATTATCAAAGGACCAGAGCGATCAGCAAAGTCTGGCTTTCAAATAATTTACTAAACCTTTTTTTTTTTGGTGTTTGCTTTTCCTGTAGGTTTTGTTTGGTTTTGGTCCAGCGATACAATTCTGTTAACTGAGAACAGCATCACAAGATTATGTTGAGTTAGTGTATTTCTACTTCCAGTATTGGCAGCCAGTCTTTCGCAGCACTGAACAAGACAGAAGTCCTTTCAATCAGAAGACATGTAAAACAGTTTTAAGCTGTGACGAGGTCATGGCCTGAGCACAGGCAGATATTTGTTAAAACACAAGCTAGCCTTTGAAGCCACAGATTTTAACTTAAGGAGATAAGGCTCTTACACCATTCATATGAAGCCAGAATTCAGTGGCCTTTGATCACAGTGTTCCATTCGAGGATGAAAACTCCACAGTAGTGAGAGGACAACTCTCTTTCCTGCTTTTGTTTCTAGGCAAAAATTGGACTGTAGAAGTTTTTCAGATGAAAAACTAGAGAAGGTTTCTTTCCGAGTAGAAGATATTCTTCCTGCCCTGATCCAAGCTCCCAAATTTCAGTAGAAAATAGTTATGAAACAGTATCCATTTTCTTATGTTCGGGAAAAAGAAGAAACATGGGAAGCTTCTTCTTAAGTGCTTTCATAAATCATTTCCCATTCTAACCCTTTCAGGAATTTTGGGACTTCTTATGTAGACACCAGACTTTAGAAAGTTAAGATTTCACCAAATCAGGAGCTTATGCTATTTTACATCTACACTAGCACAGAGGAAGCATCACAGCATCATGGAGTTGATGCAAATAACGTTTTAATAGGCAGAACTAGTTTTAGTATCAGGTCAGCTTTCATGTTTTATATAAAGTAGGAAGCTGCTCTCAAATCACAGTTACATTAGTAGTAAAATCAAGAACAATTTCCAGACTTAATTCAGAAACAGCTTAATATAAATTCAGCATATTCTTACCTGCAAGTGCTGAAGGTCATCTTCCTGAATATTCTGGGACAAGTTGTATACCTGTAAGAGACAGTAAAGGAATTAAAATGTAATTTGAAACCATTATCTTCATGCAGCCTTTGTTAGGCATCTTGAGTATTTTTTTAACCACCTCCAGAAATGTCTAACTACCTGAAAGCCAGCCTCTAGAACAGTATCAAAGAATGCATCTCAAAAAAGTCACTCCCTATACCAAGTAGTAGGGACAAAAATCACTGCTGACCACCCTAATCCTTCCCAGATCATCTTTCCAAGGAAGCAAGCCATAAAGAAATCTAGTAAGAATGCTGAATGCTTCCAATTATCACATGGGTGTGAGAGAGGAGGACTGAGAAGGGCATACCCATCTGTCATCCTCAAGTTTAAGTGCTTCAGGACTCAGTGATTTAGCAGCATCACCTCTGACACGGAAACAGCTGAGCAGTTAGTTCACCAGTTTTTTGCTTCCAAAATCTTCCTGGAGAAGTTCGGCTTTCTCCAGGGTGCTCACAACTGCTTTAATAAGTTCAACCAATACTGAACAGCAGTAAACTCAAAGATATATCAATAATCCACAGTTTGTCCTAACCACAGGAACAACAAGGGCAGGGGGACAGAGACAAGGCAGAGGCAGTATTCTAAATACTGAAACATCAAAGTTAACAGGAGTATGTCTGAACAAGGTCACTTGACATCCCTTAAAAACCTGCTTACTTCTGGCACATTAAGACACAAGCCTAAAAGGAGTTCTGGGCATAGCACAAGAGAATTGTCAGAAATTTAACCATAGCAGCAGAGGTACGTTTAACAGATCAGTGTAGTTTCACCCTGAGTTATGTCATCTAAAGTCTTAAAGGTTCTGTACTACGTTAGTATGGATGCAGTTGCTACTTTGACATTTTTGTTTGGAATTCCCCAGTTCAGTCAGCAATTTAAACCAGCATAGCCTTGAATGACCTTGATTCCAGAGAGAAACTTACCTATATAACACTGAAAACTGGGACACTAAATATGAAGTCTTCAGTAATAGCTGGAGGAACATATGCAGGTGAACTTTCTAAACATGGCTAGAGAGAGACTCGTTGCATACTTGGGCAAGAGGGTTCCTATAGCTGTCATTATTTGTCAGCACAGGTATTCTCACCTGGACAGAACTCGTCATGGTGCTCAGAGCAAAAACCGTTGCACAGTCTTTGATAGTGGATTGGCTATCAAAGGCACCTTGGGTATCCATGAGTAGTACAGCAACCTAGAGATTTTTGAAGAGCAGCAATAGTTAACCAAATTGTTACACTTTCAAACTCCAGGTCATTGGGTTAAATTCTGTTTTAAGTAGAGCATCCCTCTGCCTCCATACCTATTTATTAAACCTCAGCCAGCTCCCTACACACACATTTATGCACACCTACAGATTAGTAAGCAGCAATACAAAGCCATATCATCAGCCTTATGTCCTTGGCCTTGCTACACTAGTTACCCTCTCCCACAGAAATAGCATCCCTGAGCTCAACAAGGCACAGAGCAGAGTAGAAGGTAGCTCTTACTCACTAGAGGAACTTCAGTCTCAGCTCTAATAAGCTATACTGGATTGCTAGCTAAGTATGAGATGGTTGCTTTAAAATGTGTCTTAAATAATTATTTCCAAAAAAAAAAAGCAATGACACTGACCATCTGCTAAAACCACACAGAAATGAAGCGATCTTGATATGAATTTATCTGTCCAATTGCCATCTTTGGAATCTACTACAATTCCATTCTCTTTCAGTTAGAGATGATTGATAAGCAAGAACAAGTGAGTGATTTTATTTTCTTGAAAGCACAAACAGATCCTCACAACTTAACTGTTTTTTAGCCAGAGAACTGTTTGGTTAGGTATAAAATATGATAAAACCTTCTGCAGGTCTCTAAACCACTAGCTGGTTAAGATCAGTGTCCCATATTAACCATCAGATGTTCCCTTTTCACCTCAGCAATGCAAAGACTATGAAAGTTAAATAATCAAGAGCTTACGGTTCAGGAGAACACAAATAGCTGAGAATACAGCACTTGTATTACAGAGCAAACGTTTACTGATAACATTAGAAGTTGTTACAGCGTGAAAATAAACACCCAAAATCAAACTATGCAGTTAGATTGACTTAGAGTTAAAAGCTTCAACAGTTTTGATAAGCATAGAGTTTGTGCCATTTACCCCACTGTTAGACATGCTTTTCTTTTTGTGGACTACCTGTTAAACTACACAGCAGGACCAGCTTAAAGACACCAAAACTGTTTATTATACTTACAGCCATGTGCTGCATTTCACTAGAACAGAATTACAAGCTAGAGCACATACTCAATCCCAAAACCAACACTGTTTGTTAGAACTGTTCTTATCACAACATTTGTCTATACATGGTATTTATAGCCAACGCAGTTCTAAAACATCCACAGGAAAACCCACCCATAAGCCTAGACAAAGTAGACTTTGCCAAAATAAAGTATAATCTCAGAATGGGACTATTGTTGGAGACTGAATCTTTTAAATCAGCAGGAAGACTCATACCTGCACTGATATAAGGTTTCCAAACATATTACACAGCTACTGAACGCATAGGAAAGCATCTTTGAACGGCTTCCATTAAAACCATGGCATTAAAGCTATTCACCCAGAGGCAAAAAAATCACCACATACACCTATTTAAATCAAGCACTTACCTTTGTTCCATTGGGTTTATCAATTACAAACACTTCGCTCCAAATCTGAATGCCAGTGGTTTCCCGTTCACATCCACCTCTCCATGTAAACCCAGTTAAAGGCTCAGTGTTTCCACCTATCCAGCAAGGAGAAGTCTACAAAACAAGAAGAAAAACTTACTAAATACCAAGGAGGAGATTTTCTATGCTACATTTTAGCAGACTTCCATAGCATTCCTGCATTTTCCTCCAAGCTGATTGACAACACTACATAAAGTATTAAAAGTAACAGTGCTACTCTGCTGTACGTTGTGGATGATCCACAAGGAAGTTTTGTGTTGGAGTCTACTGTATTTCAGCAGTTGCACAACTCTTCAGCCTCTGAAGAGTACATGTGAAAGCATTCAGGTCTCAAGCACTCCGTGAGAACAGCTCAGTTTTGTCCATCAGTTCTACTCCATGTGACCCATGCACTTCTCTTCAAAACAGTGTAAGGAACATAATTTCGCATAATCAGAATTGTTGGGGTTGGAAGGGACCTCCAGAGATCATCAGGTCCAACTCCCCTGCCAAAGCAGGTTCCCTAGAGCAAACTGCCCAGATAGACATCCAGATGGGTCTTGAGTATCTCCAGAGAAGAAGACTCCACAACCTCCCTGGGCAGCCTGTTCCAGTGCTCTGTCACCCTCACTGTGAAGAAGTTTATTATTAAGTTTATTTATATGAAGCTTATTTATTAATAGCTTAGCTGGTTTTGTAGTTAAAAACTCCACAAGGAACAAAACTAATCTTGACTTAATCCCTTCCCTCTCACAAAAAGGTCAACTGCTGAAACTAAGCAAGCATCTAAACCCCCAGACTAACAGAGACCAGCACAAGACTCACGCTGCCAGCCTGCAGAAGCCAAAGAGAATAGGCAAGGACCAGACAATCCATAATCTATACTTCAGAAAAAGTATTGTCTGTGACTAAGTGATTAGGATTCAAGGAAGAAGATCAAGTTGAGAGTTTGGTACACATTAGTCAACACACCGTACACATTACAAGTTTATGGGCAAGTCACCCACTTTGGGAAAGGCTGTCAGAGCCAAGTACAGTCTGCAGCTAACAGTTCCAGCCAGTGGTACTGGAACAAGGTCTTCAGTCCTCAAGGACAGGCAATGCATGGAGCAGTGGCTCACACAAGATCCCAGACATTATATGAACAGATATAACCCAGAAATGCAGTTTATGTGCTGTGGAAGTAAGGAGCATGAACAGGCACTCTGGGGAACTTTCACTGTGATGTGTCTATATATAGACGCACAGACACTGAAATCCTGGAAAAGTGGTAGACAGACAAAAGTTTAAGTAAAGAGGGGGCTTAGGGCAAAGCCTTTATTTTACAGGCTAGAGCACAGCATGCTGACAGAAGAACGGAAACACTCTTAAAGAATTTGCCCCTGACCACCCAGAGAAGATTACCAGCCAGGGAAGTGTGCTTTTGAAGGAGGTCAAAGGGGAGACTTCTCCGTGCACTAGGCTGTAATATCTAACTTGCTAACTCTACACTGGAAGTTTTCAGAAGAGCTCAAAACAGACCTCTTCACATCTCGGAGAGCAGCATGTGGCACCCAGGGGCTGCACAGAACAGAAATACTTACTGTAAGTGAAACTGCTTATTTCAAAAATGGAGGGAGGGGAGGAATGATAACTGCGTACACTCTTCATGCCCAGCAACATTATTTTCTGCAGAGCTAGCCTATGCTAAGAGGAGAAAGTCAATTAAGCAGTTCTGCATTAGCATACTCCCAAACTAAGTGCACACCATTCAGCTTTGCTACTTGGATGAAACATGGAAAAGGTGAAAAATAAGATGAGCAGAAACAAAATACAGAAGATGGGCACAGGCATCCAAATGAAGAGAGGCACAGCTCCTTACAGGTAGTTTTTCTATTTTATGCACGTAAGCCTTCACCAGTGAAAATAAACACAACCTGAACAGTGTTCCCTTGAAGTAGTTTGTTGTTTGGTGGTTTTTTTTTGGTTGTTGTTTTTGTTTTTTTTGTTTGTTTTTGTGTTTTTTGTTGTTGTTATTTTGTTTTGGGGGGTGGGGGGGTGTTTGTTGTTGGTTTTGGTTTTTAAATCATCCAAAGAGATGTTTACTTATCCACTGACCACTGCAGAAAGTGAAGCTCCAAGACTGCTTTTGGCTTCAGAACACTCCAAGATCCAGTTCTGCAATGCTGAATCAGATCTCACAGGTATACAGTAGTGGACTGTTTTTCATTTTTTCCAGAAGAAACCGTTAAATGTATTCAACAATATGATCCATTCTTAATTTACAGAAGAGGAAGAATATTTTTGGAAGAATACTTTTTCCAAATTTGGTCCAGAAATGTATTACCCTTACTTGAAGCTCAGACCAAAAATATGGTGTCTTAATAAGCACAAGTTCAGCCCAAGCTGCTTCATTCTGTGGATTATGCAGTTAAGCCTGTCTCTGACTTTGAGCTTTGCATCACACTGAAGTATTCCTATTACATCCTCTTTCCTTTCCAGGAAACTCAGTGCTTTAAACTCCATCCATTAAGTTGGCTTAAAAGACATTCAAGAGATGGGAGAAGTGAAACAGAAGGCTTTGTTCCTAAAGGAAATCAAGCTTTAAGTTGCACTATAATTCCGTATCATAGCCCCTTTAAATATTCCATACTAAGGAAGTGACCAAGGCAGCTTTATTTGCATAGTGCCATCAATATGCAGTGCATCTAGAAAGGTCACACCCCTGTAAGAAAAAGCTTTCAAATCTAAATTTACTCGTGTCTCTGCACCTAACTCTTAATAAGGTTCACAATGCAACAGAGATCACAGGATCCTTGCAGCAGCTTTGCTGAGCACACAACTGCTGCTATTTTGTGGCAGATTATTCTGTCCCATTTCAAATAATGAATCTTAACACTAAGTATCAGTGCTTGAAATGAGATGCCACCCTTCTCCCTGAAGAAACTGACCAGCTTGAGCCATTTCAAAATCCTACCTTTGACTTCAACTGGCACAAGAACGGTAACTTTTCACATGACCCCTAGCTTTTGGGGTAAGACAAGAAAATAGGACTCTGATATATCTTGGCAAGTTTTTCACCACAGACTTTAACATCAACGGGACAGAATAGCCCAGAATTGCTTGATCAGTGGATGAAATGAACATGGATGCATTGGTATTTTGTGCAAGGGCCAACATTTACTACACAGTAAATACATACTTTAATTAAGCCTGAAGACAAAGAGATCAGACTTAAAAATACAAAACTATACCAAGGCCTCCCCAACTGTACTCAACCTTGCATAAACATAGAGGACACCGTTTGACTTGATAAAATCCAGCAGGGATCAAAAGAAGAGGCGTTGCACTCATCATCTCTCATCCTCAACTCCTATCACTCAGTCTGCAGTGGCTCTGATGTTTGTCACGCTTTCCCTAAGCCAGTTTACATCACTGAGCTGGCAGGAAAACAATTCAGCAAAGTACAGCGTCTCTGAGGCATCAGCGAGTAGGATCAGCTCAGCTAAGGGCCTGCAAGCATTGTAGCTTGAGAACACAAACGCCTGGCCAGAAGCACATGGAGAGCAAGCAGCAGCAGAAGGGAAGCCTTTTAGGCAAGTGATGTTGTTACACTAGATAGCTGAGCTTGTCTTCTTCAGATAGCGAAACAAATGGTATTTTGAAGGACACCTATAGAAAACTGAGAAATGTGACTGTACAGTGCAGTGAACAGAGGCACATTATTAAACAAGGCTGAAAGTGTCCCAATCCATTTTGCTCTCTGAACTTGTTTTGCAATCTGTAAGTTAGAGTGGTTGCTTAAAGACCAGGCCTATTTTTGGAAAGAACTAGCACCGCTCTACTTAGTACCCATTTAGCTCAAACCGCTATACTTCTTTGAAGTTTTTGTTTGGTTTTGTTGTTTTTGCTGTAATACAAACAGGACGCTACAGAGTTTATACACGCACAAAAGGTGATCCACTGAATAGCCATATCAATGAAATGTTTATTTCTCCCTAGTTTCAAGAAGTTGGGAGCGCCAGCTTGCTACTCTGTATTCCTCCTACCAACATCCTCAGTGGCTTTCTTACAGAGCTCTTGGCAGACCAGTGAGAAGAATTCAATAGCAAGCACTACTTGGAGTGAGAGAAAGGAAGTCCTCATCTGCCAGCTACCAGCGGCTTCTTTACAATATTCCCATATTTCCTGTAACTGCAGGGTTCATCTTGATTTCTTCTTAAGCCAGCTAGCACAAAAGCAAAATAGATGCAATCGTGGTTAATTTCTGCTACTGTGAATTCCAACTCCAAACAGCTATGACCAAAAAGGAATCCATTCTGTTCCTTAAGAGTTCCAAAAGCAGTAAGATACTGAACTGTTAATATTTATTGTGCAGATTAAAAGAAACGCAGCACAACCCATGACAGGAAAGTCCTATACCATCTTCTCCCTAACAGCCAATAATTCAAAGTATAGTAGAGGCAAAACAACAGCAGCCAAAAACTACAAACTAAGAAGGAATTAAGTTTCAGATTAGGCATTCATTAACCCATGACTTAAAAGGATCTAAGAAATTCTTGGACTAGGTTCAGAGACACATTCCAAGCAGGAAATAGGAGACTTTCTCCCTTTTGTCGTATTTCAGTATCTCAGTAAACACAACTAGTCCTCCAGGAGCTACCTGACAAGATTGTTTTTGCAGCAATCGATAATCTAATGCTACAACTTGACTGCAGGAGGCCAAGTCAAAGCAAGATCCTTCCAAGCCACCACCTGGGTAAGGCCTTACACAACCCTCAGCCAGAAGGCCCTCCTTGAATGCTCTCCTTATTCAAGTTCTTCTCAAATCCACTTATATCAGGACATCAATAATTTACTTCATAGCTGCAGCAAATGTATGTTATACAATTGTCACTTAAGTACACTTCATGGAGTAGTAGTATACTTCGGGAGAGTAAGCCAGCTGCTGTAAGAAAAAAATGACCTATTTCTGCTCAAGTCAACAAATACAAAGGTGAACAACTAAAACACCAAACTATTTTTTCCTGCAGGGAGAAGTCCAAATTACTCACCCTGTTATACATGTATCTAAGCATGAAGTCCAGCAGAAAAGATTTTCCTTTGCGGAAAGCTCCTGCTACAGACACAACTACTATGTTAAGATCTTTGATGTGCTCCTGAAGCAAGATTTTTTCCAATGCTTCTTCATCTAATTCAAAGTTATGGTCATCTTCATGAGCAAGAACAATCTGGATGGGGCGCGGCTTCTCCAAATCCACCTCGTCATCCGAGTCTGGCAGGGCATCTGAGTCGGGTAGAGCATCCTCCTCTTCTTCCTCCTCATAATGCTTACCTGCAAATTGACAGGTTACAGTACATTAGTAAGTCAGAGATTAGGACACTAGACATTTTTGTGAAGTGAAAACTCAAGCTGGACTTGATGATGTTGTTGGGAACGCATGTGTGCAGACAAGATCAACAGCCGTTCCCTGTCCATTTTCAAACCTGGCATGTCGTCTACATTTCAGATTTCAGCATTCCCCAAGTTTTAACAAATCACAAAAGAAAATTGGTTTTATAGCATCAAAAGCAATTTAAGGCTTCTTAAGAATAACTTGCATTAAAAACCTACAAGCCTTTTCTCTCATCTGGAAAAATAGTTGAAGTAAGCTTTCTTGTCCTCTTTGGAACAGCGTAGAGGAAGGTGGTCATCTATAATTGTGAAAAAACAATGTTTTCTGTCAGTTTTGGTAGCCAACGTGTACAAACAAGACCACTGATCTAGTATGTTACCCCAGCACTACATCAGCGAAAGACTAAACTCCTTTCTAATTCCAACTCATTACACCTGTTTCAATTCTCAAATACAACGCAGACTTCAGAGTGACTGTTCACTGCCTGCAAGAGGAAAAAAGCTTGTTTGCACATGTAAGGCCTAACATTTTGGGGATTAAAAAAACAAGCACTGAAGCAGTTTCTGGCTTCATACTTCTTCTATGACACATTATTAAACATGATTCAGTAAGAGTAAGTACCAAGTGTTCCAAAACAGAGTTGAGAATATTAGGAGCTTGTTTTTCAGTCTTTCAGGTCAACCCTTCAGCATCCATTCTTTCAGTAGCTGAAAGAACTCAGGTCAGATTTCATTACTGATGAATGATGAACTAAAAACAACGCAACCCTACAGACATATATCACAATAGTAACAGTATTTTAATCTTTCTGACTTCCAGAAGTCAGGAGTTACTAGGTTAGAGGCCTTTAAAAAGTATAACCACACAAAAGTGTAACCTAGTCTCTCCTCCTGTCCAAGTACCACAATAACAAAGATTGTCCCAGAGAAAAAAAAAAGGAACTCCACCACTGGCCTGATCCCAGTTTTCCTGTTGAGCCTCTGGAAGGGTTCTTGTGTGTACAGAATTGCCTCAAAACTCAGATTTATAGCTTGCCATATTCTGTGAGAAGTCCATGTGCACAAACCTTACTGAGGCATCTCCCTAACAGTTACTCATCTGGGAGCATCACTGTCTGAGTTTCAGTCCGTTGGACTGCTCGTCACGCCAACGTTTACAAGCATCACTTCTGCCAAGAGAATGAAGCAGCCATCTCCAGTCGCACAATGTACACAGGTGTGTTACACAGCCCCGTGCTTCCTGCAGGAGCAGCATCTTCTTGCACTATGTGCCACAAGGCACCACAGAGCCCACCGTGGTTGGATTCATCCACGGCAGAGACCCTGTCAGTGCGAACAGGACCTGCGCCAAATCATTCCTGCCAGATCTTGCATCCAAGGATCCCATCCTCAGCAAGGCTTACGAACAGGACTCTAACACACTGTTTTGTGGATGTAATGAGACATTTGAGTCATTATCAGGGACTTGAAAGATTGGTAACACGGTGACCCTGGAGTTTTTCCAAAAGCTGTCTCTTTAGACAGTTCTGACAGCATTTCACTTTCTTGCAAATCAGAGGGGACACTTCCAATCATCACGTTTGTGCTGCTTCAAAGGCCAGCAGCACTACATCTTTTTTAAAAGATATGCATGTATTGGTTTGAATATATAAAGCTAGTGGAGAACTTGGTTTGAACAGGAAGTAAACTGGAGTGTAAACCCTAAGGAGCTAGAACCACACTTTAGCATTATCCAAGTGGGTGTGCAAAACGGCTCCAAGCATCAGCCTCACTCAGTCTGGCTGACAAAGCAGGCCAAAAAAATTACACCAGCATGTCTGACAAATGGAAGGAATAACTTTAAGAGCAGCTGTCAGCAGGACATCAAGCTACACAAACTACATTGATACAGTACTGGTTGCCATTTCAGAAGAAAAAAAGATCTCACCTTCAGCTAACACTTTTCTATTCTCAGAAATTAAACAAGCCCTCTTTTGAAAAAAAAGTTTACAAAGCAGGATTTGCCCCACATAGAAAGCATTCTTTGTAAGCCAGAAGATATGAGGCCCCAGTGAGGCATGAAGATTTTGACAGTAAAGAAAGCCTTTGACATCACAGCTTAGAAACAAAGGGAATACTTCTATTAATAAAAAACATTAAATAGCTCCAAGAAGAGACTTTTGAATTGTAGCAAAGTACACGCACCTCTGCTTCTATGTATTCCCCAGACAAGTTCAACTTGGTTACTTAAAACAGCCTTATATTCTTTTATTTAAATGTGTATTTCACTGATAGCACTAAGGCATCAAGTTTGTAAACTAAGGTAAACCGTAAAATAATCCAAAGCAGCATCTGCAACTTCTCTGAATTGCAGCCAGACATTAACCACCTCTTCCTACCTGGAAATCATCAGACCCTTAGCAGACCTCAAAGCATGAGCTTTAGCAACACCCTTTTGCCAACACACAAGCCTCTTCACGTCAAGATATTTTCCAGACAAACAAGTAGTGTGATCATTTATCATTAGCTATTTCTAAACAAGCAGATTCTCCCTATCACAACCTGATAGTACTATCAAGAGCTTGCACAGGATAAGTCCATCGGAAGTCCACATCTTGTTAACAGTCTTCTGCACCCCTGCAGCTTATATAACTCAGAGGGGACAAAAGATTCATCTCCAGCCCTGTTCAATTCCTTTTATATTTCACCCACCAGCAAAAACTTGAAAGTAAAGTCCAATACATTGAGTCGCGGGGAGAGAGGTTTGATTTGGGGTCTTTTTTGTTTTTGTTTGGCTGGTGGATTTGTGTTGTATTAGGCTGGCTAGTCCAAAACAAAACCATCTGACAGCTCCCAACCTGCCTACAGAAAACACTATCGTAGACATGAATCAAGCACTTTGAGGTTGGAGAACCACAGCGTTGACAGCTGTAAAGGAAACTCGATCCATCCAGAAGAACTGGTTTCCTAACTTCATCCTCGAGTGGCACAGAACACCCTTCCCTTCAAGAGATTTTGGATGAGTTAGTAATTACTAGGACAGATATTACACAAGGATATAACACATGTTAACTGTGGAACAAGCACTAACGCTTGTCCCAGCAACGCTGTCATTGTATGCTAACCTGTCACCGGCTCCAAGGCAGGCATCATAGCCTTTTTGGCTCTTCATACACCTTCTGGCAGCTTACCCTGTTACTCTGGCTAGTTGCTGTGTCAGAGAGCACTGGAATATGCTGGAAGGCTTTCTAGAAGGCTTCAGTGTCCTGGGCAGAGGGATCACATTCCATTTCCAAGAAGTACTTCCAGAGCAGTGTCTCAAACAATGATCAGGACAAGCAGTCCCACTTCAACGTCTTTTTTTTTTTTTTCGCAAAAGCATTATAACAAGCCTGTATGTAGTTCATATTAAAAAAAAGCTCACAGCACTGTCAAGGAGCTGATGAAATTCAGAACACTCTTATTGACCTACTCCTTACAGTTAGTTAGGGGTGTTTTTTTGTAGTTTTTCCTCTCCTTCCTCACCTGCCCCAGCAGTCATAGCACACTACTACAAATACAGAATTTAAGTGGATTTGTCCTAAAGCCCCATCTAAGGGCCACACGCTGCTCTAGGTTCTTCCAACAGTCCAGTCCCGGCAAATCAAGTGTAAGAAAAATGAGGACTACCCACAGAAGAAGTGGCTTTGCAGCATGATCACCCCTACATCGGAGTGTTTCTAGCCAACTGGACGGTAATTTGGATTTGCACAGCTCCCTCCCTATACAGGTCTCCATGACAACACATCCAGTAAAGCTCAAGAGGCAACCACAGCAGCACAATTCTGTTGCCTTGCGTGGAATTTTTGTTTGCTTTGCTGTTGGCGTTTTTTGTTTTGGAAGACTTAACACTTTGGGAAAGTCCAGTTCCATTCCAGGACTGGGGTTACAGCCCTAGCACATCCACTCATGAGGACTTGGAGAATGGTTGTTCCAGGGGTACGGCACAGAGCTGGTCCCCATGCTGTTGGAAATGCCCATGTGCACAGGAGACTGGGCCTCAGGCTTTCAGTATGCACAGAAAAGCTCTCATCTGTCAGAACACATGGCGTTAGAGCTTGTGGAGCAGCATAGCAGATGCAGAAAGCCATGGCTATGTTTTTTTTTTACAAGCTGTACAGCTGCCCTTTGAGACTTGTGCACTACTGAACGAACGCACTTCGGACTGCACTCACATACCCTGCTCCAGCCAAAGCTAATGCAGGAAGACCATTGACTGGACTCACCCTGAAGTCTGCCACCCGTTCAGTCCTCATCACTCCTTACTCTGTTTCAGCCTCTTCCAGCCTGAATCCTTCAGTTTAAGCATTAGAGCCTCTGCACAATTTCAGCAGTGTGTAATCGCTTCCCGAGCCAGGCGAGCAGGCTAGGAGACGCAGGAGAAGCAAAACCATACAGCAAGGCACAGAAGACGACAGATGTGAGTGGAAGCAAATCCAGCCTCAGGAAGAAACCGCTGGCCAGCTTCCCCAAAAGCTCTGCACTCCATCAGCAACTGCTACAGAAGGCCTGCTGTTGACACTCATCGGCTAAGTGTCCAGAACAAGCAGCATTTGTTGAAACGCTAAGCCAGATTTTGAGAACAGTAACTGCTTGTGTAGGTACAGGGAATATTTTATCTGAACAAACCCAACTAAATAACCCGTTTCTTAAAGTAAGTTAAAGTAAGAGGTAAAACAAACCAAAGCTAATTCCTGCTTCCCCTAAGGGCACAAATAGCAGCTGATGACCTATTTGCCCTGCAGTGTAACAACATGGGAGTGAGAGCAGTCAGCTCAACTTGCATGCTATGAAATAAAAGAGAGAGAACCTGCTTTAAATGCAAGTTTCTCCCCCAACCACATTCACTGAAACCAAATACCGACATAGCTACCTTCAAGTTTCAACCCAAATATAGCCTGAGCTGGTTAAACACCTCATTCACATTCCTTCATAAGAGGAAAGACACACACTAATTGCTAAACTCTGTTTTAAGATACAGTGTGTGTTTCTGATCAACAAGCCCCAAATGCCAACTAGTAATTGCTTCTCTGGACACTGGGGTTGACCCAGACAACTGCACACGGATGCAGCACAACACTGAAGTAAATTTAAGCCACTAAAAAGCAAATGGGATTTAAGACTTGCATTATAAACAGCTAAAGAAGTCACTTTCATTTAGGGTAGAGGGCTCATCAGTGTTCCTTCCATTTGCTCTGTCACAAGGAGTTAGAAAGACTTTCCCATGTCTTTTTTAAGTCTTCAGGTTCGTAGTCTTGATAACCTTGCTTATACAGAAAGCTGCACTTCGCTAGATGTCCATTTGAAATCAGAAGTTCTGGCACTCCTTGCTATGTCAGCACCCGGCATCCCTGAACTCTTTTCCCAATGCTCTACAGAAACAACACATCTGTGTCCTTACAAAGTGACCTAAATCCCCCCAAACACACCCCACTCCACCCACAGTTCAGTCCAGGTCCCCCCACACTTGAATGGAGAAGCAAGCTGAGGCAGACTACACCAACTTTCACCGATCTGGCTTGAAATCCTGCTGTACCTCCACACCCTGAGGGAGTTCACAGCTTCAAGTAAAAGCTTAAAATAAGTTATCGTGAAGAAATCACTGCACCACATTTAAACGCGATGCGTTCTCTCGGAGCTTCACCTAGGAAATCTTCATTAGGCAGAAAGACAAATTATTTAAATGTTTCTCATTTCGATGTAGTGAACCAAGGAGAGTGTAGGCATGTGTGAATTCAATTCCAGAGCATAGAAAAAAAAAATAGGTTAACCTTCAAGCCTTATTTGGACAAGGTAAAAAATCTGGCACATCCAATGTAAAAAAAAAAAATCAGTAGGTTTAAGTCACAAAATTGTCCTCTCCTTTCTCCAGCAGTCCAACTCCATGCAATTAACTCACAGCAAGACCCACATGAAAGTTACGGGGCTGCTGCAGATCTTAATGCATCACTGCTTCCCTATTGCTGCCTAGCAAATACTGCCAAGTAGCTCATTTTAAGGCCAGAAATAATTAAATGTTTTGAATACCTCAGCTATAAATAGGACTGATGAGCTAAGTTCCAAAGACTTATTGGATATCCAAACAAGATTGGCAGAGGAGAAGGGGGGAGAAAGGCACATTTAACTCTCTCTGCTCCTTCAGGGCAACGGGATGTTAAGGGACAGATCTAGAACTGTTACATAAAGTACTAGCAGAAGCGAAAAACCTGAAGCTACAGTTCTGCCAGGAAAGGGGAAAAAAAGATACTCTGATGACCTAGATACCTACGAAGCATCATAACTGATCAGACAATAGGTCTGTCTACTCCTGAAGTGCTTTAAATTGATTTCTGTGTTGAAGGGTCTGCATGCAGGAGCAGAGAGCTCTCCCACAGCTATGCAAAATACTACGCTGGCATTTTGCATTCTCCATTTAACAGGAGAGAAAGGCTGGAGGGAGGCTTCATTTTAATGAAGAGGTGCAGCAAGTAAGTTAACCTTCAAATTCGGCTGTTTCCAGTAAATGCATACAAGCAAGAGCACACCAATGAGCAGATGCTAAGACAGAAGCAGCACAAACTCTGACCCAACCTCGGAACGTAAGCAGCAAAAAGAATTATATATAAAAGGACTGCTTTTCCGAAAGCACACCATGAACTTAGAAGGACGTTTCTCCATAGCTACAAGGAAAAACTTGGAGGGTAGAGATAGTGACAAAGCACGCTCCTCATCCTTCCACTCTGCTGAAAAACCACAGCTATTATTAGCATACTCACTGAAGAGCCTAACAGGATCTCTACCCACAATAAGGTTTACCAGTACTTTTCCAGCCCCCTCAAAGAACGCTGCTCTAAAATATGAAGACTAAGGTAGATGGAAGTACTAAAAGGCCTTTTCCTCATCCTTTCTCCCCATGCCCCGAGTTCTTGAGGACAGGAAGCAGAACAGGCCAGATGTGACAGTGCCCTAGATCACCGTGGACTCTAAAAAACACAAAGTGAAAGCCCTGTGAAGACCGCAGGCTAACTAGACCCTCGCAGGCCATTGCAGATATAAAGCAGGTATACTTCTTGCAGTTCAGAGTATGGTTTTATTTAAGGTCGTCGCTCACCCTAGAAAATCCAGTCAGTATTTTCTAATTGTTTTGGTCCGTAACTGCATTTTATATACTTTGTATGTACTTCCCACACATCAGCAACTAATAACTTAGAGAGTGACCGGCTATCCCAAACCACGGTTTTGGGTGAGAAGAACAGGGAGATAGGAACGAGGTAAGAGATGCCAACTGCAATCATCCCACGTTTGATCTTTAGATTAGTGGCCAGAATAGCTTTAGTCACCCAGCCACATCTGTGATGTGGCCACAGACTCAAGCAAGTGCTGAGTTTTACTATACAGGGAGACATGCTGGAGGGCAAGTTTTTGTATTCACTTCCAGGATAAACAAGCTGTCAGTCAGGAACATCAACAAGTTTAAGAAAAAGAGCAAGTCAGGAGGCTTTTTTTGGATCAGACCATGCTCTGATCTGAAGCCTCCAAGCAAAGTGATCTTCTAGCCTAGCCTTCAGCCTGCATCCAGTTTCCTGCCTCCCCTGAAATACTTGCAGCTTAGACAGCCTCCATCCAGCTTTTCCAGCACTGAACTCCATAATTTTATTCGTTTTCTAGATTTAGTTTCAGAGTGAAGAGCAGTACAGGGAGAGACTGTGTTTCCATTAAGAAACTGCCTTCTCTAGATCACATACCTAGCAGAGCTGACACAGTAACTACCTTCAGACATCTTCATGGAGTATTTCAATCCCTCCCTCCTCTCTCTCTTCCAAGGAAAATGGTTAACCTGGCAGTGTCACTAACACACACACACACAATGTGTTTTCCTCGCTCATGCTTCCCTTTCATGTTCACAGCACAGGAAAACACCACATGCAAACAAAAACAGCGCCCAGAACACCAAGAAGCAAAACAGGAAGAAGCAAAACATACCACACAAATCACATCTCAGGGATAACTGAAACAAAAACAAAGTCACGCCTTGGCGTGTTCCCTTTATCAGGGCTGAAGGAAGAAACTGTTTTCACAGGGCTACAACGCGAGCAGTTTTCCCCGCAGCCCCTGCTGCTAACCACACGCAGAAAGAGCCCTGGGCTGCCCTGTCAGTATCCTGCAACTAACCCACGACACTCAAGGCAACACCTAACCGAGCCCACACCATTCACAACCCCGCACCCGCTCTCCACCATTTCCACCTCTCTGCCAGGTGGAAGTCCCCTGCAAAGACAACAGCCCAAAGTGCATCTTTTCTGCCAACGGGACAGTGCCAGGAACTGCCTCCTCCCTCCCCTGTTGCCTCTCCAAGCCTGCTTCGGCAGCACAGCTGAGGTTTAAGCTCCCCCTCACACAAGGGCTCTCCCACTCCTTCCCATTTCCAGCCCCACGCAGTACCACGCTGCCTTTCCTGCTAATTTTGCAACGCATCCAGCACTGCTGAGAGTCAAGCCAATTAAAAAAAGAACACACACCAGGAGAAAAAGCAATCCAATACGAATCATTTTCTACAAGCTGTATCAGCTCTGTAAGAGTCCAACAAGCACCAGAGGTGAAGACAGGCAAAGTGGAGCTACGCAGCTGCGTTATCTGACCCCACCAGGGCATAGCGTAAGTTCATCTGTACTGCTGAACAGCACACGACTGCTGCCCTCTGCGTTGGCACCACTATCCCAGGTCCAGGCACAAACTTATCTTGAGCAAACAAACACAAGGTGATGTGGTGTGCACCCCGCAGCCTCTGAAACAGCTGTACCAGCACAAACAAGGGGGAGGCACACGATGCTTGACTCAGCACCGGTGCCAAAAGAAACGTTTGGCTTTGTAACTACAAGCTAGGCAAGCTGGAAAACTTCTCCAGACCCCCCGAACACACAAGTACAGTTAAGAAGTGTGTTCATGTGGACACTGACTGAGCGATATGTGATAACTCTGCAAAGATGGGTAGACAACTGGGCTGTAACTGGATCGGACGGTGTGTTGCCAAGGATTTGTCTAGATGTGAAAGAGCTCAGATTTAGGTAGGGTTAGCCAGCACACTTGTTAACCTTCACTTAACAAGGTCTCCTTCCTCTGCAAACGCAGGTTAACACCAGTTTTAGTTTTGTCAGGAAGGCGGGCTAGGATGAGTAACTGGTGGGAAGACCTTGAGCTTAGTGCAGGCCCTCCTGCACCAGAGGAGAGTTCCCTTCGACACCCCTACTGAATACACCGTACTTATTCAGAGTTCTCTGCTGAGTCCTGATTTCAAAAATCACAGCAGTTAATTTGTCACAAGGGCGCTGTAAAACTCTCCCACTTCAGTAGCTCAGTTCCACGCTACAAGCACCTTTGCATCAGTCCAAAGGGCTCAACACTTACCTAATCTTCTTTAACATCATTCACAGCCCTTGTTAATACTGCAGCCTCAAACAGCATTAATAAAAGTCTTCACTTTTTTTTTTTTTAAACCAACACTTTCCTGGAACTGCAAATGCCATTGTTACCTGTATGCTAACAGGGGCTGACCAGTCAAGCCTTGTGGAGAGTATAGCGCTGAGGAAAAGAGGGAATAATCCCAGATGTAAGGAGCAGACAGAAGGGGAACAGGTTACTACCGGTATTTACTTCAAGCTCTCAATGCCAGTACATCTAGCCAATCTAACTACTTTTCTGCAGGACAGCACATCGTATGCTTAATCTTCAAGTGCTTTAATAGCCACCTTGCAATTGGGTACAGGAAGAAAATATGCAACTGTCTGAAGACCACGTTTAATCCCCCTGCAGCCAACAGGTTTGTCTTTGTAGACCCCATGCAGTGATCTCAGTCTGTGGATTCAAGAAGTCTTTCTTCCCAGTGTATTGAGGATAAATCTTGGGGTTAAGTCCAACTTTACAAGATGAACCAAACAGAGATAGCGGTGTGCTGCTTTGTAAAGATCACCAAAGCTTAATCTGGTCAGTTCTAGGGCACTACAGAAATGAGAAGTCAACAACAGTTTAGACCAAACAGCTCGGTTTGATATTTGATTAATGAAACGGTGATATGTCTGCAACTCAGAGTACTTACACCGAATGTTATTCTTAGTCTCAGTGTATCACAAGCCAACTTCCAACCTCTTTAAATGTAGTAGCATTTTAAGGGTCTTCCAAATAAGCAGGACTCTTAGTAGCACCTGAAGGTTCCACAAGTAGTTATTCACATCCACTATTCAAGTGTTCAGAGTGAATAGTGATCATTTTTCTAATGAAAAAAATGAAGCTAAATAGCAGAAGTTGCTTCTTTTAACGCTCCTATCACCATTATTTTATTTAGAAAGGTTCTTCCCCCTTCTAAATCTCAGATCAGGATGTATGATAGATTTCCAATAGCCACTTATTTCTACAGCACTATTAGATCTAGAAAATACCCCAGTTCTGTGCCCTAACACCCAAAAGCATTACTTACTGCACTTTTCCAAACAATTTCCGTACTAAGAAGTCTGACACAGTAGCGTTTAGAAACATTTCCTTTTAAGTATTTTGTGCTGCATTCCCGCCCGTATTCCCATGACAAGCTTAAGACTTCGTTGCTTGGAAGATATGTGATAACCGCCTCAAGGGCGGCTTTCAGCCCATGTTTAGAGTCACACTGCTGTCATTACCAAGAACAATCCCTTGGTATTAGTTTAGAACTACAAAGCATTTAAGAAAACACTCCTCTTAAAATCAATATGACTTCTGAAATGATTTTTCTTGTATCGAGAACCTTTAACGTTGTTTTCTACACCAGTATTTTCACTGCTATTCTATGTCTGTGCAATAGCAGTAAAGGAAGCCAAGCTGCTGCCTCCATGCCCAGCAGTTCAAGTGCTTTGAGTGAATGCTCCTCTCCTGAAATCACTACAGTAATGACTTCCATATTAGGCAGAGGATTTACACACACATTCATTTCTCCCAGTTACTTAAGGTTCCCCACGTAGATCCCAGCACAGAATCAAGGTAAACAAGCAGCCATAAGCCAAAGCCAGAAGACCCTTACACCTACCTCAGGGGCTGAAAATGCAGAAAGGGTTGAGGAAGGGAGGGAAATAGGACAAAGCATACAAGTTTGCAGGCAGTAGTATCACAGGATGGGGCTTAAAGACATGGTTAAAATAACCACACTTACTCTTCCACTCAGCAGTACCATCCTGTTCAAGAAGATAAGAGGTGAGAACAACTTTTCCAAGCACGCACAATGTACGAGAATTAGTCCTAACACATCAGTACAAGCAGTTAATATAGTCTCCAACAGGATTCTATACAATTTTCAAACCAAGGAGAAAAAAGCCTTGTTGTCCTGGAATCATTACACAACATATTGCTCAAGAGACACTTCAAATATTTTACCAATACCCACAAAAACTTACAAATCCAACATGACTGTATTATGCTCTGACACTAACTACAGACTGGAACCTGATTCTCATCTCACTCAAACAACAACTCGCACAAGACCAAACCAAGTTCTGCCTTCCAGTATCAATTTACTGATAATTATATTCTAAAGCCTATGCCTGTAATCTGTACAACATTTTATTAGTTCAAGTCTTCAACTTTGCCACCTTCCAGGTTTTAGCTTCTATTTCTTCTAAGAGAAACCTGCCAAGGCTTAAGTAGCACCAAAAAAAAAACCACCTTGCCATGCAAAAGTCACTGTCATGTGAGCCCAGAAATACAACCAATTAGTTCATCCTCTACACTGAAAATAAAACAAAATACAACTAGAACAAGAAAAAGTTAGCTATGAACTACATAAACGAGACATCTCCACTCTTAGCAAAAGAGTATCAGAATACCCTTCATACAGCATACAAGCTGTAAATCCGAGGCCCAGTGACTGAGCTGTAAGCTGAGTCCTTTCTCAAAAAGCACTTCGTGCACTCTTACAGCCTTGACAGTTCTTATCCATTCCTGTAGGACGGAGAAGAGCAGGGTGAAAGACTTCTCAAAGTTAGCCTTTCAAGAATCATTTCTGCATTTCGTTTTCACATGAACTTCTCTTTTGCATTATATTTGCTAAGAAAATAACACATCATTATTTTAGCCTCTTAGCCTTGCTCATGCATTCACCAAGTCATCCTATAACTCATTTACCTGCATTCAGTCGGGGAATTTGTCAGACCACCCTGGATGCTGCATGGCTCAGTAATGCTATCTTTGGTGTCAACTATTCTGCTTTAAGTTCTTCCAGCCATTAACAGGAGCCAGCTAGTAACCAATATAAAATTAGCATAGCTATTTTTTCCTCTGTTTACTTAATGGGAAAGGGAGAAAAGACTTATTTAGCTTCAGAGATCATACTAAGCACTAAGACCTACTATTCTCACACCAGAATGTGGAACAAACTAGTCTTGTTACCTTAAGGAGTAACAACCCCATGTAGTAGCAGGGGTTTGCAGTAGCTGTCTCCAGGCAAAGCAAATGGATAGCTTCAGGATATGCAAGCACATGAACAACCTGCTACGGAGGTAATTCATTAAGTGAACTTACCATCCATGGTGCTATAATGGCATGCATATGCTCCCTCCCAGAAGGGAAAGTAAGGGTAAGCTCCTTGCTTTGCTGCAGAGTAAGAACTCCAGTCAGACACCAGCAGGTAGTTACTTGCTCAGCATTACTTTATGCTTTAGGTCACCTCACAGCAACTTGTTTGTACAGCTACACAAGATAATGGGCGTGATAATGGGCGTAACCTTCAAGTCAACCAAGAATTACCAGTGGGAGAAGGCAGACAGATCTTCAAATTCCCCAGATTTCATTTCAAGTTTGCTAAGTGGACAGTAAAAAAGACTTCAGAAGCTTAAACACCTTCTGAGTTCCTCAGATTTTTACAGTGAACGTGTTTCAAAACACATCTTCAGTACGCACAGAATCTTGCTTTCCTGGAAATGAATACTACACAAAATATATCAGTATCTTTCTGATATAAACAGAAGTTAGAAGCCAGGCAAGTTAGCCATCAATGCCCTGAGAAAATCAGTTCCTATTACATATTAATTCATTGATAGTAATGACTTGATTACTGTCCTTACTCTAATAGACAGTACTCATTTCATATCGATCATCTCTTTGCAGCTAACCAAAGTAGCAGACATCAATCTTAGTGATGTTTTCACATGTATTTCAAACTTGCTCATGAAACATGTTTGTTCTGGCGTTCGTAACAAACCCCCACCCTGCAAATACATTCAGATGTAAATCAACTTTACGGCACTACAACGTCCAAGTCAGCTCTAGGATAAATTAATATTCTTAATGTCAAGAACAACCTTCAGCAAATAAGTAAAGCTGCTTTCATCTTTCCTCCTGGACAGCTCAACATTAAAGTTCAGGTTGCTAGAAGTGTTTTGAGAAATAGACCCACACGTTTTCCAGTAAGAATAAAGTCTTCAGAACCAACGCATGTAATTACTTCTGAAAATTTCTAGTTGCTCATGAATGACAAACACAGCAAGCCTATGCAGATACCTATAAAATATTTGTGTCTTGTTCACTTTCCATAGTTGAGATTAAAGACAAAACCTCGAAACACTAACAATTAGTGTAGAAAGTTTGAGATGTTAACACAGGATTTAGCAAAAAGTTGGAAAACAGCACTCAAACTGGCAAGCTGAATATCCCATTGTGGGCACAGCACACAGCAAGAACAAGGAAACAAGTCTAACCTAGAAGTTTAAAACTTCCCATTAGATGACTGCCATATCAGAACCTCAAAAATCATCCCCAGGATGGGGTTTGTTTATAACTACAGTGCAGTAACAAAAAACAACTTCAAACTTTACTGAAAGACAGATTTAAGTGAAACTTGGCAGCTTTCCTTATGAATGTCCTTGGAACAGTTAAAACTTTTTACAGGCTGTGATGAGATGTACAACATTCTACTAATGACAGGCACAAAGTTGAAACAAGTTACAGTGCTGAAATAAAACCTGTGATCTGACTTGTGCTAAAAGACTAACGCACCAAGACATGGTTCACTACCAAAGCAAAAACATGAAATCATTTACCTGCACTTCAGTCTGCTCATTACATGGTATCACAGTTGGGCAAACCTCAGAGTTGGAGAGGTTGTGACACTGCCATCAAGAGCTAAGCGCTTTGCTATTGCAGAGAAAAATCCCCATCCCTCCTCCTCTCCAACACACCTGCATTTATCCACAGTCTAGCCAGCTTGAGGTAGTACTCCTATTCTTATTAGGACACGGAGAGAGCAGAGACACTCGTGTATCATTGTATCTTGCTCCAGTCAGTAGTACTTCGTTAGTCTAGTCAGTAAGCAAATATTAATCACGGATATTTAACTGAAACACGGGAACCACAGTCACCACACAGTTCCTGAGAAGTATCAGCCCCCATATGAGATCTGGCTCACGCACTCCAGCCCACCTGACACAAACAAGAGCAGCCTGGCCTCCTGAACAAGGAGAGGGCACCATATTTAAAGGAATGCTTTCAGGATAGTTCCAGCACTGAACAGCTTAACTTGAACCATTTTAGAAGTGTCTTTAAGTTGCCAGCAAGGGAACAACATGAAAAGGGAAGAATCCAGCTTTCCGCAACCCCTCTGCCTGCTTTCAAAAGATTTACAGTTGAAACACCGGAGAGCTGCGGCTATTATTTAAGAAGGGATTATAACATCATTAGTGACTTTACTGTAAGCTGGAACAGAACAGCTGTTAAGCAACACTTGGTAATGGTACAAGAGAAGTTATAAGCCTCTCCTGTTACATTCCTTTTCTTGCAACTATTCCAGTGTACCACACTCCTTTATTTCATTATACAGAAAGCTCGTCTGCAGGCAAGCACAGATCACCCATAGCTGTACAGGCAGACCCTGTCAATTAAGCTGTTCCATGCCCAAAATACCCAAGCAACTTAATAGTGACATGCTCTTGTTTCCATCACTAATGATGACATAGCTACCTTGAAGGCCATTTATTACAGGTGTGCTCTGGTGCTTACTCTGGCCCTGAGAAAGTTAAGCAATAATCTAACACTTTATCTAAGATTATTAAACCACGTACTGCTGAGAACAGAGAACCACCAAAGAAAATTAAGCAGTACTAACAGTGGAGGGAGGAAAAATAAGAAACCAATACTCAAGCATTATACCCTCAGTTTCAATCTGTTTTAAGTCATTAAAATTGCAGTGCTGCCAAACATACTCAGCCATTTCCACATGCTCAATAGTTTTTGCCTTTTCCTCCCCATAAGAAAGTCAGCAGAGTAGCTGCTCTGCACCTGCCAGTTTACAGCGCTCTTAGACTTCCCAGTTCCTAGCTGGCTCGTAGATGAAGCAATTCAAACCAACAACGCCACATGGCATCTGCTAGCTTTTGTTTAACCATGCCCAGTTCCACCACTCTAACAAATTAAAGAGTTGTACAGCGATGTGAAAACAGTTCAACACTAAAACCTGATGCAATTCGGATTGGCGTTTAGACCGGTAGCATCTCTGCAAGCCCTGGGTCCCCCTTAAAATGGGAGCATGGTGGGTATAGTTGTAAAGACGAAGCTTTTGAGCTATCCCGGTAGGATATCCTGGAGAAACGAACTTGTGCAAAGATGCATATGCAGTTATAAACCTGAAGCGTCTAAACTATGCTGGTAGGATATCCCGGAGAAATGAACTTGTATAGAGGCACCGTGCAAACTCCAGCACGCCCGCGGCCGGACGCCCAGCCGGAGAGCCGTCCCCCCGCCGCAGGAGACTGCATTCCGGGCACCAGCACCGTGCCAGCTCCGCGGGGAGCCTGCCCGCCGCCTCCTTCCCCGCACCGAGGGAGGCGGCCCGGCGGAAAGCAGCTCCCCGGGGCCTGCCCCCGCTCCCCCAGCGGCACGGAACGAGGTCACCGGCCGCCGGCAAGCGACGAGAGGACCGGAGGACCGCGGCCGCCCCCGCCGCGCAGCGGAGCCCCCCTCCCGCCGCCGCCGCCCCCGCCATTTTGAGGAGGGGGGGAGAAGAGAAAACCCGGGGCCTCCCCCCGCCGACGGGACCGGGACGCGGCCCCGCGCCGCGCCTCGCCACCGGGAGCCGTGGGGGCGGCCGGGTGCCGTTACCGGGCGCCTCTCAGCCCGGCGGGGCCGCCGCGGGGGGGCCGCGTTACCTGCCGGCTCGGGCCGTTGGCGGGCCGGACCCCTGCGCCGCGCCGCGTCCCTGGCCGCCATCTTGTGCGGGTTTAAAATTAACTCGCCGTGACGTCAGAGCTTCGCCGCCGAGACCTCGCGCGGCCGCCGGCGGCGCGCTCAAGGCGCGGGCACGCCGGGTCCTAGCGCCGCACCACCGACTGGCGGGGAGGGGCGGCGGCGCATGCGCGGTGCGCGCCGCCCGCTGATGTGAGGGGGCAGCCGTGAAGTACTCCCACGTACTGTCCCCTCAGGCTCTGCCCCAGCAGCCTTTACAGAATCACAGAAGCATCTAGGTTGGAAGAGACCTCCAAGATCACCGAGTCCAACCTCTGACCTAACGCTAACAAGTCCGCCACTAAACCATATCACTAAGCTCTACATCTAAACGTCTTTTAAAGACCTCCAGGGATGGCGACTCAACCACTTCCCTGGGCAGCCCATTCCAATGCCTAACAACCCTTTCGGTAAAGAAGTTCTTCCTAATATCCAACCTAAACCTCCCCGGTGCAACTTTAGCCCATTTCCCCTCATCCTGTCACCAGGCACGTGGGAGAATAGACCAACCCCTACCTCGCTACAGCCTCCTTTAAGGTACCTGTAGATTAATGAAACCCTACAGAAGGGTGTTAGGCCTGTTATTAAAGACCTGAGCACTCCTGCTCGGTCTAAGTGACCGTCACACCATGGCTTCTTTGGCTGGTCAATGTGAAGTGGGAGCAGCTTTGCAGAAAGCTGGCTCGCCACAGCCACGTACCTGCTGCCTCTCTGTGAAAGTCCTGAGTTACACCACACCTTAGTCCTGAGGCACAGCTTCCGAGTGACAGAAAACACAAGTTTTAATAGTTTGGCCTAAATGGAGGTGGAAGGAAAAGTCAGATCGAAAGCCAACACACTCTTTGTTGAGGCCCCACAATTCTTTCTAAACCTCCTCCAAATCCCTCTTCTGGTAGGGCATTGGGCCTTCATAATGTTGGGATCCATCCCACTCGGTGACAGTCCCTGCCTAAATGACCTCAACATCCAAAAGAGCCAGCATAACCACAGCAGATAACTGCAGGACGATACAGCAGCCAAACTAATATCATACATTCAGTTATTCCACTTGTAATAGTAAAATATGCAATACTGTAAAACTGTCAAGAAGAATTTTACTGCACTAGACTTAAGTCAGCATAAACAGTAGCAGAATGCCACCCCTTTGCAGAGAAGGGCAGAGAAAAATGTTGCTATTGGCCTCTTGCAGTTTAATACCCCTGCTTATTTGCGGCAGCTCGCAATGAAAAGTGAGTGCGTCACTGCCCGTCCTTCTAGCCTCATCCCAAGTCAACAGGAAAACTTTCCTTGACATCAGAAAGGACCTAGCACACGCTCTACTTTCCTTATTTTAGGAATTTAGGAAAGGAGGAATTCAGGAATATTTCAGGCATATATAGGAGATCAGGCAATGGAAATACCTTGAGGTGAAAACACATTGAAAGCCAGAAACCCTAGTAACTATGATGAAGTAAAGATTCAGTAGCTCAGTATGAAAACTAAAGAGCTGGGAAGAAAACAACACTAAATAAATTTTCCAGTTCTGTTGTTAGTAAACAACCTTATTTCTGATCAAGTCTGGAACTGTTTACACGGATAAGCGTTTGAAATACTGCATGTACAGATAGATAGATTTCTACCCCATGCAGTAGGATTTGCTGCTGCTGTAATGTGAGAACAGAAGTCAAGAAGTTAGAGGTCAGAAGGCTCAAACTTAATTCTGTCCTGTTCACATGAAGAAAGGAGATGTTTTCTGAGCTGAGGATTTTCCCCCCAAAACATTAACTCCTGGCTGCGAAGGTCCCCATCTCCACTACGCTCCCAGCTGCTTGCCACTTTCCTCTGAGGCAGGCTAGCAAAGAGTTGGTGTTAGAACTGCATAAGCCAAGCATTGACTTGACACTAAAATAAATACTGGATCAGACTAAGATTTTTCACACTTTTCTGTGTAAACCGCTCCTCTATCTCTGTCTCTAACCTTTGTGATGCCACTGGGTTTGTTTAATGTGACCTTCAGGACAACAAATCAGCGAGCCCAACACCCACCTGAGTCACACTGAATACCACACCGGGGCTGGGGAACAGAGCAGTCTCCCATCCTGAAGGGCTGCGGGTCCTGGGATGAGCTGGAGAGGCCTCTACCAGAGGTACTGCACTTACCAGTGTCTCTCCTCATCTGTTCAGGGCTGTAGAGTCCAAACAAACGACAGGGCCAGTCTCACTCTTCCCTCCAAGCTGTGCAGGGCTGCAGGGAAAGCTGGGGACAGCCAGCAGTGAGATAAAGGCAGTTCTTCTGGCAAAGCCCCCTGTCCTCAGCAATAAGACATCTCTTTGCTAGCTCTGGGAGCAGCCGGGGTGAGCTACTACCCGACCAGACACCGCCGAGGCAGCCACGTCACTCAGCCAAGCCTGAGATTTCCTAACAGTCTCCCATTGAGAAATCCACCCAGCTCTCAGGCTTGCTCACAGAGCCAAAAGCATGCCCCTCAGAGCTAGGACAAACCCCACAAGGACTCTCATCTTGCTTTTGCCACTGAGAGTCACCCAGACTAGAGAAGACTCTGTAGCAAACCTTGCTCCCTGCCCACACGCAGAAACGCTGTGCTGGGTCCTGCCCAGGCTGGCTGGCATTTGCCTCGCAACCTTTGTGAGGACCCCAACCCCACAAACAAGCTTGGTTTCCTGTTCTTTTTTCCCCACACTGATGTTCACCACTCCCCACAAGCACCTCTCTCAGATGTGTACATCACACAGGTGATCTCAAACTTGTCACGTCACCAGAGAGTGCTCAGCACAGCCCTGAGCTTGTAGCTACGTGCGTGTTTGCTGTGGTGTGTAGCAAGCACATGACTTAAGGTTTGCCCAGGCAAAGCCAAGGTAGGGCTCAGCACATATCCATACCAGGTTGGATACCTTCAGCTCTGCGTGAGCATAGAAATACAGGACACCACCCCTACCTGGGCAAAGCAGCTTACCTGCAGAGAGCTCTGAGGAAGCAGAGAGGCTGTTGGGAACAAAACAGGAGTTGGGAAGAGGAGGAAAAAACAATTTACCAAATCTCCTGAACCTGCAGCTGTCCTGCATGCTTAAAGGAGACACCGTTTTAGCTGGCAGCAGCACATGTGCTCAAGAGACACAGAGCAGCCCCTCGCATACCACTCATTTATAGCAAGCTGAGTGGGAGACACGTCCCATCTCCCCCGGTGATGACTCAAGAGCTGCTCCTCTGGGGAGGATGAAATAACGTTGAATTTTAGCTGTTGTCAGAGCAGCTCAGAGCGTGTTGCTAGGCACCAGCTGCAGGAATTGCCTGCAGGTGCTTTCGCACGAGGGGCTGAGCCAGTTTACTGCCCCCCCGACACAAAACTGGGATTGTAGGCTGAGTGCCAAACACCTTTGAAGCGGGGCGTAATCCATTCTCAGCCTGAGAGAGTCATTGCACAACCTCCCCTGGATTAAGGGTTTAAATCAAGGGGCTGTGGCGCAGCCAGGGGAAGGGCAGTGGGCAGGCTCCAGAGCAATGCTCTGCATCGTGGTAGTGCTTAGGGAGGCTCTGCTCCTTTCTCTGGGGTGGTAGCAACCCTGCAGGTGCAAGCGGAGAGGAAGTCTTCTCCTCTGTCCTGCCTTGTCTTCCCTTATCAGGGTGATTGAAGTTTTCAGAGGATTGAATAACTAAGAGGTTTACTTCTGCTGGTGGAAATGAAGATCTCTAACCAGCTGAAGCTTTCATGTGCAAACATTTACTCAAACTAACTCCTATCATTTGGCTCTGTATAAACCCGGCGCAATCTCCATCGCGCTGTTATGCAAGAGCATAATGAGATGCGGCCACCTCCAAAGCCTGGGCTCGATACTGACTCTTACAGAAGGTGCAGTGCTGCTAACAGAACACTAACACACCTGCAACCCCCCGGGCTGCCCACTGCCAAAGGAGATGTCTCTGCCTACAGGCAGCGCGCTGCCCCTGGCCTTGCCCAGAGGCTGTGTCTGCCTGCAGGTTTGTGACCTGCCTGTGTGCAGGTCAGTGACACTAGCCTGGGAGTGGGGAGTGTGTACACACAGGTCAAATGCCAGCATGATGAAACGTTTTTCCACAAAAGTTTTAAACTGGTTTGTTTTTTTGTTTGTTTGGGTTTTTTTCACCTGTCCTGGACCTTTCTATGTACCTGGGGGTTCAGGTCGCTTTGGTGGCCTTTCCAATGGCTCCTTGGCCCAGCAAAGCCAACACAAAGACTTATCCACGTGCCTGGACTCTAGCTCCCAAACCTCTTGTCCTAGAAAAAGAGGAATTGCTCCAGCTGTCACTGCAATGCCCATCAAACAGAAATAATCACTGAACCAGTAGGGCCTCCCCCCAGGGCACGGAGCTGTTCTGCTCTGCTGATACAAACAGCGAGGCACTTGGCTCCAGAAAAGGAGAGCCCAGTGGTGGCTACGCGATGGGCGATACCATGCTTCAGTCCACGCTGCTGGTGCTTTTTCAGCATAAAAAGGTCACGTTACCAGAGCCAGTTGGGGATGAGGGAAAGTACTGCACCATCGCAGGAGCATCAGCATCAATTTAGGGTCTCGTTTGGCAAAAATGCTGAGTAGACGTTTTATTATTTAATGTAGTGCAGTGAGACAGATTACTTAGTGTGCTGCCCTTGGAGCTTACCTGATCTTTCACATCACAAGCTAACTCCTCCTCTCCAGGGCAAAGCACCACTGGGTTGTACTGATTTGGGTAAAGCGGTGCAGCTTTACACCGGGGGAGGGTATTTTGCATTGAGCCCTGTGCAGACAGACCTGGCTCCCGGTTGTTTGCAGGACTGAATATGATTGCCCCGGTGTACAAAGGGTGCTAATTACACAGCAGAGTTTATTTGCATCCTTCACAGCTACGTGACTGGTGCTCTGCTGGGCGAGATTTACAGGTCCCACAAGGAGGCGGGTGGTTCATTCCCAGGGTTTCACATGGTTTCTTCCAGTGCAGGTCCAGACTAGCTACGGGAGAGATGAGTTTTGCTTAAAAGAGGGATTCTGCTGTGAGTTCCCACGGCACAAAAAAAGCTGAGGTGCAGCTCAGCCACAGCCCACCCTGCCGCACCTGGCTTCTCCCCCGAGTGGGAGAAGATTTGGGCTATCATAGGCTGCCTCACCAAGGACACAGGTAGCAAAGCCCAAGCCTCAAAGATGGGGTAGTCATCAGCAGGAGCTTGTGTGAGACCCCGTGGTGGCAGCGCCTGGGTCTCTGGGGATCAGAGCTTCTTCCACCAGCACCGTGGGATTAGGAGGGCAAAGGGCTGGCTCCCACGTTCTGCCCTGAGCCAGGCTTGGATGTGGGGCACAATCCTTAACACAGCGATGAAACTGCCTGGATTCAACCTCTGGCATCAAATCAAAGCCCGGGGCTGAGTCTAGACGTGAAGCACCAGACAGCTCCGCCATCTGCATTTCCAGCTTCAGGCCAACCTAGGCCAAGCCTAGGACACAAAGCAGAATGTGCTGCTTAAATCCACCTGGATTAACATGTGAATTTAAGTAGATCGAATTTACTCTCAGTAAAAACTAGTTTACCCTCTAGAAAATGGCGTTTAGTCTTTCTCCAAGCCCATTTCAATGTACCTGAGCAGGGGGCCTGCACTACGGCCGTGGGCAATTGCAATGAAACAGGCAGTCGAGTTTTAGCAGTACCCAGAGGATGGGGTGAGAGCAAGGTCCTGTTGCCTTTGGCTTTACGCCAGTCTGACGCAGAGGTTGTCCTGCCCCAAAACTCCTCTGTAACGCAGGAGAGAGTGGGGAGGGCAGAGCATGGGCAAGGCACAGTCACAGGGGCTGGTACCTATGGGCCCCAGTCCTGCCCGCTGGCTTGCTCCAACACCACCAAAGTGCACGTGTCCTCGCAGAAGAGCACAGTACAAGTTTTTTTGCTGGGGACTGCTCTTTGAGAGTGTGTCTGGGTCCTCCAGGAAGACAACTTTTCCAGAAGTAAAATGGACTCAGGCGCTGTCCTCGCTCTGTGCACCAGGTCAGCCACAAAAGGCCAGTGTAACAGCGGCTTTCATCACATTGAGGTAGTTTGACAAAAGAAGGCTCCAATGGCTTATCACAGGAAAAAAACATAGGAAGATTTGGAAATAATAGTCAGGGGGATGTCATCTATTTTGAGCAGATAAGTAACGTTAGCTTGGGAGAAAGAGAGAAATAAAGAGAGAAGGCATTTTACTCCTTACCTGATTCTCCCCACCCCGGGTAAATGCAGCCTGGCTGTAGTAGAGGGTTAGCTGCCCAAACTCGAATTCATTGGAGATCCCAGGATTAAGTTACAATCATTTGATCTCAGCTTAAACAGTGGATGAGCACCACAAAGGATAGCTTAAAACATTTGGAAAGGTGTTAAAAGAAAAGCAAGCAGGATTAAACAGCAAAATAGCTGTGTTAAGCCAGAACGCCTCCCTGGATCACAAGAAACTGGGCACCGAAGAACCTGCCAGCAGAGACAGATGAGCACACAACGTGCCACAGCTTTGCGGCACTTGGGCGGTGAGGAGTGCACCGTAAAGGAAAAGCAGGGCAGCCTGCTGTCGGGGCAGGTGAGCTGTGTGTGTGGCACGAGTGATCTGCCCCACAGCAGCCTCCGGGACGGAGCAGAAGGGACCGCAGGGAACCCAGCTTATGACTCCCGTCTGCTTTGTGAGCAGTGCTGTGGGAAGAGAGAGGCACCGGGGCTGCCACCTGGCTGTCACTCCAGGTGAGGGGTGCTTGGCATCGGCCCCAGCCCAACTGCTCCCACATCAGCTTTGGCCTCTGGTTCCTGGGCCAGTTCTCAGCATGGTTGAATCTTCTGGACCTTGGTGCAGGGAGAGGCAGAGCAGGAACAGGCAAAACCAAGAAGCTTGGAGCATCATTCCTCCACCACCCCGACGCTGTTCTGTGCCTGTCAGTGCAGGATTTGGGGGGCACAACACAAGTGAGGGATAACTCGGGCTTCCTTCGTGCCATCCAGTCATCCCCCCACTGTCTCCATTTCCCATCTACCCTCTGAGCTGAAAACAACAAGAACTCACCCTGCCCTGCGCCAGTTTGTTGCGCTCGTGTTGAGCTGCTCTCCCTCACCCTCACAGCCACCTGCCAAATATCCTTATGAGGAAGAAAATAGGCAAAAATAGGCTAACTAGCTGTAAATGCGTGCTAGAGGAAGGCAGCCTCAAGGCAGCAAGGCACGGGCTCACAGCATGGCACGGCCACTCCCCAGCTTTGCTCTGGGAGCTTTCCCTGTGCCACCAGCCCAGCCTCTCCCTGGACTCGGCCTCCATTTTCTAGAACAAATCGTCACAGCTCCCTCAAGACACTGCTTGTTTGCGGCCAACATGGATCATCCCTAGCCCTTCCTACAGGGTTCCCGGTGTCCTCCACGTGCCTTTTTCAGCTATTTTGTTCTGCAGCATCTTTGAAATCATTTGTACAGGGCTGTTTAGCCAGTCCCAGGTGGGCAGCAGTGCCCAAAATTGGTGACTTGAGAGTGTGACAGTGGCCCAGCCCCTGCGTGCTGGTAAGCAGTGCGTGGGGGGGCTCATCCCCACCCAGAGAGGTTTGTGTCGGGTGGCCCCAGCCCCAGCTTTTGCTTCACCACAGCTTTATGAGATGCAGAGAGCAGCTCCCTGCTGCAAACATCGCGACGCTGGGTTTGCAAAGAGGTCGTGGCGTTGTGAGCCTGGTGCGCCCCTCATCAAAAAGCACCTGGCAACAGGGAACCCCAGGGCAGCAGCAAGGATGGGCCTGATCGTGGGATGCCCCAAAGCATGTAACTGCTTTTCCTGCTTCTTGCCCGGGGTACGGCAGTCCCGCAAAGCACAGCCTGTTTTCCAGGCAGCTCCGCTGCCAGCTGCAGCCACCTGGCAGGCACAGCGGCCCCGGACGATTATTTAACAGCGGATTGTATAACAGACATTACATTTCTGTCCCTGACCTCAGCCCTGGGACATCTCCCACCCGGAAAACTTCCAGTCTAATCTTTCAGACCTGGGGGGAGCAGCCTTGGGCATCTGACACCATCCCTCAGATAATCTGGGGGGAACTGGCTGGCTCTGGGCTGCCTTGCACACCCCAGATGCACGGGAAGGAGGAGAGGAGGGAACTTAACACCCCACCACAAGCCCAGGGGTGGAGACTGCTGGTTTAGACCCATCTCATCCTGCAATCAATGAAAACCAGGTTCTTCTAAAGCCTTATTTGAACAGATGCAACAAGGAGCTTGTTTCTGAGCTCGGCTTCAGCCTGTCCCAGCTCTTGGTGTCTGCAGGCAGCTCCCCACAGGATGAGTATGCAGCAGCCGGGCGGATGGAGAGAACCCACCAGGGCTACCAGGCTGGTCAAGGCCAGGAGTCACCACCTGCATGGAGCAGTGAAGATATCTGGCTGTTAGTGGAAGGAGAAGGGCTCGCAAGGATTTAGCAAGAGCCCGTGGTTCTTTGGGAGGCAGGTACAGGGAGGATGGGGCCAGTCTTCCCGAGAGGTCAAGACAGTATAACATGAGGTGACAGGCAGAGATTGCAGCCCGGCTGGTTCAGGCAGGGCATTAGGAAAATTTCCCCAGAAGGGTGGCGCAGCCCTGGGACGCGTGCTCAGAGAGGAGGGGTCTCCATCCTTGACATTTTCAAGCCCTAGCTCCCCAAAGCCCCCGCTGCTCTGCCCCAGCCCTGGCGATAGTCCTGCTCTAAGGGTGGGCTGGATGAGAGACGTCAACAGGCCCCTTCCCACCAGCACTGCTATCAGTACACGATAGAGCAGGTGGCAAACGTACACCAACCGAGCTGAAAACAGCCTCCTGCCTTCAGCCATACACACCAACTTACATCAAACACTGTTCGTACAACCTCCAAAGGTGTACCTGCTCAGGGATGCAGCCCACAGAGGGGTTTGCAGCAGCCAGAGCCTGAGGTTGCAGTTTACGGCAAAACAGCCCCAGGGAAAAAAAAAAAAGGTTCAAAAGTCAAAATCTGTTACATAAAATCCGTGACTCTTTCCACAGCTGGGCAAGGGAGCCAGCTGCTGCAACGTAATTAAGTCCAACCATTAATCAAGGGCCTAAAAGGCACGATGCTCTCTGAGGAGCAGGGCACTGCACTACCGAGCCTGAGGTCTGTGCCGGTCGGCTCTAGGAGATGCCTTAGAGGTAGGCAGCACAAGCCATCCATGCTTTCAAAGAAGTGTGGTGGTTCTTTAACGCAGAAAACTTTTTGGCTGTTTCAAAGCCAAACTGCCCTCTCCCTTTGGGTTAAATCTCAGCTGTCGGAAGCAGCAGCGCCTTGCTAGGAGGGGTTTGATTGTGCAGAGCTGGTTTGTTTCATTTACAGGCCGCAGGGAACCACTTTGGGGCTGGTCCTTGGATCTTAAAAGCTTCGTGCGCATGCCTGGTGCTTTGCATGGCGAGAAGGTTCAGCGAGTCACAGCTGTCGGAGGGGTCCTGGCACGGGGAAGGTGCAGGACCCGTGCCTCACCCCAGCCAGCAGGACAAATGTCACCATGTTCTGCGCCTGGCCTGACCCCCTGGGGCCGGGGCTGCTGGCAGCTTCCCTTCCCCTTTCTGCTCACTCCTGTCCCCAGCAAGACAGCTCCAAAGCACCAGGGCAGCTTGTGCAAGAGGCAACGCAGAGCCTGGAGGTAGAGGACTGCTAGAAATGCCAAACTGAGCTTCCCTCCCCCAAGAGTTACAAAATCCATGGCCAAGGTTAAGCACTGTGAAAGACCTCTGGACTGGGGCTGCCTCTTAAGGAGCACGTGCCCTGGCCTGCAAGGAAGGAGCACAGACAAAAGGAAAACAAAATAAAACACCAAATAAAGCAAATCCAGAAGGAAAGGAGAGCAAGGGAGAGACCAGGCTGAAGGCAGGGAGGGCGATGGCACAACCAGACCAAGGTGCTCAGGTATTCACCACATTACATAGTTGCTGCGTGACTAACACCGTTCACCTTCTGAAACCTGTCTGAAGCCAGTTTCTGTTACCTTTAATGAGGACAGAAACCAAAAAGAAGGCAGACACCTTCCCAAAATAACCAACGTGGGTTATGTCACAACCAATTGTTTTCCTTTGGCTATACGCTACCTGGCTCCAATGTTGCAGCTGGCCCTGGTCTTTTCCAGGAGCAAAGACAGCCCAAAGGAAGCCAGGGAAGGGGCCGGAGCTCGACAGCAAACAGCTGCTGAGACCAAGCCTTGGCCAGGCTCCCGCTGTGACCCAAGGCAGCCTCCACCAGCATTCACATTCCTCCCTCGCCAGCCTCTCCCTTCTACAGCCCGTCGTGATGATGCAGCCTAATGCCTCTTTGCTAAACCTCTCTGCATTTATTTAACAAATACTCCTCTGAGGTCCCACGCTATTGCATCTGGTCACTGGATCCTTTTCCATTCTGTCCCCTGGTGGAAGTGAGCCCATTTGTCTTGCATTTGTTCTTCTTAAGGCAGGCTGACGTTTATCCACTTTCACTGAAGCATCAAGGGCATTTGCACACGTCTGGAAGCATATCAGCTCCCTCAAGGAAAAGAGGTGAAATATCCTCCCTCGCCTGGTAGATTAAATTGCTTACACAAGTGGAATCAAATCCAGGTTTCTGGGTTATCTAGTGGAGCTCTTCTGCAATGCTGCTTTTTAGGAGAGGGGTTGCAGAGACGTCTTAGCTCACGCCCCAGAGCTGGCAAGGCTGCAGCAGAGATTCAGACATCGAGTTTTCCAATGCGGATGTTTCTGGATAACCCAGGGAGGATTCCCAGGGCGAGGATGGGTTTCTGCAGGAACAACTGCACACACCACCCTCTCCAAAGCGTAGCCGTGATCAGCAACGCGTGGGCTTGCTGCCCTTGGCACACTCCTGCAGTCTCTCTTCGCTCACAGATGTCTCGGCAAACTGCCCCGCACGAGCTGGAGTGGCTGTCCTGGCAAATAACAGAGTCCTGACTCGAGCAGCTGGGAGTTCCTGCACACATCTAGCTTCGTACATCCCTGTGGTGATACAGCACAGGGACTACAGAAGAGCATCCTGTGACCTCCAGCAGCCTACAAGCACAAAGCAAAGGCAGCATAAAAGCTACCCAAGACAGGGCTTGTGTAAGGTGTTACCATCTCCAGCCCAGCCACCAGCCTTTGGCTGCAGATCCCTGCCCACAGCTGAAGTGCTGGGGAGAGGTGGGTGCACGTTCCCCAGCACTGAACTTGGAGCAAAGGGACCCAAATTCCTTGCTGCCACCTGCTGTCCCCTGCCAGCAGGGCAGGGCCCTGCCCCGCTGCCCTCCACAAGGCACCAGAGACCCCAAAGGCTGGCCTGTAGGCCCAGAAACACAAGAACGGGAACTTTCCTTCCTAATCCTCCTGGTCACATGCTCCAAAAGTGCATTTGATGGAGCTGTCAAGTTTGAATCTTGTGTTAAGATTATCACAAAGGTTGCCAGACCTGAAAGAGGCATTTTATTTGCAATTCCTCAGGCAAAGGAGGCTGAGAAGATGCCGTACGTGCATATGTAATTCAGAAGCAACTTCCTGTCATGTAGATGGCACGGGCTGGGCTGTGCCTAGCACATAGGGAATTCAGGACAATACATTGAAAGCCATTTTTGCATCTTCTTTATTAAATATGGTATCATTTATTTGTAGGTAGAACTAGAGGCCCTGAAAGCAGCCAGGAGAAGGGTGAGGCACACAAGTCCATAATGGGAGGCCCGCAGAGAAGTAGCCACAAATGTCATTGTAGCAACAGCCCCTCCTCCTTCACTGCCCTCCCTTCCTCACTTCTACCAGGTTCCTGGCAGAAATCAGCAAGTCCTTGCCCACACATCCCATGCAGGGACAGGTTCAGGCTGCGCCTGCTCCACACACCAGAACGACCAGTCCAGTAGCATTCCCTGAGGTGCCCTGGGCCTCCCTGACCTGAGATAATTGCACTGCCAGGAGGGCAAGCAGCCCGGCTGTGCCTGTGGGGACCAGCGCACTCGTGAAGGTCCAGCAAGCTGCACAGGCGTGCTGAAGGGGCGAGCTGCTCCTTCACTAGCAAACCAGGGAGAACTGGCAGGAAAACTACAGGGATGCCAAAGACCTTGGGACTCCTGTTTTCAAGCCAGGTGAGCCCAAAACTGGCTAAAAAACACACTGAAAAAAAATTCAATTTTACAGCAGTCAGTGCTCCAGCCACCCATCTGATCAAAACCCAACTGGCTTTGCTCCAAAATCTTCTCTCCTTTCCATTCCAACAGCACAGATGTGTGTGGCTGTTGTGCACTAACTGCTGGCACAGCCTGGAGCCAGAGGCACGATGGCGTTTCTCTTGGTCAGCTCCCTGCTAGCAGGGCAGATAAGAGCAGTAGTTCCCAGGTGAATGCAGTATCAGCCTCTTGGAAACCCACTGTTTCCTTACATCTCAGCAGCGAAACTTGCTCTGCCCTTGGAAGGGACACAAAGCAAACACACTTGTTATCAGCTTGGTGTTGGCATTGCATAGCCCCAGCTACAGAGCTGGCTCAGGGTTAGCGGTTGTGTTTTGCTAAACAGACTCCTTGCAGATCTGCAAGGACAGGCGTGGACAAGTTCCTGTGCTACTGGTGAAACTAGGAGCTCTGGGCCATTTGTTGTTATGGCTTTGCTGCACCCTTTTTGGCTCATGAGCTAACCATCTGGCTGGCAGGCCTCAGCCCAACCCTTGCACATGACTCAAAGCAGGCATGGAAGAGGTTGACGCTGTTGGAAACACTGATTTTCATGGTGTTTAATAGGAACCAAGCCAATACAGGGGTACAGGCAGCCACACTACGACTGGGGAAATGGGAAACATTAACACCTGAGGAGAAGAATAAGAGAAGTAGCCAAAGTGCTTGCAAAATGGCTTAGAAGCAGCTCTGCCTGGCTAGTGACTGCTTCTAAAGCAGTCTACAGGCTAGACCCTCACGAATATTGGTCAGCTGTGAGCAGCGTGTCAGTAATACATCTCCTGCCAAGGCTGTTGTGACAGCAGAGTGCTACAAGCAAGCAGCAACTGTCCCCTTGGAAAACAAAGCCTGACCCCACCCACATATCAGAAATGAAGTCATGCCAGCAGGGTTCCTGCTCCCTGCTCACTGTGAAAGGTTTATCCTTACCGGGATGCTCACTAGAAAGGTCCACAAGGGAGAGTTCTTGGAAAGCTCAGTCTGTTTTCAGCAGTGAGAAATGGAGGTTGCGCTGGCGGTCTCAGTACCAGTGCCACTGCTCACTCACTGCCAGTCTAGAAGAATAAGGTTAGCTTTTACTGTCCCTGCATGCCTGAATATGCCTGCTCTATTTCCTAAGAAGTTTCAGAATATGCAGAAAGCAAAGACAGATGAACAATCTTTCCTTGAAAGCTTTGGGAGATAAAAAGGAAGAGCTCATTTTTTTTCTTTGTTTGTTTTTTTGTAATGACATGGTCATCAAGGATACAGATGGAGGTAAGGGCTGGGGCAGGTGAATGCAACACTCGAGCATGAATAGTTTGTTATGGCCTATGCCAGAAAAGCCATGGGGTCACACTTAACTGTGAACTTGGGGTCCATATCCCAGAAGACATGGGGAAGTATTATCACCTCGTTTGTCTTCATGGAGGGAAACTCATCCTTTCGAATGTTAGGGTAGGTTTTCATTATTATTAGATAAAAGCAAGAGTAGAGAGTATGTTATTCTGAAATGCTTTGAAATAAATCAATAGCACAGTCCTAACCTGAAATCCTGTCGTTAGTCCTTATTGCTTCATATTAAGACAAAAACCACCACACACACAAAAAGGAAGCATTAGAGACACAACAAAAATCTTTAAAAAAGGCAGACAACTTTAGCAACAAAAAGATGAAAAACCCGCACAGAATTATTGGGCAAGATGAACATACTTGAGTATAACTAAAATATTTTGGTTTGAGCTATATCCTTAGAACTCAGGAATTTGTTTTTAATTTTAAAAGCCCCTCCCAAAAGAATAGGTAAGTAAGAAGTGAAAGCTCAGTGAGTGTGACTCCTGCCTTAAACTAGTGAAGAGTTTTAGGTGACCACGTTTCAGCCAGCAGCTACACAGTAACTTCACGACAGATTACCCAGGTCAGTGTCTGACCAGGCTGTTTCTCAGTCTCCTGAAGCCTCTGGTGAGGGTGCTTATCTGGAGCTCACTGATTTAATCTGATTTAGCAGTTTCAGTGCTGTGCTTAACAGAAGAGAAAATAGAAGCATAATCTATATTACATTAAAATCCCTGCATCAGCACTGTAAATTTAAAAAGGCCAGAAGTTTACACTTAGATTATAGGGAAATCATCAACTAACATGAATTGTGCTTCCCAAAACATCCAAAGCCTGCTGTTTTAAAAGCCTGTGGGAGAGAAAATTAGTCCCATAGAGAGGAGTTTTAGTAAGCAAGCACCCCAACTAATAACTTCCAGGGGCTTAATTGATTGCTACCCACTTCAATTTGAATGGAGCACAAATATTTGCAACCTAATTTTCTTACTAGGTTAAAGAAGGATGAGCTCACTAATGGAGAGAGGAAATTGTGGCAGGAGAAAATAAACAGGTAATGGCTTACATGAAATTAAATAATTACATCTTGTACTCTGCAGCAACTGCTAACCTCAGCCATCCCCCATGCTACAAACCCACTGTAGCGTTATGTTCTGAATACTGCTATATGGCCCCTGCCAGGACCAATTTATATTCCTGGGTGCTTTGGAAAAGAGGGTTAATTATCTTGCTTTTTAATGTTTTTTAAACATAGCTGCTGGCTCCCTGTCGCATTTCTGCGGTACTCATTCCCTTGCGTGAAGGCCCATTCAGGCTGCAGCTGCTCTACCAACACCAGAGAAGGAAAAAGTTAAATAAATCATGCCAGAAATTAAGACCTCACATCAGCAGCTGCAACATTCAAAAGGAAAAGCAGAGAACCTATCTAAATTAATGCATGGCTCTAGCCCAGGGAGCCAGCAGTGAAAGGCCAGCACAGGAAGGCTTGGCATAGGACAGACACCAAGGCTTTCTGAACACAAGAAAAGGGACTGAAGTTATTTCCCTTAGAGGAACACAGCCAAAGCACTACTAATCCAGCTATGCTAGGTTCCTCCACATCCTGTGGGAATCACAGTTCATGGAGAAAGAAACCTTTTATTTTTAACGGGGAAAGAGTATTATGCATTAGGAGACTTAAAAGCACACAATATTTCTGTTCCATTAACTTGATTATACAAATGTCTAGGAATGGAAGCTCTTTATATTTTACAAATCAGCTGCCGGACTTGAGGCCCTCACCATCCCCACTCCCGAACAGCTATTTGTTTCAGCTTACCTTCATCTCAGACTTTGTCCCCTGCCAGCTTTAGCAAAGAACCTGAATGGCATGCTAGAAATAATACCTTGCCACGTGAACACATCTGATCACCCCTCACCACAAGTGCCAGTTTTAATGGTGCAGCTGAGAACAAGGTATTATTTTACTAGCGACCTGGCACGTCTAGGGTGAAACAGGTGAGGCAAAAAAAAAAAAAAAAGAAAGCAAATCCCTTGGTTTACAGATGAAGAATGACACCAAGAATTTCTCAGCTCAGCTTTCCTTTGTGAATATTAGCATTTTTCCCAGTCCAGTTGACTCCCAGACAACTTATTACGGAAGTAGATGGGATGAGGGTAGATTAGTTTAAAACACGTGGTCTTAACAATTAAGAGGAAAAAATGGCATAAGCTAGAAGAAATGAAAGAAGTGCAAATAACCTCACTTCTAAGACAGGATGGCCTTTAAACACATGCAGCCACTTCATGTGGCAGCAGTTTAACATCCACCTCTCATCCTTGCCAGCACCCGAACCAGAAGACAAATGCCAGTCCAGTGAACTATGCTCACCCCTTGTTCCTTTGTGCCTCCTTTCCATGGGTCTCACAGCAGCTGTTGTCTCTTGCTTAGACTGGATTGTCCACACACTCTTGAATTCCACAACAAACCAGGTGAGACAATTTACTTCTAGCATGCTTTTATTCACAGAGGCCTTTCTCAGTCTTAGAACAACGCAACCTACAATATAGAACAGTATTGGCAGCGAACCAACACACCTGAAGCACTCTGGGGAGCACCAGACTGCAGTGGTGACGACAGATTTTTTTCCTTTCTTTGGGACTGTTACTACCAGAGAATCTAAATCAAGATCTGTTTTGTTTAAGACTGACAGATTTTTGCATTTAGCCACATATACAGAGGGCAGTGTCAGCTCCTCTATGACACTACGCCAGGGTTTGGTCAGAGCATCAAACACGACAGCTGCAATATGTAATTACTGCAAGGCAAATCTTACAGCAGGACACTCCTAAGTTACCTTTGAGATTCCAGATCTGTGAAGGTGGAAGGCTCTCAGCTTCAGCACAGCTGCATCTAGTTTAAGGTCAATAATCAGAAGAATTATATTTTCTGCATCAGGAACTCTTAACAGAAAGTGGAGCCCATAACCAGCTTTTATTTTCCCATACCTCCTTGCACACTATTTCTAGACAAGGCCGTGCCAATGCAAACAAGATTATTTTTTAATACCACCTCTGTAATTGCCAAAAGGGAATAAACCAACAGATTGGGTAGACATAAAAAGTTGGAGTATCCAAAAATACCCGAGTAGCTACCGATGTAAGAATACAAGGTATTTTCAAAAGAAGACTCAAGAAAATCCAAAAGATATTTAAACACATCCCAGAAGCGGAAAAAGAAGTGAGCAAGTGTGTTTGTGTTCTCAGACTCCAATGTATTATTTAAAAGAAGAGACTGAATGTCTCCTGCTAAGACATCATAATATTCAAACAAATTCAAGCTCTGTTCACAAGGAAACACACAGCAGGAAAAGGAGCAAGTTGCATTTAATTACAATAGAGGGTTTCAGCCAGTTACAAGCCAGCTTACCCCAAACATCCCCTACTAAAAGACAGAATTAGCAACATCACATTAAGTTGTATCATTCCTTTCATGAAGTAAAACACCCGAACATTTCCTGAATGGTTTCTTTTAAATCTTTTCTTATATCACCCTAGTGATACACACTATCTTGCTGTGGTGGTATAGAAAGTCAAAAAGCAACTCTTCCCAATTCTTGCATGTAAGGGGAAATAAGTACAAAGAAAGATTAGAGTATCATGAGAGAAGATGAACAGATCTCCACTTCAATGTATCACTTACTTCCAATGAAAGGTGATCAATTAGAAAAAATAACCTTTTTTTTTTAAACAGTGGAACAGACGTGAATATATTACAGCGTGAATGCAAGCTGCTTGCAAGCAAGAAATATGCATAGCAGCGTTCACTATTTTGCATATATGGCTTATGCAAAAGGGACAGAAAAAACTGCATTGAGAGACCTTAGTACTTTAATTTTAATCTAACAAATACAGTAAGTGGTAGGCTGCCAAATTGCACACAAACGTCACTCCCCTTGGAGCAACTCTTTACCTGCCCCACTGCTTTGGCTCTATTCTAAAGAGCAAGATTACAGGTGAACACAGACCTCGATTTTGAAAGGAGGAGACCAACCTCATTCCTCCCTGAGGACAGCTATCTATCCTTGTGGGCCCAGGAATTGACATCATTTTCTTTTTACAGCCAGAGACCAACAAGGAATTTTTCATGTTCTCAACTTTTACATGAAGAAGATGATTATTTTATGTAGGAAGAAGGTTAAACAATTTCTCAGTCTCTACTCTTTTCTTCCCCGCATGGCACAGGCTACTCATTTTGCAAAACAGGGACTTCCAGTTGGTATCACGCCCTCTCAGGTACACCAAGAACTAGTCTGTTTTCGGTTTGATCTGAGCAGCCACAGGAAAGATGCTGTTCACCTGAGCATCTTAGGCACTGAATGCTGTGATCCACTGAGGATACAGAAACATTAAAGTGCTTTTTTTTCTTTTTCAAACCTGAATGCTCTTAGGGTCACATCCTACATCCCAAACTGGACCAACAGATAACATACTATTTTTAATGCTTAACTGCAAACCACTTGACTTCCGAAACAACATTAATACAAATAGCAATGCAAGTTATGACAGAAGAAACTGGTTTCCACAGAACATTCAAGGTGATGGAAGAGAAATGAATGACTGGGAGAGACGTTTCACAATTAAACCACTAGGCAGCACAGAACACTAGCACCCAGCACTTCTGTTGGCAAGTAGCTGGCTATGGCACATAGCCTTCCAGGCTAGAGTTCTCTGGAAGCAGTTTCTGGGAGAAAAGCACTAAGGCTGAAAGAGCGCTAGCAGTGCCACTACAGTGCAAGTCTGTTTGCCATCTTCCAGACTAGCAGCCGGTATTATTCCAAACCTTATGCAGAAAGAGTTGCCAAAGAGTAGCAGTCCTTCAGTTCCCAGTTCAGATGTATTAGAAGCCTGCTTTGAACTCCTGAAATACTCATTACCTGGAACATGAATAAAATGGAGGCAGACAGGATGAAAATGAATCATAGTTGATGGGAAAACCTGAAGAACAGCTGACATTTCCCCTGGTGTCATTAAGTGTATTTGCCTTGAAATTAAAAACGGGGAAAATCTAGTCTGTATTTAAGAACATGTGCAATGCCCACAGTCTGTAAACATACTGCAACATACTTTCTCAAGGACAAGCATACTGCATTAATATAATTTTGCATAAAGGATGGATACGGATAAAATCCATAAAGACAGAATGAAGGACTTGTGTGGTAAAAGAAAATACCTGATGAAATAACTTATTTTGATCACTAAGAGTGGAACTAAAAGAGGCACTAGACACTTTGCTGCAAATTCAGAAAGGGGAACAAGCACAAGGCCTGGGACAAGAGCTCCCAGACTTCCTGCTTGGATTGCTATTTCTGGGGGCTGGGCCCAAACAAGATGCAACTTCAGCTCTAGAAGAGAGAACTGAGGTGCCGAAGTACTGGGACACAAATAAATCATTCTCCCCAAAGTGAAAAATTTCTCATCTCACTAGTTTCACATCACATCACATCACATGATTAGGGTTATATTATCTGAACCCCACAGAGACAACCTCAGTTTAAGTGAGAGGCTAGTCAAGTCTATTCACCCTATAAATCCTTCCATCGTTGTTACAAAGGTATAAGATAAATCGGACAAAAGCAAACATTGATGTAAGTATCCAGCGTAAATGAAATCAACAATCCAGGTATGGTGGGGGCTTGCTTTTTGTTTTAACTTTTTCCACCACCTTAATTTCTATTGTAAATAATCTTCTGTTCTCATATATCCAACTTTTACCATTTAATAAGTCATAATAACTACTTAAAAAAAATTCAAAAAGGATATGTTAAACACCAAGATTTAAATTTAAGTTATGGAAAATGAGGATGAACACACTGATACAAGCTTGCAATTTTAATTTTAAAAAGGCCCCTATGGTGGGACTAGCTATAGATGCCATCATGCTAATGCAAACTGAAAATAGTTTTTTTTTTAAAAAAAAACAAAAACACTATAAATAAGTATGAATTCACACCATACACACGTACAATTAATAATTTTCTGTTAGCTTTGTCTGAACTATAAATCAAGTAAGTCCACACTACTAAAAATTCAGTATGTGCAACATTAACCTGATTAAAGCGCTTTATAAATACAAGCTTTTAGAATTGCAACATACTTCACCACTTAACATACTGAAAAACAAGTTCTACATTTAAAATTCTGATGTAACAGTTCTATCTGCCAATTAAGACTACAAATGGAAAAATACTTGCTAATCTTTAACATTATCGGAAATGCAAATATATTTCAATTTTGGAAGAAAACAATCAACGTTTTAAGGTCTGAATGGTACACTACCTTGTTTACGCTACTGGTGTTTCTTTAGAGATCTGAAGATACTACACTAACGAAAGACAGACTTTGTAGTAAGCTTACAACATGTATTTCTTAGAGGCAAAAAGAAAAAAAACCTGTTTAGTATTTTATGAAGGAACATCCATTTATTATAAAACAAGATAAAAGATATTAGAATTAAGTTGAAACAAGGCAACATTAGAGCAACCACTTTAGAGCTTTGTGAACGAAGTGTAGTTTCAAACTTGCAAATCAAGGTGAATGTAGCTCTTAACATGCAGTCCTCTTCTCTATAAATGCGATGAAGTAGAGAAGCAAAGCTTCAAGGTATAAGGGTTAGAGCCATCTGTCAGGAAACAACATGGAACATGCTCAGTAAAGTGCCCTGTGTATGGCTCTCCTGCTGATCAAGGAAATCACCTTGCATAATCTGACAAGTTTACCACTTCTGTAGGTGTAATGCTTCCCCCCAAACCCTCAACAGCCAGCAGACACCAGATGACCTGTAAGTAGGCATTCTTTATAGTTTACCAGCACTTTTTAGACATAAAAGCAAAGTGATGGATCTGATCACAGGAAATGCAGACAGAATTCCAAATATCATACTATATACAAGAAAGACTTTACCATTATTGCTGTCTGCCTTCCCATCTGAGTTATTTACAAGAGTAGTGTTCAACAGACAATTTCAAAGGCAAATTGAATAAATATTTAACAAAGTCAGGATTTAGAATGTGGCATTTCTATCAGAGACAGAGTGACACTGGACAGTATTTATGCATGTCTGATGGAAAAAAAAAGAACAGTAGGACACCCAGTACTTCCCAGAAAGCCAAGCATAAGATAATCTCCCTTTACTTGGAAAGGCTGCCAAGACCCACAGCCAGCACACGGTACTCTAAGGTCAAGGAAGATGCATCAGCCAACCTTATTACAGCAAGTCTTAACAAATGGTCCTTATTTTAAAATACTGTCTTTTCCAGCAATAGCTGTATGTGATTACACATTAGGATTTGCTTTTTTTTTTTTTTTTATGTTGAAAGAGTAAATTCTTCTGTTGTCTAACATGACTCCAAACTGAGAGATAAATGTGAAGTTGTGAACAGTATGTTATCAAGAGTATCTTAAAGAAAATTCCTGCCCCCGAAATAATTTTATTCCGTTATTGAGAAGGTGCACGAGATAGGAAAGATTTAAGCTAGTAAAACTTGCCAGGCAGAGACAAATTCTTAACAGCCTGGAGAAGGTAGCTTAAAATAACTTTAGGCACCAAGCTGGATTCAAAGTTATGTTGGTGAACACCTGGAATAATTCCACTTACTCCGGTAAACTGTCTTAATTGTTCAATGCAGATCTGTCCCACCGTGCATTTAATCAGCAGGTGAACTCCCTATCCATTCTTACTGGTTTGGCCTCTTTCTTATTTAATTTGGCCTCCAAGTTTCCGATTTGAAAGAGAACCCACTACAGGAGCACTGAACTCACAGCAGTAAGCTGTGCAACTTCCAAGAATCTTCTATCCAAAGGTATTGCAAATTTCTCTGCACTTACTGAGAAAGATACAAAAAAGCTTTGGTAAGACACTGTATGTTGGGCTTGATTTTGATTACAGTGGATTTTTCTGCCTTCCTTTTTGTGTCCCGAACTGCTTTATTTTTCCCCAACTTTCTGTAACTTCAAAGTTGCAGAACGTGTTTGGAGTTCTACAGGTTGACTCAAAAGCTAGGAAGAATTAGGGCCGTTTAGATAGAGCTTAAACTACAGAGGACTATATACACTGTACTAGATATATTTGTATACTGTAATATATATATACACACATACATGTAAAGCATATATACATGTAATGAAAATAATACCATTTCTAGCTGCAGACTGAGCTGCTAAAGCTTTACTTTATACAAAGACAATATCAACATCAAAGAAAAAAAAAGTGATAGCAGTAAGATCAGTAAAACTGACTTACTTGGGACTCTTATCTGGTAGTGATTAAGTACAGTGAGAGCTTCAACTGCATCTGTCTTACATTCCCATTCCAACAGACCAGAGAGTGTTTTGGCAGAGGCTGTCAAAACAAGAAACAAAAGAGAGGAGGGGGATCAATAACCTCTTCTTGACAGTGCATGCTGTCATCAAAACTCGAACTCAAATAACCCCTCAAATAGGTCCAAGCTTACTTACGTTTTGGATCGAACACTTTGTATTTAATAAAGCTGAGAACTTCATGATCCTCACATAGCTGTCACAAAAATAAAATAAGATGTAAAACCCCAGCAAAAATGCACATAAACACATTAGCAAAAATTCTAAGTTCCTGCAACATATACAGAAAGGAAAATACTGACTCTTTATGAGAACTCCCAAGACTTTATGGCAAATGGATATTTAAGAATCATGTTTAGATTGGTAACTCTTTAGAATACTATTCTATAGTCTGCAAAACAAGGCTTCTGTATCCATGTTTTTCCAAATATTTTATAGGCACAGTTTTTAGAGTATAGGTATCACTACCACCTCAAATATACATTTAAAAAACAAGCTGTTTTTGACATCTCCACTTCAATACAGTAGCTCAGAAGTTGTACATAAAAGCATATCACTCATGAACCAGAATTAAATTTCAAGATGAAGCCTGAGGCACAAAAAAAAAAAAAAAAAAAAAAAAAAATCACTGAACTGAAAAAGAATTACCACTGACTCCACTTCAGAGGCCCAGTATTACATATTTTAAGCATCTACTGTTTATTTAGGATGCAACTGTGAAAACTGTTCCATGTGCAAGCTTTTCTCCATTCCAAAACATCCTAGTAGTCATCAGAATAACTATCTCAGGGAGTCAGTAAACCTTTGTGGACTGCAGTCTTAATTTTCATTGTATTTGGCTTTCTTTAACAAGTCTTTTTCTCGCCCTCCACAAAAAATTTACTTCCAAGATTTCGTTTCTCACTTTAAAAAGAGAATAATGCCAGAATAGTAAAAATATAGTGGCTTCTATAGAGAGAGGCTACAAAGCTATGTTAAGAACTAATTATCTCCCACTTGCTATCCCCAAACTATCCCAGTTATTTCATTTTAAAAGTAGCACACCATAAAGCTAGGATAAGACCCCCAAGCACTATTTGTCACAGTCATTGCAACTGCCTACCTTCACAAACGTTTCTTCAGTTACGCACAGGGGAACATTATAATAATGCAGCACACAAGAGGGTGGTTGGATGATGTTTTTAGATGCTTGACCAGCACTGGTGAAACGATTATTCTTACTCATTGCAAAATCTTTGTAACTACTCGTGCCATCCTCCAGCTCAAATATCTGGCTTGGAACTACTGAATGCTGCTTGGAAACACTGGGATTTAAGGATACATAGTAAAAGATTTTTAAACAATCAAGAATTGCATACTTTGCATTATTCATCTAGCATTATTGATTATTGATCTAGTCAGAACAGAGCTGACATTTCTTTACAACAATTTGAAATAGAAGAACAAGACAAGTTGGATTTGGTACCTTCCTTAATAACTGTAGAAGGGGTGGATAAGACACATTAGTCAATACAGCTTATTAACAACCAATCCATTAGCACCCATATAGTTCATTAGTATGAGTTCACACTGAAATTGACAGCTGTCAAATTCACAAAAATATGTTGGAGTAAAATAATAGTTGTAAATTGGAAATCATAACTCTAACAATGATAAAAGAACAACGCGATACCCTGTCTTTGCAACCTCATTACGTCTGCCCACTCTCAGACCATTAATCTTATAAAACATATTTACCAGACATTAAGTCTCTTTCCAAATAACTTGACATTGTTGAGATGTGTGACAGCTCTTTCTACAGCATACTCATCACCCATTTCAACCAGTGCTGTGCCTGGAATAGTCTTCATAAATTTCACCTAAGATACATAAGGAAAAAAAAAAAAAGTGACACTGCAATGAACAGCCCCAATTAAGAATTTTACACACTGTCAGGAAATATTTTTAGACCATCCCAGCCAGACTGTCTCCAAAACAACTAAATCTACTGCAGTAGCTTCAAAGCTTCTACCAAATTACGCCTTACCTTCTCAATGTTTCCATACAAGCAGAACAGGTTGAAGACCCTTGAACAGTTCATCTTTAGCTGATGCAATCCACTAACCATGACAACTGACCCAGAAGGATTTCCACCGTGCATGTATGAGGAGGACGCCTGGGGCAATGGATAAGCAACAAGCTCTGGAGTGTCTCGAGATCCCATTCGGTAGCGGCTTGGTAATGGCAACAAGGGACCATGTGACCCTAAGGAGATGAAACATCATGTTATCAGATGGTTTGAAACAAGTTTCACTACTTAATCATGCATTAAATCCCACATACATAATGCATAATTAAAATGAGTGGGGGAAAAAAAAAGGTTTATCGTGGTTTCCATTTATGTTTTTTCCAATTTAAAATCAAAAAGAGACCTCTTCTATCCCCCTTAATATTCTAAACCTATTCTTATATCACCAGATAACAAGGGAGGAGCTGTTTCATGGTATTGTTTTTATACACAAATGGAAAAAAAACGGTATTTCAGTAATTATTTTAATGATAGCTTGAATTACAGGATATATTCCTTCAAAATTATCAGTTTTCCACCCAGTACTAATACAAAACGAAGATGATTTATTTTCCACACTACTGGTAAAGTGACAGGTATCACTTTTTTCTTTTTAAATGAAGAGATGTTACTAATATGCAATATTTTTCTTGTTTACAGAAAACACCACTTTTAGACACGGGAGAGGATCCCTGTTTGTTCTTTTGAGACAATAAATATTGTTAAATTCACATAAGCTAAGTACAAAAGGGACCTTTTGCCTTTTTTTTCCCCCTCAGCAAAAAGCAGTGATGAGGAGGAGAAAGCAGTACAGGAGGAGAAAGCCATGTTACTTAAGGTGGAAGCGTGCATCAGAAGAATGAAAAAAGAAGGCCAGTGAACAAGGCAGAACTCAAATTCTGGTGATTTGAGGAGCCTTTGGAAACAGTAGATAGAAGGTCAATGTACATGGTGAAATAATACATTTGAAAAGAAAGATGCAAGACAAATCACATTGTATCTGACAGTTAAAACAGCAAATAATTGGAATAGTCATATCTAAACCCAGACATTAGTTTCTCAGCCCTTAGGTCTTGATCCAAACCATGAAAATAATGGCAGATCTTCACTTCAGATAGCACTGGTAATAACTGCATCACTGTATAGAACTAATTCCAAAATATCATTCTTAAGTAGTCACATGGCTATACCTTTTCAGAACAAGTCACTTCTTTGCACTCAAAGGTATCATAGAGCTCTTGGTTGCATGAAACCATTGATGAAGCTATGCTGCCATTTTCTAGAAGAAAACAGCTTTCCCAGTCGTGATGTTATTTTCAATCCATTGCTAGAGTGATGGCAACTGAGAGAAAACATTCTTCAAGCGAACATATTTGTAGAGCCGGATGCCCTCCACAGAAGGTAGAGTTATGGCAATAAAGACTCTATAGATTTGAGTCCATCACTAGCATTTTTAGACCATGGACTGACAGCACCACATGTATAGAACAATAGGGAACTACTCACGCTGTAGAGGTCCACAGTTATGCACTGATTGACTATTTGGAATTCCACATAACACGTACAGAAATCAAAACCACCTGTCATGCTATGTTACTTACCATAACCATCATGTCTAAATGACGATGGGTGCTCTCCCAAAATAGCTTGCCTCTGGCGGCCCTTCCCTCTGTCTAACATATGGGAAGGGAAAGGAAACAGTTTACTATGGACAAGTATGCACATGATGTCTCCAGTTAAGACACAAAGCTTCTAGTTAAGAAGCAAAAATGTAATTTGAGTCCTTGTTAATTTTAAGCAATTTCTCATTCATTATACATCTAAAACCACAAGGTATAGCCCTGGGACACCAAAATTAAAAGACTGTCATTTGTATAACAAATTCCACTTAAGCTGATTGGGGGCAGTGGCCAATGAGGAGATGCAGACATTTAAAGACTAAGGAAATACCCAATAGTTTTCCTAAACAGACAGCACACATTAGTATAGATAACACCATACAGCAGGATTTACCTATGTGTCTCTTAAAACAAATTTGAAATGCAGTACTTTTGAAAGACAGTACCTGAATCATAATATTAGCTTCAACAGCAACACATTTTCAAAGTGGGCTTCTTTCAAGAAGTTTCAGCATAAGCCAACAACAACCTGTATTACATGGTTTCATAATCAGTAAACAGAGAGCATTACATATGTGTACATTTATATTTACAGAACACCTACTGACTTATGGGCGTGCTGAAAGGATTGTACATTATTGCATTATCAGCAGCACATAACAGGTCAACTGAAGAGAAACATTACTGAATAATGCGCTTAACCAACGGTCAATCCTTTAAGAAAACCCAGTTCTCTATGTCATAAAGTTAAGCAAGGGGTCTACATTACTGGAGGAAAGCAGTGCATCGCAGTCAAAGCTGTATTTTCTAATCAGATACATGCTCCATGGCAAAGAAAAATATATTTCCAGACTTCTTTGTGGAAAGCATGGGGCAAGATATTTTTCAGCTTGAGATAGTTCCCAGGAAATTTAAGGGTGACTGCTGAAAATGACAGTCCCAGCCCAATGCAGCTGGAGCTACTTCCCCTGAAGAACAAAAATTATTCATGATAGACAACACAACAGTGGGAGATGAAAACATGCCCTTTCTGCTCAGGATTTCGAGAACAGGTTCCAAATCAGACATTTACTTTGGCAATAAAGATTGAAGAGAGAACAGCGCTGACTGCCTTTGCCCATACAAAGCAAGGATTATTTTGGTCAAGTTATGTTTTTCCATTCCTTTTTCTGGTCATAGCTCTGTCGCTCTTAGCTCTGGAAAACAATTGGGCAGTCATATCAAATATTTTTAGCATTTAAACTGTACGTAGTAATTTCTTTCAGAAAATCAATTTCATCATTCCAGTCTGTGGAAACTAAATCCTTTGAAAGTGTACACAGTAATAAGTGAAGGACTGTAGTTTCCAGATGAAGAATTCCAGGAGTTCATAGTTTGACAAATATTTCCTCCTGGTGGCGGAGCAGTCCACTACCCTCTCCTTTCCCCAGGCTTGTTCCTTCCTTGAACTAACTATTGTGCCAGTAGAAATATTTGTGCAAACAGGCAATGGAACATAAGAACTGATTTGTGTTAAAAATAAAGATTCTTTTCATTTAGCATTTACAATTTATTTTTATTTTGCTTTTTAAATCAGGTCCTTGAGTTGCTGAGTATACTGTTATTACCACCAAAAGAAATGTTCCAAACTACAGTTCAAACTCTCTGGCTAAAAGCCAGTAGAATACTAAAGGACAGGTGGATTTTTTTTTTGGTTCAGTCTAATGCAATATGGGCTCAGAGCCCCAGGCACTTGTTAGGAAGCTTACTTAAGCACAGAAATACTCAGGGGAAGTAAGTCATTTGTTACCATACAGAAAATAGTTCTTTAAAAAAAATCATTAACAAAACACATTTCCTCTGTGCCTTAAGTTTTTTGCCCTTTTTTTTTTTTTTAGTTGGTTTTGGGTTTTTTGGGGGGCCAGGGGGCGTGAGGGACAGGGAAAATGCACGGGGGGAACAGAATGAAATTCTGAAAGGATGTATTAGCATGCCTGTCCTCAGAATGAAATTCCTCTGGACTAAAATCTTGTGTGGTGAAGTCAGACAGCTACAGCTTGGGTCAGATTAAGTTCAAAACCTGAACAACACTGCTGCAAGAGCAAGTTGAAGCGCACATACCAGAACTCTCTCAAAACAAGTCCTGGATTACTTCATGGACATAATTGCTCTAGTCACCTGCTTTCCTTTCAGTGTGTTCGTTCAACAGTTTACATTCTCATTTTCCAAACAAATGGATGTGGGCCACAGTAAATGAAAAATCATGCTACGTAATACAAATATAATCATTTTTCACGTATGTGCAGTAGAGTGATATACACCAAACAGAGAATGGCATTCAGAGTAACAAAAAAAAAGGAAAACAAAAGAGTAGAGTGAGAATTCTTGAGAAAGAGCAAGCTATACCTATCAAGTTTTTCATTTTCCACTGTTGTTTTTTGTTTTGTTTTTTGTTTGTTTGTTTTTTGCTTGGGGAACACTTCGTTCATACAGCCATATTTGCAGACCGATTACATAATGCAATCACGTGCACCATATTACAAGTCACCCTCCAAAGACCGCAATGATCAGAAGATACGAGGGTCATATCAATCCTTCATGACTTTTTCTTATCCTTGAGTTTCTTCAAAGTTGCATTTTGAACTCAGGAATTTGAGAAAAAAAATTACACCCTCATACAAATAGTCATCATCTACAAGCTGCAACCAATACTGTAGCTCCCTTGTTAACTTTTTACAAGAACTTCATTCTGAAAATTCAAGCCCTACGTTTTTAGTTGTACAACAGTTTTACAAGCCCAGCGTCTCAGCAGAATTACTTTGAAAGTGCATGTCACTTGAGACAGCCAAAGCCCAGGCTCTCATACAGCCTTTGATAAGTAGATACTCTATCTTGGACACGTTGTCTTCACTTTTCTAACTTCACATTGCACACATTATTGTACATAAGTTACTCAACACTGCACTCAATAGTTACAGATTATTTTTAAATAAACGCTTTACAGGAGTCAGGCTACACAGCAGTTTGTCTTTACATATATAGTCATAATTCCCACTGACATGAGTCAAGCTTTGGTAGTTTTTACAGCTGAGTACTTAAGAGACAGTATGCCTGTATCAATTATGAATCTCCCTGTTTTAATACTTAAGTATAACTGAGGGGACCTATCTGATATTGCACTGCTCAGTCCCAACTATCTACGGATCAGGACTAAACTTCCCTACTACTAGACAATATTTACACTCTTAAGATTGAACGCAACTCTCATATACAGCAAGTAATAAGAAGATTACAATGTCAATGATATCAACAAGAGAGGTTCTTAATTTTGGAGGTTCTCAATTTTTCAGTTTTAATTTTAAGGGAAATAAGACCATCATACATACAAACTTGAACAGAATGGGTACAGTCTATCATGTTATTCATCCCATACAAATCTGAAGTACTGAAAAGTGTCCTCCTTTTAAAACTTGTGGTGGTGGTGCATGCAGTATGCAGACAAGGTGAATTGCAAGTCTGAGGTTTTTCAGAGGGTTTGATTTTTTGTTTTGGTTTGGTTTTGCTGATGCCGATGTGGTGCATGATGAAGTGTAGAGTCAGCCTGCTGAAGTCCTCTATCCTTCTTAATGCCTCGTCCAACATAGGGGAAAAGAGTCCTTTCGCAGGAGAAGCAGTGTGCAAGTTTGTAGTTTGTAAGGAATAGTCTGTACCAGGTTTCCTCTCCTCCAAAGAGAGAGAGCTGCTTGGAGAAATGCAAGTCCTTGAGAACTGCGAAGGTGCTTGCAGGTGTGGGCTCCTTGTTGAACTAAGTGGCTCAAGCACACGGCAGTAGGGGGCACTAGGGCTCAGGGTTAATTTCCTGGGTTACAGGTTGGCTTGTGAACACAGCCTTCAGCAGCACTGGCTCGCTTTGAAATGACTATTGCGATACAGCCTGACCACGTATAAAGGAGTGTCATTAGTATAGTCATACATCTACAGCGATAACGTATGAAAACCTACCTCGTCGGCCCAGATACGGTTTAGTGTAGTCCCAACTATCGTTGTCGTTTCTAATGACATTAAGTCGAGTTGGCTGTTCAAATAAAGTAAAAGTGAAAAAGGTTAAGTCTTGAGTATAAATATTTTGCGAGTAAAAGTAAGAGAGAAGGTCCAAGCATTACCCTTGCATATTCAATTTTTAGTGTACAGCATCCTGCATAGATATCTGCTCCATTGAGTGCTGCCTTTGCCTTCTGGGCACAAAAAACTGATTCAAACATGCACATCATGTTAAGGATTTTTTCCCCAAGGTGTCTCATCCATGTCCCTTTCTTCTGAAATACATTTATTTTTGTAGCCTGCAGATAGTTCACTATGACCACACAAGAACTCTAAACGGACTTCAATACAAAGTTACAAAATATACATGGGTTCAACCTATGTTAAGCATCTGTTTTTAATACGTAAGCAGCATATGATGAGACCATTCCTAAATAACCACTTCATTGTGGATTATACAGATGTAAATTTTGTTGATACTCTGAGTTTATGTTATTTTGAAAAGGACACTCTGGTGGATTTAGTAAGTTTAGTCAGAGGAGACAGAAGCTACCAACAGGAGAATATTTGAACCACAACCAAAAGGGAAAAATCAAGCTGCATCATTGGGAAAGAGATGGGAATTTGTGGGTGAGAAGGCGTGACTTAAGACAATGCATCCCTTCTCACAGCTAGCAGCAGCTAGAGACATGTGGGTAGGGAGTCTAATGAAGTCAGCAGTTCCTTTACAGTGAAGAAAAAGTGTTTCTTCTTGTTAGCAAAAGGAAACAATCACAGAACCAAAAGGGATGCTCTGAATGAACCAACAGCCATCTTGCATCAACAATACAATAAGCAGATTGCTTTAAATCCACTGCTCTAGGCAGATGCATGTGCCAGGCTCCAACAAGCAGGTTATTTCATATCCTCTGCATACCCCAAGATTAGTTCTATTACTATCAGAAATATGCACGTGAGTCTTGCCTCGTGGAAATCCATGATCTTATACATATTCAGCAACATACTGCACCAGAGATCCTGAACCCTGCAGCAGACCATTTTGTGCCATCACTTGATATAGTTACTCAAAATCTCACAAGTATTCTGTTTCAATGCCATGTCCCTTTTGTTTTACCATATTCATACAGCCCGACTTCTTCCACTGTGACCTAAGCTCGCAGTGGAATTTATTTATTTATTTTAACTAGCTCAAGTTTGCCAAAGGTTTGAGTGAGAAAAGTTAAGCTTCCCAAGCCTCTAGGAAGTTGTTGGGTGCTGACTAGAACTGTAGCACCACATCTGCAAAAGTGATGAGTACTGCAATTATCACTGAAATTTGAGTAAATTTTGGAACCTTTCAAGCAAGTCTTGTCTTGAAGCCTTGCCCCCTCAACTGTTTCTTTATACTGCTACCTATACTTTGCTTACATTTGCAAGGTTGGTTTTCTTTCTTTTAATAATTGCCGGTTGTTTTTTTGCTTTTAATAAAAGGCATGTTGCAGAATTTAATTTAAAGGGCAGAAATATGGTAGTTTCAGAACACGTGAATTATCCTCCCCACAACTTCCCTAATCTTTCACAGAATAATCCCCCAACTATACAACAAGCCACTTAACCCAAACAATGCTGCTTGCCACAAACTTACCACACTACCATAGGAAGTCAAACTACTATCTGTTAAGATGCATGGTTTAAGTCTTCTACACAGAATAAGCAGTCTTCTACACAGATAAACAGCAATTAATTTGCTTTTATGAAATTTGGGGAAATTCTTTTTGCCTGACAAATCATCAACACAGCCACTAACTAGTGAAGTTCACGTGTTACTGAAATGATCACTAATAAAGCACTGAAATAAGCACCAACAAAGCTTGCCACATGGGTAGTACCTGAAAACACAGAACAAGACCTGAGATTTCTGTAAATTTTCTCCAAATAGCAGCTACAGAAATGGACGGTAATCAGTCTCTAGGAATAAGTCTTAAGAGTTTTATAAACTAAGGCGTAATCATATCAGACTTTGGACTCTGCAAACCACAGAAACACATTAACAAGTCTGAACATTCATTCCATGTACAACTTAATTCTACAAATACAGTAAACAGTAGGATAACAGAGCAGGGAATTTTCTCAACACATGATAAACTGGTTAAGAAGGCCTAAGCTAGTCTCGTGCTTCATTAAAATCAAAACAGTAAGACCGGCAGTATATATTAGAACTATTTCAGAAGTCTAAAGAAGTCAAACTACACATCTGCAATCCTTTACCCATTTGTTGAAAATCCATACAGCTAGAAGACATGAAACTTTTCTGCCTGAGTTGTCAAATCCATGGCATATTTCATGCGAACAGTTATTAACCTTAAGGTCACCTATAAACATGGTTATCAAGACCATTGTTGACACATCGTTTTCCTATAATGATTACATGTGTAAGTGACACTTTGTCTTATACACATTAGAAATTACAATGTCATGGGTACAAATTAAAATTTGTCTCCAAATTACATGGTATTTTTCTGTCATTCTCATGTTAAAGCCCCATATGCAGTTGAGAACCTACAAGAAAAAAAAAAAATCACACTCAAAAAAGGATATTCAACCATAGCTTGTATTCCATTCCTCTTGAATATCACAATGCGCTGAACTTTCCCAACAGGGTTGCACACAGTATACAAGACATCCTAAGAAAGAAGAAAAAACTGCTTCAGTTAGAGCTAAATTTCAAACGATTTATGTTCACAGAACATTTTCTTGTGTTAGCGTGTAAATGACAAAAAGCAAAGAAAAGGCTTGTTAACTTATTTACAATTTTCCCTTTACAATTTATACTTTGACAATTAGCATTTTTATAGGATGGTGTTGCACAGGCAGTCAAATCTCAAAAACAGGAAAAAACACAAGAAGTACTCATACAAACATTAGTTTAACAAAAAGTATCTTAAATTAAGACTGCTCAAATGCAATAACTGCATCCATGTTCCAAGCTGGTACCGCCTTTGAATCATGCACTGTAGCAGTTTCACCAAAGCAAACAGAGATAAGATGGCACTTTAGTTACAGCACAGTTCATTTCTTAAAACCTCCACAGATGAGATTTTGGTTTTGTCACTGCTGGGTTTTAATTGTTCTTGTTCATTTTCAGAAAAGTAACCTAGGGAAGTTCACAGAACAACCTTAGGGAGCTTATCAAAATGAAGATTTCAACCCTATTCACCTAAGTTAAAAGACACTAAGTAGTTGCTGTGTTTCTCCACTTCAGGCAGAGAAAAGTTCGGAGAGAAAGCACCGGATTCATACAAACTCATTGTTAGAGCAATGCTTTCACAAGCATTTCTCTGTGTTAAAAGGAACCAATACAATTCGAGTCCATTTTCAGCGCAGCAGGGGAACCAAACACTAAGGACAAAAACTTGCCTTACTCCTAACACCTCATAAGCCTGGCTTGATCTGATGCACAGTACCTCAAACAACTGTCCATTACACACAATTCAGACATAATGGTACCAGAAACGAGACTCAAGCATGAATTTGGCCAAGAAAAATGCATCTTTTTAATAGAGTGATTATACACCCATACTCAGAAGTCTGAGGAATAGGCCTTGAGAAGCTAAGAACCTTGGAACCATGGTTTCTTGAAACAATAGACCTGTTAGATCATGTTCAAAGACTTGAGAGCACTGAACAGTGCACTAGACAGCCAGTTTTGTAGTTAATCCTAGCAGGTGAAGGCACTGACATCTCACTGAAAACTCTACCACAATCTGTTTTTCCCTTCCTTTCTCTATATCCAAATGAAATTCATTCCAAGAATGTAGTGCACATCCCCAGGTTTATTTGGGGAACAAGAGAGAGAAGGGAGTAGGTATAGCATTTATTAGCTTCTGCAGAATAAGATAGCAATTGGGAAGCAAAGGGCAGGGGAGCATGCTGAACTTCTTAAAATAAAACACACACAAATAGAAAAAAGAACAGAAAAAAGGGTGTCTTATTGCTGGCTACAGTTGCAGTGGCATAACTCCTGGCTCATATAAAGTACCATAACCCTTAATATATGGGTGTATTGCCACATTAAAAAATAAAATAAATCTGTCCATGCTCAGGGGCCTTGCACCAGACACTCTAGTGACTGTTTTACACAGCTAAATGAAGCAAGCAAAGGAGATTGTCAACCTTAAGTTTTTAAGACAATGGACAGACATCTTTAGAAGGGATTCCAGAAGCTCTAACCCACAGAAATAAAACTTAGGAAACTATTTTATTTTGTAGGCACACTCAATAGCACAAACAGCTGCGCTCCATCTCTTCTTGTTTGGGAAGAAAGTGTCCCAAAGACTTTCCAGCCCCAGAAGACACTAATTTTAGGGCATATGCCTTTCTTTCACAATTCATCTTTCAAAAGATTCTTTCAGAGTTAATTTTAAAAAGTTCTTTCAAACTTTAAGCTCTACTCGAAACACCATTTGCGTAGTTAGCCAACAGGCACACAGACAGCTTAATTATTATTTTTTTAAATCTGTTACTTCAGATTACCAAATCAACCAAGTAATTCACAAGATAGAGAAACGTGGGATCATATTTCAAATAAAGATTTAACACCCACATTACCTACGCACTCGAGTATCTTAATCTTAGAGCAACTTAACCTCAAAAGAAGTTGATTGTTAAATTTAAAATGTTCCAACTACCCAGGCATACCACACTTTCCTCATGCAGGTACAGAAGTTCTTACTCACCCTCTAAACCTAAGAGGCAAGAACAGAGGTAGAGCTGAACACACTAGCAAAGATTGCAGCAGCATAGGTCACTTTGAGGTCTGTTTGAACAGACAAGTTTGCCTGTTCTTAAACACAAATCCTTGACAAAGGTCTGCCCACGTGGAAGTAAATTAGGAAACAGAACTTCAAAGAACTATATATGGCACCTCTTGGACACAAACATTCTCAAAACACACCCTCCCCTCCATCCAACAAGGGGTGAAAAGCAATTAGGAATTAAATACAGTTAACCTGCCTTTCTTTCCTTCCCTGCCATACGCCTCTAAAAATAAAAATAATAAAATAAATCTGCTAGAAAAGCAGCAAGTCATAATTATAGTGGCTGGAATAAACAGCAGCAAAACTGGAGAACGATTTAGCTTCTTCCACAAGATGCCCTTGAACAGACTAATTTCTCTGCAAACAACGTATGTTGTTTTGAAAGAGAAGCTCTTAAGAACTATTGAGCAGTTTGTTGTCATTATTTAGACTTGCCACTTAAAACTGGTCACAATATTTCATCTGTATCTTCTAACTATCATAGAATTATATACAGTAATCTGTAGAAGAGTTCAAACTTAGGACAGAGGAATGTAGAAGAAAAAGCTGGTGTTCGGCTTTTTTTTTTTTTTCTGCAATAATGCAGATAACTTTGCCTGAGGCGTTCTGAAGTAGCTGGAGCACCTACCTCCAGCAGGGCTGGAGCACCTCTCCTGTGAAGACAGGCTGAGGGAGTTGGGGTTGTTCAGCCTGCAGAAGAGAAGGCTCCAAGGAAACCTTTTAATGGCCTTCCAGTACCTAAAGGGGGCCTACCAGGAATCTGGGGAGGGACTGTCAGTGAGTACAGTGATAGGACAAGGGGGAATCATTTTAAACTACAAGAGGGTAGGTTTAGATTAGACATTAGGAAGAAATTCTTTACTCAGAGGGTGGTGAGGCGCTGGCACAGGTTGCCCAGAGCAATTGTGGATGCCCCATCCCTGAAGGTGCTCAAGACCAGGTCGGATGGGGCTTTGGGCAACGTGGTCTGGTGGCAAGTGTCCCTGCCCATGGCAGGGGGGTTAGACCTGGATGGTCTTTAAGGTGCCTTCCAACCCAAACTACTCTGCAATTCTACAAAATTACTCTTCCCAGTGGCTATGATTCAACTAGTCTGCACTATCTTTGATGAGCTCTGGTGCTTGTAATTAATTTTGGAAATCTGTCTGCTTCTAGTGCTCATTGGTATACCCTGGACAGACAGGAAGAAAAATAAAGTGGCTTTTTGTGTTGTTTGTTTTTCTTTGTAAGGAGCTGCTGGGCTAGAGGCTTCACACTCAAAATTTCCATGAAACTCCCCTAGCCAAAACTGATGTTTCTGCTTCCACAGTTTACTCAAGCATCTACATTGAGTTCAGCTGTTTTTATAAACCAAGTTTAAAAAGCATGAATGAAACAGTTTCCAAAATCTGTTTTACAGTCACGTGCAAAGAGTAACTCAATTTACTCAATGGATTTGTTCACACAGCTCAAAGCAGGTATATTTTTAAAACCTCATGAAAATGCAATTCATACCTTGTCATGCTCTTCTATAAATAAAAATGATGGAAAAAAAGAAAAGTCATCATGTGCTAATGAATCAAAGGCCAAAAACGTATCTATGTAACAAAACAAAGCAAAAAGCATGATATGGAACTGATTGTTTGTAATTATGTAATTCCAGGAATGCTAAGTTTCAATCTGCTAATATATTAATGGCACATAAAGCAGAATTTAACACTTAAAGTTACACAGTTCCACACAACTGCAGCACTTGGATTGATCCCTACTATCCTATATCTATACATTTCTCTAAGAACAAGTAACTTATGCCTATATCACAGTATAACAAGTCTGCTTTAAGCAGACTTTTTTTTTTCCCTGAAGTATTCCTATGCAATTCAGAGGATATAAATTGCTATGAAAAAGATAAGCAAACATTCAATGCACGAGAAAATACGTATCATTAAATACTAGCAAAAAGTATCTATCACTAAAACCCACTTAAGTCTGCCATAAACAGATGGCAATAAATTAGGATGCAACTGTATATATAGCATGACTAGAAAAACTGAAAAGTAAATGTATGAGCCCCCAAAAAAGTGAGGAAGATTCCACCAAACTGTAGTTGATCATCAACAGATCAAGGTTTCAATTTAAAAAACAAAAACAAAACAAAACAAAAAAAAACACCACTTAAGAATGAATAGCTGCAGTAAAATAACCTTCCTTACTGGAAAAATGACTTGCTGTTTAAACGTACCCGCCTCAGGGCCTAAAAGCTAAACAACATGCCTGATGTTATGGCAACACATTTGGAAATATTTCTGAAGTATGAAGCAACTTAAACATTTCAAAATCTTGACCACAGGAGTCTTTAAATGTATTGCAAAATATCTGTACAACAGAACTGAATCATGTCAAAAAAAAAAAAAACCACACACTTTTTTCCTCAGAATCTGCACGTTACTTATGTGAAGACGATGTAAACATTTGGTAGGCGACTATAATTCCTGACTCAGTTTGACAGTGTAGAATTTTAATAAATAGAACATAGTGGAAATAATAATAGATTGTTGCTCAACAGCCTTTTATTATTAAAATAATAATTATAACAACAACATACCACTGTAATTGGGTAGAGAGGATTCTGAATTGACAACAGGAGAACTTTATTTCCACCAGATGGATCATCTGTGTTCCCTGGCCGAGTAATCCTCTTACTTGTCGAATAGTTGAAAAAGGCTTGCTGTCCAGCAATGTATACAGGTTCATCTGCTGCAAACGTTACACATTTCTTGGCGCTTTCTATGTTTTCAAACTCCACCAGAGCCTGGCGCTTAAATGGCATCATCATGACGTAACTGGTAAGAGAAACATTATTGTAAATTCTCTCATATGCTTACTCTGAAATCCAGTAACTGTCATAGGTAATTTTATTTTTCTGAAGAAGTCTAAACTAGGACATAAAAGGAAGCTAGGTCTCCCTTTCGCAAACCAGGTCACACAATTCTATAGCACTCACATAAAACTAAGAAATGCATCCATTAGAAAAATAAGTAATGAGCAGTTGTTTTCCTGAAAACATTTAATACATATGAATGTTCAACCAATACGATGATTAAGTAATCATTTACTAGAACTACGATGTCTTTTTAATTTTGTTAAAGCCATTTATAACGTAAAGTATCAAAGTAAATGCAAATTACAAAAAAACATTCAAACCTGATACACTAAAGTAAACATCTTTGTTACTACAAAATTAAAAATAGATTTTTTTCTGACACAAAACTACCTTAGAAGAAACTAACAGAACCAAACAGTTAACTGAATTAATATACTGACAAACCCAAGAGACTTTTTCAGCAGATTTAGTTTTTTGAAAAGTAAACTTCTCAGCCTAAAGTATACCTATCTGTATCCCTTAAAAAGCTCGTGCTCATTTTGTTTATTTATTTTAAGATATTGATAGAAGCATAATTCAGTTATTTAAATATTTAGGCAGCAAAAAATACCACTGTACTATTTACAAAACCTTACATCACTTCAATACGAACATTTAATTGAAAAGAAATGCACACTTCCAAAATGAAGCACTCAGGGTAAGCTGGCTCTACCAATTCACCTTTACTGTTTTGCTCACGGATGAAGAATGTTTAGGCTATATAACCTTTGAACACTGAAGAGACTATCGTAAGCACACCTCCCATACAAAGCCTGTGGAAAAAAAAACTCATCTGCTTTGTGGCACATCCTTATCCCTGGTATAATCATTTATATCAAGACAGCCACTCTCATGCTATTCTGCGGTTCTGTTACAGCTCATACTTCAGGCTAGGATTAGCTGTGCTCCTGAGGTCTGACAGCAGACGCTAGAACATGCATTGTATGCTTAACCAGACTTTTGTGTGGAAAAAGAGAATCTTTATACAGCTAAAAAATTGTTACGCTTTACTACCAACTAAACTCTGGATTCAAAGAGGCCATTGTAAGATATTTAAAGAGGTCTAAGTGACTTTTAAGTCATTCTTTCAGCTCGTCCTGGGACATGACTTTACACTGTTTGACCTACCATATGGTTCCAAACTTTTCAAGAGCTTCCACAAGATCTGCTTCCACAACAGATTCACACAGCCCTCGGACATGGACGACAGGAGAAACAGAGACTTTGTGATGACTTCCCCCTGCATCCTAGCAACAACAGAACAACGACATTTAAAATTCAATACAGAACGAGGAACACTGCTATCATTAACTGAAATTGTTCGGCAGACACAACGTCGGGTCCAGAAGCAGGCATCTAAATGTATAATCCAAGCATACTTTAAACAATTCTACTTTTCTTTCCAAACAGACTGTGAAGTTTAGTTGCTGAAGTCTACTCAAAATAAAGTTCTTTGCAGATTTAATTAACAGGCAAGATTTTTCTAATATGAAACAAATATACTAAAACTCGGTTGAATTGAAGGTCTTTCACCCCATTTCTTCAAAACAGAAAAAGATACTTGGACATGCACAACAGAAAATATTTCTGACACACTTCCTGTTTGTTTATGCCAATGTTTGTTTGAGACAAGTCTTGTTTCCTGAGAAGGAAAAACAACAAAGCAAGAACAAATAAGGGCCAGCAGTAAACTGAATCAAAATTGATTATTTTCCTAATATATGCAGAGCTGCACCCCACAATGCAAGAAAATGCCCACTCAGTCCTACACTTGAAATAGACCAGAAAAAACTCCCTTCCAATTCCAAATGCTCTTCATACATGCTTTTAAAACTCTCAACCTCGGCACATATAGGCACTTTCCTTCTTTTCACCACAAGTCTGACTGTCATCAATATATGCAGCCACTGCACATCAGCACACAGAATCCCCGCTCCAAACATTTCTCAGAGCTAGTGCTAAAACAGCTTCAGATTCAGTTCTGTGTGACCAAAGAATTTGGATTGCCATCAACTCATCTTTCCATGGGAAGCCTGAAGGAGGGCAGAAATGCACCTTATTTATTCTAAGCCAAGGGAAAAAAAAAAGAATGAAATAATGCTGGCCAATAAAAGAAGGATTAGACGTAATAAAGACCACATGAATTAGACTGTACTTAGCAACACTCAGGTTTAACACAGGTAAAGGCAGTGTCAAGTTCTTGTACTGAAATTTAGCAACAACGTCGATGTGTTTGACCTAAGAAGCAAGTCTTGCTGATTTTTCACTATTTTTAGGAGGAAGTATAGCATCTTCTGGAACTACAGAGATTCCCATCTGCAGCCCAAAGGAGTTTTCAGCTCCAGTAATTAGGTAACCACAATGACTGCCGCTACTGCTACAGACATTCCTCTCTTCCCTATCTTTTTGTACTAGAGAGTCAAGGAAACAACACGTCCCAGGTAACTACAAACTGAGTCTCGTGCATTTAACTCCTGTGTTCCACACACAGCTCTCCCAAAGCAATTAAGTGTTCTTTTCTTTCAATCAAGAATTTGATCATCCTTTGTGAGCCGTAAGCCAGGACTTGGGACTTTGTCAGAACAACCTGGTGCACGATTTTTAAGCTTAATTTACATTCTAGTCATCTGCGCTATGAAAGCATTTCAAGTAGCAACACATTTCTTTGAATAAGAGCTGTGACAACTGTGGGAAAACACGACTGGTGATATTTACCTAAGATACCACATATCCCGAATTAACCAGCTGAGGTCTATTACCAGTAACAGCGCTCAAGTTAGTCATAAAAACGTAATACTTTGAACTGCAGGTACTGAGATTATTGCAGAAAGAAGAGATATTTTTATTTTCAGCTTCTCTCTTCTTTACCCACACACGCTTTTCTAAGCTGAAAGAAGCACCTACGGAAACCTTCAAGAGAAAACACTAATTACCAGTTTTTCCTGCAAAGTCTAGTACTCTAAGATGTTAAGATAGCAGGCAGCTTTGCTTTATTTAGAAGTTATTAAATCAATTATTCATTGCCCTGCATACCCATTACTGTATCAAGATCCTGGTTGACACTATACTTTTCTCCCCCTTTTGCTTCTTCTTTTAATGTCTTCAAGAAATCTCACCTAAAAAATATTTCTCTACCTATCAGATGTAAGTATAAGCAATGGTTTTCGCACCAAAACAGAGACGAACTAAAGCAGCTACCTTACTTAATTAACACCCATATAAAGTCAAGCTTTTGAAAGAACACTTCCTGATGGAAAGTTGTCTCCATCCTTCCCAGTTCAACTTCTGCTCTAGTTCATGTTTCTTTGTCATGCATTTTCCTTTGTATTTGTATTTATTAGCAGCCATTTAGATTTGCCTCCTCAAGATAAAAAGCTTTCTACTATTAGTAGAAATACTCACTTTTATACTTGTATCTCTGAATCCATTACACCTGAGTTATATGCACGTGTACAGGCACCCACTCTACTTCAACTGGAACTATTCTCAGAACCATCAGCAAATACAAATTCTGCTTCCTTTTATAGTTATGACAGAAATTTGGCTTGGAAATCCAAGTGTTTTCTCCTGTAACACCATAAACAGTGCATGCTTTAGTAGGATATTTAGCAAGAATAAGTCATAACACTGCTGCTATTGTAGTAACACACAGAAGCATGAAGTAAAAAAACAACAGTGAAATCTCAGTAATTTGCCATGAAATTAAGAGCTTATCTACATAACATTTCTCTATAAATGTCACTGTCTCATTTCAGAAACACAGATAAAACCAGTAAAGGTACAATTGGCCAAAGCAGAAGGCCTCTGCTTTACTCAAGATAGCTTCTAACCAGAAGCAATAAACAGCAGCACGAGAACTGAGCACAAGTCATTCCTAAGCCAGGAAGCCACAAACTAACGCTCACAGAGCATATTGCTGAACGACACGAACATGTGCCACAGGCATATGTTTGAGCACAAAAAAGTATTCACGAAGGGCAGACATACATATTATCGTCAAACAAGTTTTGTAGCTACCAAGCTGCAGTATCGAGCAAATCTAGAACACTCCTTGATTTCCTCTAGAAGGAGAAATCAAACCACGAGACCACATGAAAAAGCAAATATGTCTGTCAGTGTAAAGCGTCTTCACAGCTAAGGTCAGAACGTATACAAATCATCCAGCTGACGGCCACCATTTCTTCCCGCAGATGAAAAATACAGGATTTTGACCAAGATCTCACAGCCACCGTACCCTGAGACCTGTGTGTGTGCTACAGTTGGCACAGAGATAAAGGTTACATCAAAGCATCTGCTCACGTACAGATTAACCAACACCGGTATTTCTCTGCTTACAAAGGGGGCTTTCAGCAACTCCATCTCCCACGATGGCACAGAAACCCCATGCTGAACTCCAACGTGACGCTTGCCCTGCACCAAAGCCAGGAGAACAGATTAGCTAACGTTACTGCTGCACTCACTAAATATACATTGCCTAAGGGATCTTTTGAAAGCTCAATAACAATTCTTGAAGAATCATTAGCTCGGCAGACAACGCAGTTATTAAATAGAGAATGGAAACAGACTTCCTTTCTAAGTGCTCAAGACCAGTAAGACAACCAGAAAAGGTACCTCAAGAAAGAGGCCATCAACTCAAAAATGCGTAACATTGAAACTGAGCTTCCAGAGATGAGGCATGAAGGAAAGTGCTGCCATAACTTCATCACACTCATGTGCTTGGTTACTTCACATACATACGACCGCAACGGAAACAGCTCCGAAGAAGAACCATAGCATTTTAACTTCCTTTCTTTACTCACCTACATATTTTTAGGCAACATTTTAAAAATATATCAGTGGTTTCTTGCTAACAAACTATTTGCTGTTCAGAAAAGGAAGAAAAAAATACAAGAAAATCATAAAGGGTTCCAGTTGTATGGGGTCTCTCTTGCTCACCAATTCCAGATCAGAGAATTTTTCACTGTTTGCACAGAAAACTGTTCTTCATCCCTTCCCCAGACACTTTCTAGTCAGTATATTCACCTGCCTTCCTATTACCTTTTTGGACTTCTGCTCCTTGGCTGTTTCTCTGCTTACCTCTTCCATCTCTTTCTCTTTACTGCAAAAGGATGACACTCTTCCTTCACACTCTCCTTCACATCTAGGTACCTAAATACGCCGTTACTTTGTTTCCCACCATTCAGATTATCTTAGGCACTCACAACTTCTTCCTCTCACTACATCCTTCTTAAGTGCTCTGAAACTGCTTTAGTAAATATGACAGAACTGGGGGCAGCCAAAAAATAGTTGTTTATTTTGTATGCATGAGCCTAAAACATCATTAATGCCTAGCTACGGACCAAGCTGCATCCAAATGACGTTAGGAGTAGTTAGAATTGCTGTGCTATAAAGGCAAAGTGAAGGTACACAACATGTTCCCCAATTATTTCAGCTCTACCCACTGGGGCTTGCCTGACAGAGGAAGAAACGCTTCCATGAGCAGATACGCACTATTTCCTGCACATTCTTCAACTACTAGTTGTACTACCTGAAGATAGCATTACTTAAAGCCGTTCGCAACATCGTATCATCCCTGTTGATCACACCTCCCCGACTTCAGCACTTCTGTCTCTTCCCTGCAGAGGTACAAGAGAAACCTCTCCCCACACCACCTGGAATTCCTGTAGCTTTGCAGTGACAACAGCATTCCCAGTACATGGTGAATTAAGACAGTGTCTCAGAAGAACCAAGCAACCCGGACAAAGTTAAGGTTCATTGAAGGAAAAGAATATACCAGTTTTGTATATCCCGGTGGTTTTTGTTTGTTTGTTTGCTTGCTTGTTTGGATGGTTGGTTTTACATTATTGGTTGGTTGGTGGGGAGAGGGGGAAAAGCAGGGGAGATAAAGTGGTTAAGTTTAGTCACAATCCATATACTAGAAGGCTACCTGACAATCTTAGTTTTGTTTTAGATGTGGAGTTTGGGGATATTTAATTTCTCTTGTTTAATACATAGCTCTTTCTAGCACTCCCTACCATGGCATCCTTTCAGTGACTGCAAACACTACAGAGCACAATACCTGCATTCTGACCCCTTTTGCAAATTCTGAATCATTATTTTCCTCTCTGTTCAGCACAATCCAAATACGTCTTTTCCAAAAATAAATTAAAAATCGAGCATCATCAGGCGATGGTTACCAGTAATAAATACCTGAAGTGCTGGAAGACAAAGAGGAACTAGCCTGAAGGCAATAGTCACTTTTTTGATGGAGGACAAAGGAAGGAGGATGATTTATACTTAGACGGCTCTGTAACAGATTTCTAGAATGTATTTCATTTAAGATATATGGACGCATGAACAAGTTACCACAAAACAGGACAAGATCTGAACTCTTTGCCATCTAGCTACTGTTACTGCAACTGCCTGTGACAGGCATGAAGCAATTTACTTTTGAGGTGAGCTGGTTTCCATTTACTGCAAGGCGAGAGCGAGCATTGCACATAGGAAGTTACAGCAGAGCAGCTGAAACGTTGCAAGTTCACATCCCTATCTAACCTTGCAGTAACCTGTTCTTGCATGCTTAGGTATCACATCCCACTTCCCCAAATGTAAGAACAAGGATACTAAATCCTCCTTACTTCACAGAAATGTTTAAGAATAGTTATGTCAGAGACGATGAGGCAGGTGGATACTACAGAAAAAATAGGTTACATAAAAGCAACGTTAATCAAGAAAAGACATTTAAGGTACAGAGAGTGGATGGAGCTGAAAGGCCCTCTAAGCACCTTCAAAAGCAGCTCCTCAGGGCACCCATTTGCAAAAATACAGAACTTAGAGGCATGAAGGGCTTACTCAACCTGACGAAACAACCACAGAGGAACAGGGAAACGCCATGACAATAAATATAGCCTGCCAAAGGGAACACTAGAAAGGTTCTACCACAAAACAGCCTTTATTCTAGGAGATACACACTGAGGCAGACTTCTAACCGCTCTTTTCACCCGTCATCCATTTTCCCCTTACTCCCTGCTAGTTCCCCACTCCCTATAGTTCTTCCTACCTTATCTTCACTTACTCTTTTTCTGCTCTTCTGAGCAACCCAGCATACCTGCACTTCTTCCCCTTCTCAGCGTACCGCCATCTCATGCCTTCACCCTGAACCAGAGATAACTTTTACATGCTAAGAACATTTCTCTGGGTCAGAAACGAAGACAATATGCCTTGGGAGAAAAAAAAAAAAAACATTTTCTGCATTTTTTAAATCAGTAAAAAAGCTAAAATTCATGTGAATTAACTCGAATGAGTAGATACTGACATTTTCCTCTCACAAGCCCCAGACAAAACTACTAATAAAAGCATGCAGCCGTTCATTTTTCATGTATCCTCTTGATGTTACAGCTTGCTCCTAAGAACCTAGTTCGATCTCTATCATCAAGACAACTGGTGCCTCTCCAATACTGCAGCTGTCAATACGGCTTTGCCAGCAAACCATTACAGAGCATTAGGAGAACAAGAATCAGCAACTACATACTTCCTTCAGGCACGCTGCAACTGACACAACACGCTGCCTAAAAGTCCTCATGTTCTAGACTTCCTACATGCTTGTTTCTGTTTCTTTGCTCATGAGACTCAGCACTTGCTGTTCTTGAAATCCAAAATATAAAATTAGACATACTCTGTACTTGTGTAACCTAAAGGGGCATGGCTGTGTGTCCTGTACATTAACTGGGATAGACTGAGATACTGAGATCAATATGAAGACAATCAAAGCAAGACCCCAAAATGAAGGAAAGAAAAGAGTAACTAGCTGATTTCATAAAATACTGAAGAAAAGAAGAAACGCAACAGCAGTACCTTGATCCTACTTGAAACATTCCCTGATGTCCAGCTCTCCTATACCACAAAACTTCAAGATAATTTAAGCAAGCATATGGATTTAACTTTGAAGCAGCCTAGCAGCCTCTATGACAGGGCACATTGCTAAGGCTTCACTGCAACAGAGCCGATTCTCTGCGACAAGAAATCATAGACTTTAAATTATTCTCTCAAATGGTGCAACTTTGCTGCAGCGTACCAGGGAACTCTTCTACTAACCCAGCAGAGAGATGATCAACAGCAAAGACACTCTCATTAATTTACCCTGGTGTTCAGCAAGTTCATTTTATCAAATTACGAAACAGAAGTACTCTAAATTTCCAGGTCTGCCACTAAACCAATGCTTCCTTGATCTTGCTTTTTCAAGTAGGAAACAGTGGAAAAGTGCCATCAAGAAGAAGAAATGCTTAGCAGCATCTGGCCAATTAGTGAAGTAAGAAACCAAAGGATAGAGACAAAAACGCTGTTAGCCCAAACTAGTGGATCGGAGACTATCCTGATACTTAGGTAAAAATTCAGGAAGAATGTAGCAAAAAAGTACAGTGAGCTAACGTGTTCATGGCCGGGGGTGGGGAGAAAGTAGAGGAACAAGCAGATTTAGAAAGGCGACAGTCACTTACGATCAGCCCCGCTGCCGTGTGCTGCCAGACAATAAGGTAAAACAGAAGGCTGAAAGAAACCCTCTGCCTCTCTTTCTTCCCCCGCCGTCCGTTTCTATAGTTACACCCAGCAACAGGGCGAGCACAAAACTTGCAATGGCAATATCCCAAAAGGCAACAACAACAAGCTGCCCACGGCACAGAGGCAAGCCTCGGACTGTTAAAAAAAAAAAAAAAAAAAAAAAAAAAAAAAGCCCAAATCGCGCCGGGCTGGCGGACTCCCAGCGAGCTCAGGGCCCTTCCTTTCTCTCGGGCTGCGCCTCATGGGGGGAAAAGCGGAGCCCCCCCCCGTTATAACCCCCCACAGATTTACTGGGGGGAAAAGCCGGCGGGCATCCAGCAGGGAGCCCCCTCAGTGGAAATGAAGGGCGACAGGGTTTGGGGAGGGGGTTATTTGGAAGGGGGGGGGTTATATTTTGGGGAGAAGGGGTCAGGAGCCTTTCCCCCCCCAAAAAAAGACCCTCACCCCTCTCAGAACGAGACCCTCACACACACCTCAGAGGGATCCCCCGCCCCCCGTTCTCCTGAGGGAAGCCGCCCCCTCCTCACCCCGCCCGAGAAGCCGCCCCCCCGCGGCGGGGGGGCCTTGTCCCGCCGGCTCTCGCCCTCCTCGGCTCCACTGTACTCGATCTCCCCTTCCTCGGCGGCGGCCGCGGCGGCGGTGGCGCTGGGCTTCAGCCGCTTGGCCTGGCTCTCGTAGGCGCCGTCCTCCTCCTCCTCCTCCTCGTACCGCTCCCCGGACGACGGGGACGACATGGCGGGAGGGGGGGACGAGGGCCGGTCGGCGGCGGAGGGCGCGCACACGGCGAGCGGGAGGAGCGGGGTCGGGAGCGGCGCCTCACGGCGACAGCGGCGCCCGCGAGAGATGCTCCGCGTTCCGTCCCCCCCACACACCCCCTCCCCGCCCCGGCAGCGGGTCACGCCCCCCCGCCGGCTACCGGCGCGGCGATTGGCTCCGAGTCGGGGCGGGAGAGAGTATACCGCTGTTATTGGCTAGCAGGTACGCCCATCTCCCTTCACCGCCGCTGCGATTGGTGGATGGTTATGCCCGTCAGCGCGCCGCGAGGTCCTCGGTAACCGCCCTCCCCCCTCCCGTCTCCTGCGGTCTTTGATGTCTGAGGGCTCGGGAACGGCGGTGGGCGGGGGGAGCGCGAGGCGGCCCCAACGGGCGGCCCCAACGGGCGGCCCCAACGGCTCCTGAGCGCCCGGCCCCTCGCGCGGCCGCCGCCTTTGTCTCCTTCCCGGCGGTTCCGAGCGATAAAGGGCACGCTGCGGGAGCTGGCGAGAGCCGACCGCTGCCCTCGCTGAAGGGCAGGAGAGCCCGTGTCTCTCTGTCCCCAGCCCCGGGACGGCGGCGGCGAGCGGCAAGGTCACAGAGAGACATGGACGGGAGCTGAGGCTGCTGCAGGTGGCTCTATGCCCGGCACCCAGCCTCCTCCTGAGGAAAGGGACCACGTGTGGCTGCCCCAGGGGGCTGGCGTGGCCCCGTGTTCACAGAATCACAGAATCAATCACAGAAAACCTCCCAGATCATCTGGTCCAACCACCCCCTACCACCAATGTCACCCACTAAAAAACATGTCCCTAAGCACCACGTCCAGCCTTTCCTTGAACACCCCCCGGGGATGGTGACTTCACCACCTCCCTCGGCAACCTGTTCTAATGCCTATTTCTGAGAAGAAATGTCTCCTCATTTCCAACCTAAACGTCCCCTGGCACAACTTGAGGCCATCCTCTCTAGACCTATCACTAGTTACCTGTGAGAAGAGGCTGACCCCCAGCTCCCCACACCTTCCTTTCAGGCGAAGAGCAACGCTTCACTGAGCACCCACCTGCGGGCTCCGTGGGCATGGAGAGCTGCCTGCACACTTGCTGCGACCCCCCAGGGCTCCATCACTGGCACTATGCCTTGTGACAGGGCCGATGTGTGCTCGTGGCACAGCACACCTCACCCAGGCGATGCCAACAGGAGATGGGTTTCTTCTTCAGGAAGGTGCTGCTGACGGTGTATCGCAGCCCACGCCTGCCTGTTGCGGTACCCATCTTCCTCCTAGAGGAAGGCTCTCGATGGCAGAAGTGCCTCGCGGTACTTTCTGGCTGAAGCAGATCGCGCTGCTGCGGCTGCCAGGCCCAGGTGGATGTGGCTGAAAGTAGGTCAATGGAGAACGGGCACAGGGTTGCGCGAGTAATGGGTTTCGCAGTTCAGCAGCCAAGTAAGAGCAACGGAAGTGATTCAGAAGACGGCCAAAATAAATGTTATTCTTTTCTTCTTGTTTAGGTGAGGGGAAAAATAATAAAAAATAAAAACGTATCAAAACGTTGTTCAATCTGAAACGGTGCTTGCGGGCTACAAAAGAAAACAAACGGTTTGCTGTTTACACATTTTTCTGTTCGTCTGAAACCCCCTGGTAAAGGCATTCCTCCAAGAAGTAGGAGGCCCAGGCTCAGTTTCTCTTTCTGCCTGACCTGACTTGACTCTGCATCTCTCAGGTAGCTCATTTCACCATGTCATCTGCAAACACATACATTTAACTTCCCTTGCAGTGTCTCTCATCTTCTTGTTTTTTTTTTTTTTCTCTTTGGTCTTTGTTTCTTAACTTGTGTTTTCCTTTCGGTATTTCTCATGCTTATTTTTAATTTTTAACAAATACTTGTTACAACTTTGAGAGCATCCAGGCCACATATGAAGCTGTATGTATATATGTTCCGGGTTCAAGCAGTCAACGAGGGAAATGGTGTCTGTGAAGACATGAAACTTACTTTTCTTGGCACTTGACTTATTTCTAAATACACAACATATGTTACCCTACTGATATTTCTGCTTTGGACTTAAGTGCCTACTTGCCATATGAAGTTTCTGGTAAATTAGTTTTATGTACTAGAACTGTGGGATTTTAGCAGACATTTACACTGTATCATTGCAAAAAATAACAGCCGGAGAAATCACAGAATGTACCAGAGGTACGGTCAGAAAATGGCATTGAAAGGCTGTGATAATTTTCTGTACTAATTAAATTTTCTTTTCCCCCATGTATTCGTAATTACTTTCTGAAAATCAAGTGACTTACTGTTTGATCAAATTCGTATTTACTGAGCGTTCAAAGAAAAGTTTCAGCATGCTTCTGTGCAGCACATGGACTCCAACCCCATTTGGTAGCAGACTGCTTCACTGACATAATGTGGTATTTAATCATTCCACAATGGAGATGTTAAGATATTTTTCATATTTCAGTTGCAACGCTGTGGCTTCTGCACTAAGCTACTGTTAGCAGACTTGGGCCAGTCCTTCCTTCTGTTTGTGCTTCATGCATACGAAAGGCAGGAGGGAATATGGAAGTACATCCCAGTTATGTAAGTTTGAAACCAAGCATCTGACTCAGCAGTCAGATTTTGCTGTTATGTTGCTTGTCAGACCTGCTGCTTTTCAATGGAAGAGAGAGGAGATGAAAGCTGCCAAAATTGTCTGAAATAGTTCTTTCCATACAATTTATTACCCAGAGCTGATAAACAGAAGTCATGTTTTCAGTCCACTACCCTCCAATAAGAAAAGCAATTAGCATTATTTACTTACCACCATGCAGTCAAGTACAACCAAATAATTACATATAGGCCAAAACAATGACATGAAGAAAAATCCCCAAACCTTGTAGAAATTTAAACCACCTAATTATGAACATAGTTTAGGAACACATGTTGTTAACAGTACAATTTTCTCTCCTCTTCTCTCCTCTTGCTGTCTTGTATTTCTTACATCCTTTACTATAATTTACATTACATTAAGCTATTAGCTCATTGTGGTGAGGAATGTACTAACACATTACATTTCCATACTTCATATTACACTTGCCATGCTAACATATTACACTTCCAGTACTAAGATCTCTGTATTTAGGTGCCACACAAATGCAAGTAACAGCTAAAAAGGAAAATGGAAAAGGGGTTTTGTTTGCTTGGTCATAAGTGAAAAACAACTAGCATACATTGATTCAGTAATGACATTCATGGGGGATGTTAACAACAAGGTGATACCTAAACATGGTCTGGATATGACTTTCAAATGTGAGTTGAAATGAGCCCTTTAGCCATCACACACTACTGTGCTGAGTGGGTTAGGAGTGATATGACACTGAGACCCGGTCTAAGCTTTTTGGTTGGGTCAATCAGAAATGACATAAAAGTGTGTCAGGCCAAAAGGAAGCCAGTATCCTGTCCTGGAGAGCTGCCAGCAGTGAGTGTGCATGGCAAAATGGAAAAAAATGGGATGTATGGAGTTAGTGTTCCCAGGTATGCTTTGTACCTTCCACTAGTCAGAAGTTTAAGGATCTTCTGAGTCAGAAGCTGCTTCCTTATCTTTCTTTTTAGTAAATAGCCTTAAGTGGGCTCTCGTCTACTCTTTTATTTTCCTTTTTGTCTCATTTATACTTTTTGCCTCCATGAAGGTTCTCCTATAGTGATCATTTCTCTGATTTAAGAGGCACAGGTAAAAGCACCTCTGTTATCCATGAAAGTATCCATTGGTGGTAAGGGAGGCTGTGCTGCTGAGGGTTTTGTTCTTGCTTGCCGAAAACTCAACTTCTCTGACCAAGCAACGCCTGAAGGATAGGGTCTTGGCTTGCAGTGTTGGGTGACAGCTCCTGGGAAGCTCTGCATTGCTGGACTTCTTACATCCAAGGCTTAAGGCTTCCCTCCCAACAGCACTGTTTAGTGTGGCTTTCACACGTTAGTCATTTCAACTCATCCCTTTTGTCAAAAACTCCAGAGGCCGCTGAGGGCTGGTGGACTCACCCAGTAAAACGTCCAAGATAAGTACGTAGCACACAGGTTGACTGTGAAGTCTGGCAAGCAGCATAGTAAAGGGCAGTTACATCAGTGTTCATTACCTGCAGCTGTGGCATGAATCTGCAGGGGTTTTGCTCTTTTTTTTTTTTTTTTTTTGATTTAGTCTCAGCAGCATAAGAAATTGGTGCTCTGCCCACCCTGCCTCTGGAAGTTACCACTGCCTCAGCTGCAGAGGGGTGAGGAAAACACCATCAAGCCTGGACAAACAACTGGATTTTTTTTTCTCAGTGCTTATTTTGATTTGGATTTATCCATGCTCTCCTCTAGGCTGGACAGCACTTGCAATCTTCTCTCTTTGCAGTCTGCTAGCAGTTTATAGGTGCCGAATATTGTGAATTCATTGCAAGATTTCTGAAGTAAAAAACCAGAAGCACTAAGCATGCAACAGACTAGTTATAGTCGAGACAAACCGTGCCTGCTCAGCATGTTTGATGCTGGCTTGAACACCTAAATCTGTGTGCACTTGGGTCAATAAGCAGCTGTGATAGTCTGGTGGATAGAAAAGTTTACTTCTTTTTTTTGTTGTTGTTGTTTGGAAAAGACATTTTAATTCCTTTTCAACCGAAAGACATGATTCTAAAATGCTCCCATGCCGGGGGCAACCCAGCCCTAGCCAGTTCGCATGCACAATCCCTAAAGTCGCACAAGCGAATCTCAGGTTTTCTTTTGGTTTCCCTGACACAAGGTTTTTGTGTTTGAGTTTGTAGCTGTGACTCTTCTGTATATACACACATGTACAAATTAAAAGCAATGCTGCTGCTGCTTGCTTTCTCCTCAGAACAAAGCAGTACTGGGCAGGGTACATAAACCAATTGCCCTCAGCCAGCCGCTCTCTGTTTATGCGTCATTTTCTTACACCTGAGCTGACAATCTCAGAATTAATATTCAGACCTGAGTGCAAAATAAAGTTGCATCATCTGTGTTATCAGGCCCTAGGCATTTCCCACGGTCCCTTGAAAAATATTAAGAGTACCTCTGGCCAAAAGGTGTCTACATGTCCGTCCTCTGCAGCAGGAGGCCCTGGCACCTGCTCACCTTGCACGGCAGCGACGCACTTCCCTGCAGTAACAAAAAACACTGAGAAGAAAACAAATCTGTCTTTCGCCAGCGGAAGAGGCAAGGAGCGCACTGCGAGCATGTGTGGGGCTCCTGGGCGAGTGGGAGGAAGGCAAAGACCGAGCTCTTGCTCGCACCCTGTCCAGTACACCAGGAAAGCCAGGGACTTGTGATGAAATCAAGTCCTTATCACAACAGGATAGGCACACGGGGGCAAAATCAGCCTGCATTTGCCTCTTAGCATTTTGCATTATAGACTCTTTTGGCTTCACACACTTGATTTTTTTCTTTGTAATCTTGGCACATGTGTTTTCTGCCGCTAAAGAGAGAAACAGGTGACCTGACTGATGGTCATTCTGTGGTATTTCTCAGACATAGCGTGCAGCAGGGTTTCATCAGCATACCAAAGCCCCTGCGCTTGCCCACAGGCCTCTGACCCCTGTGTTAACGCGGCCACAACAAAAATAGAAGTCCCGGTGTCACAGCTCCTGCCTGGGTATGTTTGTTTGATTTCACCTTTACTGTTTCTCTGGCTGCCAGTGTTCTGTCTTGGATGAACACTGTAACACATCTGTCTCGTCAGTACTTCCTCTCTCTGGTTAAGATCACCTTTCTCTGCATAAATACTAGACACTGCAAGTTCTCCAGCGCACAGCAATGGCACTTTCACATCCCTATCTGAGGCTGGTTTTCTGGTTTTGCTTCTTCTGGGCAGTTGCATGAGATAACTGCAATTCTGAAATCTCTTCCTTTTGCTGACAGGTTGCTGGTCTGTCAGCATGACCAGAAGAGACGGGCAACTCCACCGCCACATAGATGTGCTGTGTAGAAGCACCTTGTTTGTGTTTCGGAGCATCCATCTCACACCCTCTCTTGGCAGCAGGGCTCTGGGGTAGCTAACATAAGCAGCAGAGCCATGGCTGCTGTACTCTCCTAGGAAACTTCCCTGCAGAGCTGCTTGCCCCAAATAATCCTGGAGGAGCTTCTCCTGCAGATGAAACATGCAGCTTGCCCATTACGTGGACACAAATCATGCCTTTTTCCAGCTTTGGTTCTTGCTTACAAGCTGAACTGCCAGATGTGGGCACAGCTATCCAGGCACCAGGACTGTCCTTCCCCTCTTAAAACAGCTGCTCTGTTTTTAAGACAAAGATTATGGAAACATTTTTCGGTGCTGAGCAAAGGCAGGAGGGGTCATCACCCTGGAGTTACGCTAGGTAATCGGTTCTGAAAATGAGCAGTGACCAGTTTGTGAAACAGGGTTTGTTTCCCAGAATCACTGTTCGGTAAGCTCCTCTGAAGAATACCTACCAGAAAGGATATGCGTTTCTAAAATAGATATTTAATTGATGTTATGTGGTTTTCTCAGACACCCATGTCTTGCCCTTTGATGGTGAAAACTTAACTGGAGCATGAGGCTCAGCGTCTAAGCAAGAGAATATCTGTAAGATATGGTGCTTTCCCACAAATCAAATTTTATTTCTAATCTCGATCTCCTTTGTCTCTTTCCATCCAGGATGAAGCTGTGCCACTGGACTGCTTTGCTCGCTGTGGCAGGAAAAAATGGTGATGGGTTTTGAGCTGACTGGTAAGCGAGGAGGCCTGCGCAGTGAGACAGGGTACAGGGCAGAGACTTCCCTACCTGAGCACTGTGCCATTGTGCTGTGTGTGGTACACAAAGATTCATTTTATTGATTATTGCTAAAATATTGTCCCCATTGCAAAGAATTTTCTTCTGACTGAAGCCAAACAAGATGTTTTGGATCAGTTCACCTTGTTAGCTGCGACACCTTCATGTAAACCCTTTGTGATTTCCCTACAGTGTGACTGTCTCCACCTTCCCAGGCAGCACACCAGCACGCAAATTTTAGCTGCAACAGAGGGGGCAAGTTCCCTCCCAGGCATTGCTTCTTTTGCTTTGATTTCACAAGGAAGAAAAAGGAAAATTAAAAAAAAAAAAATCCCACTTTCACTTTGCCCTAACTGACAGCACCTAAGCCCGTATCAATTAAATGGCGTCTGCTGCTGGCAGCCGAAATGACAATGTCGCGGTGGGGGCAGAGGAATCGGGCTCAGTGAAGGCATCGTAGCTACCTGCATGCAGTCAGTTCTCTCTTACTCAACTGCAACACAGCTCGCCACGTGAGCTGTGGCATGGCTGCTCCTCCGGTTAGTGCAGGAATTGCTGTTTGCACAACCGAGGGCTGCGGTGCACAGCTGCTGAATCTCTAAGAGCTCCAGTGACTTGGCTAGGAAGTTACACTTGATGAAGCATGTCCTTAGGGTGTCCTTGATACACTCCCTGGGGTGACACACTTCATCGTTTCACACTCTGCTTCGTAGGAGCATTCATGCATTGTCCAGCTGAGCCGTGCAGGCGGCTACCTGCCACACAGCGATTTAGGGTAACTCATTTTAATGATATGTATGAGCAAACTTTCAAGGTTTTTTCTTCCTCTTGTGGTGTCTGTGCTGAAGAAGAGTTGCTGCTGAGGAGAAATCGTAATTATCCCAGCAAGACTACTTACCTAGCACAAACTAATTCTCCAGGAGAGGAAGGCTTTTTACAGCCTCCCCCACGTTTCTAAGGTAGCTGCATCAATTTGGGATACATTTTTTTGTAATCCAAACTCGTGCTTTTAATATAACAAGGCTTACTAAAGTACGTGTTCTGAGCTTTATATAAAGGCCGTGAGAGTCTCAGATAGAGAAATAGAAACATTGCAAGTGCAACACTGAACAAACACTTTAAAGGTTCACACAGCTGAAGCCTGGACAGCTGGACTGTTGTGAATTAAAAGTTTGCATCTCTAATCATTAAAAAAAAAAAATGTGAAAAGAGCTGTGGTTCCTTGCAATGAAGCATTTCTAATACCATTTTTTTTTCAGGGGGCTCCTGGCTGATGTCTATCATCCTGTCTTACCCTAGGTCTTCAGTTATCTTTAGGCATTACCCTTAGAGGCGATACACAACTCATCTTGGCTACATCCACACCGTGGGAAGCCTGGGACCACTGAAGCCAAGTCCCCTCCACTTCCAACCCACCTGCTGCCAGCTGGGGGTGGGCACGATGTGCCTGCACCGGGCTGGAGGGACGGGCAGGCGGGATGAGCCCCGTGCCAGCAAGCAGTGCCTTTGGGATGTAAGCACGAGTATGGGGACGTGGCTCTGCTCACAGGAACAGTCCTGCACTGCCCTTCACAGCAAGGTCGGCATCACCCTTGGCTTTCCAGAGCCAAAGGGTGGCTTCACAGCAGAAAAGCTCTGTAGACACAAAACCAGTGTGCTGAGAGGAGTAAATCTGCATGTCTACATGTGTGAAACAAGATCTCACCTGCTGCCTGCAAGCGAAGACAGCCGCCTCACATCCGAAGGCCCAATTTTGTCCTGTGGTTTCCCCGAACACCCTCCCTCCCTGCATCTCTGTATGTTGCTGCTGCTCAGACAGGAACTGTTTGTGTTTGCTGCCTTTAGCAGAGTCTGCAGTTCTTTTATCTCCGTTTGGCATCTCCCTGCCAGTTGCCGATGCAGCCGTGCACACATCTGAGAGTGAATTTTCTAGGACAGCACGGGGCTTGCACCGTGATGCAAAATCCTTTCCTCATTTGTTTTCTCTCTCCTTTCATCCCAGGTCCTCCTGCCTCCTTCTCTGAGCCTTTTCATGTTCTCATCCCCTTTTGCTGGTCTCTGTCTGCAAAAGCAAATAGGTACCCACTGCTGGTGCTGGGCCCTGTGGCCATGAACCCGACCACCACACCCAGATTCTTGATATAGGAGCACAGTTGGCCTGATCATTTCTCATGCCTCTTGCCACTGCCTTTTCAGGCCAGGAGCTCCAAACTACCTACAGACCCTTTAACCTCTCCAGAGCTGCAGGTCCAGAGAGCACCTACTTCTCCTATGCCTTCACCGGTGAAAAAATGTGAATGAAGCTGAGCTGGCCTCCTTGTCACCTTCCTGCTTGACTTGCTTAGGTGTTGTTGAAGTCCTGCGAGCCCCCCACGTGTTGCTTGGTAGTGCCCACAGTGCTAAAAAGTGATCTCAGCACCACCAGTCCCAGCTTTCTGTAAGAGAAATGGAAACTGAATCCAAATCTTCTTCGCCCCCATCAGAAACCTCAGCTGCAAGGCTGTCCTGCCGTTTCATATGCGGCTTTTATTTCTGAACCCTTTCGAGCTGTGACACATCCTCTGCAAAGGTTAAACTCAAAAGTAGCTGCAGAGAAAGGAAGGTCTGCCTCTGAGCACACGAGAGCACGGTCCCCAGCCCCCCAGAGCAAACTGGAAGCGTCCCTGGTTCCAGGCAGCCTACACAGCAGCAAGCTGCAGGAGCTGTGAGCTATTATTTTAGCTCCCGAGGAAAGTAATTACTATAGCAACCGGCACATCTGAGCCGCTCTTTGGCTGCTGCCAAGGCACAAACAACCCGTGCACAAAGGCACATCTGAAACGTGCTGGGTGAGGAGTGCTCTCGGGTGGCCGTGTTTTTTTGAAGAACCTCCCAAAACACGTGTAGCTGGCTGCTGAGAAACGGCCGCCAGAACAATGGCAAGCAATTGTGCCGTGATCCTAAAATAACCTAATCAATAGCTCGGTGTGTTTGCCCCTGAAGAGGCGAAGCACAAACGGGCTCAGGCTCCATTTTAAGGCTGTGTGCCGGGAAGCACCCAGCAGAGCTGAAGACGTGCTCGATAAACAGGCAATAAAATGGAGGGGGGGATGTCCCCACTGTTGTTCTGCCCACAGATGCAGGCTCCCTGCGTGCTCCAGTGGTGGCTCAGCCCTGCCAGCTTACGCAAAGTTTATCAGAGAAAAAGGATTTAATTACAGGCTTACAATGCTGAGGCGTGTAACAAGTGATGTCTGCCTTCTCTGCTGTGTCTACACAGCCATCAGCCCCAGCAGAGCTCGTCCCCAGCTGTGGTGCTGGGTGCATTGCTGCTGCTATTGGTGAATAAGAAATATCAATGAATAACCCGAATTGCCCTTGAGGATTTTTTTCATCATTGAGTCCTGAAGTCTTGCTCTGGGCCCTCCACAAGCTGAAAATCACAGCCGGGTTTAAATTAAAGACAAAAATAAGGAAGGAAGCGTGACAATGCAATTATAGAAGCGTCTCAGGACCAACCCCAAAACGATCTTGTGGCAGCAGGTACTGCACGACAGTGGGTAAGAAACAGCCACGACCCCCAAAGAGCTTTCCAGTGGGGGACAAGGGAATGTGCAATGGATGGATGGCTGTTTCCCAGGGATGGGTTTGCTGTGCACAGGCCGATCTGGACAAGCACGTGGCTGCGTGTTGTCAGTAATGGCATCACCAGTCCTTGTGTGGTTGGCTTGGGGTGGTTTGGCCACACTTTTTCTGTTCTCTCTTTCAGGTTCCCTAGAGCTGCGCTGCCACAGCTTCTCCTTGAGAAAAGGTGTCCGCAAAACAAGAGCTCCGGGAGATCTCCACCTCTCTTGTTGCTTGGGAAAGCCATGTAAAGAATAGTTTATTCGTTGTTTCAAATCTAGCCATGATCTATGGCTCTGTGATACAAAACCGGTGCAAAAGTTCGGGTCAGAAATCTTAAATCCTTTACCAAACTTCATTTTCCAACTGCTAAGGATGGAGCTTGTGATTTGAGTTTGCAAACACCCCTTTTTTTTTTTTTTTGGTTGACTGTAGCCTTTTAAGCAAAGTCACTATTTTGGATTAAATATCCCAACACCTGAAAAAAAGCATGAAAATAAAGGATCCGTAAGAAAACAGCACAATCATGTAAAATGATGCCTCATTTCTGCCTTGCAAAGCTGTAGCTGCCCTGCAGGCATCTGGAGCTTCCAAGCTGCTGATCCCAGGGAAATAAATTCTCCTCTGTAATTTTTTTCATAACAAGTTTATTTTCTGAGAGTACTCAACAGTGTAGTAAATGGCTCCCTCTCAAAAAAAAAAAAAATACTTTTTCATGGTGTGCCTTTTTGCTATCTTTTTGGTGGGGGAAAGGCAGGACTGCTCAGTGGCAGGCTGAATTCCCAGTTCTCCTTTGCTCCTGAAATCTCTTTTCTGGGTTAGAACAGCTGGAACATGTACATAACCTGCCCTCATGCCATGCTTCTGCTACACCTGCAGGGCTGCTTGCTGTGATGGAGCTAATAAAACATGGAATTACAGAATGATCTAGGTTGGAAAAGACCTTCGAGTTCACTGAGTCCAACCATCGACCTGACCTACCGAGTCCCATCACTAAACCATGCCCCTTAGTGCTGCATCCACACGTCTCTTAAATCCACCCATCACCTCTCCAGGGATGAGGACTCCACCACCAAATCCTCGGTCCTCACCAACGTTTGGGTCTTCAGGCAAGAGCCTGAAGGCAGAAGTGTAATTGTCATGATCATGGCCTGTAAAGTCATGGCAGGTAAAGATCATGGCAGGTAAAGCCCACAGGACCCCATAAGACACATTTTGTGTCAGTGTTTTAGCAGACTTCGTTTGTCAGCATTTTTCCCCATTACAACTTTGTGGCTGCTCTGGCAAGAGGGAGGTAAACCCAAAGCCTTGGAGATGTGGAGCAATCTTTTTTGAGCACTCACCAGCTGTGGAAATGCCCTGCTGCTAACCTGAGACATGTTCAGGCCTGGTGCGGCATTTTTCCTCCTGGGAGAAAGAAGAGAAAAATGAAAGGAGTTTGCACTTGACCCTAACTATAAGCCAAACTCAGTGTAGCAATGAAACAATCTTTCTATAAAATAGAAGTGACAAAAAAAGCAGATCCAGTGTAGCTGCCTGCATCCCCATCCACCAGAGGCCAACAGGACACAGGCACAGGTCACCCATGAGCAACCCCGCAGGTAACAAAGCCAGGCTCCTGGAAATGCCTCGCTCAAACCCTGAAGGTGACATTGCTCCACCACCGTTAATGTTTTGTACAAGATACATCCCTGCACAGGCTGGTTTCTCTTCTGGTTTATCCGCCAGCTTGAAAATCTGACGCAGGGCCCGTGAACAGATTTCCCTGCGGTATCGCTTTTGCACCTGCAAGGCCTTAGATGTCACGGTAGTGAGGGTGCCGGAGGAAGCACCTGAACACAGCTGCCCCATGTTTTTGCTGTGGACACGAAGGCAGCGCTGACAAAGTGCAGGTTGCACAACCCCCCCCACCTCCAGCCCCTGCAGGAGGCCTTGTTTCTGGGGCGGGTTGGGAGCCGGGCAATGTCTTGCCTGAAGGCAAGCACTGTGCTGGAAACGAATATTCAGAGTCTGACTAGCTGTGTATTCTTCAGAAAAAAAATCTGAAACTGGCTCCCCAGAAAAAAAACATGCACCGATTACACAAATATTCCTGGGCTTCTCCTGCAGGCTGAGGGGAAACGAGGAGGTGGTACTTTGAGGGACGGTGTGTAATGGGGCCCAGGTCAGGACCGTGCGCACACAAAAATCCCTTTTTCCTCTCAGCACGCATCCAAGCCCGCCGGGCAGCCGGTGCACGGCACGACTCCTCCCAGCTCTGCCACGCTGGAGGCAATCATGTGATTTTTAGGACTCTGCTCTCCAAAACCCTCTTTGCTCCGCTCCCGGCCACCCTCGCTTCCTCCCTGGCTTCCTTCCTGGCGGCGGCACGGGGCTGGGATCTGGGGAGCGATGGCGGAGGTGAAGAGGGAGGTTTTTGGGCGCATGCCCCCGGAGGAAGGAGGAGGGGAGGTGGAGAAGTTTGTGCTGCAGTCAGACAGCGTCAGAGTGGAGATCCTGTCCCTGGGGTGCATAATCGCCGCGCTGGAGACCAGAGGCAGGGACGGGCAGTTTGCGGACATTGTCCTGGGCTTTGACACGTTGGAAGGTGGGTCTGAATCCGTTTCCTTCAAAGAAAAAAAAAAAAAAAGAAAGAAAGAAAAAAGAAATCAGAGATTTTGTTCCTACTCCTTCTAAGGGTACCCCCAAATCATGGGCTGAAGTAGCACAAGTCCTGGGCTCAGCAGTGGATGCGGGGACACCGGTGGCCCCAGGTCACAGTGTGCCCCTCTGACAGGCCTGGCTCCTTGGGCCTCTCTGCAAATCTGTGAACAACACAAACTCCCTCCAAGCTGTTTCAGTCAAAGATTAGAGAATCACAGAATTATCTAGTTTGGAAAAGACCTTCAGTATCACCAAACCCAGCTATCCACCTGACTGACCATCCTGAGACACCAGGGCTGCAGTCACTTGCTTAGGGCTGAGAGGAAGCCGAGAGGGACATCTCCGAGCCCACAAATGCCTGGAGATCACTCACCCTGCCCTGGCCTTTCCACATCACAGCACCCTGCTTTTTCCACCCAGGTTACACGAGGAAGCACCCCTTCTTCGGAGCCGTGGTGGGGCGCGTGGCCAACAGGATTGCCAAGGGGAGGTTCGCCGTGGACGGCAAGGAGTACCAGCTCTTCCTCAACAACGGGCCCAACTCGCTGCACGGAGGAGCCAGGGGCTTCGACAAGGTGAACGTCGGGCTGGTGGGGCTCGTGGCCTCCTGCACGCAGCCTCCAGGGTGGTGGCAAGGGGCTGTGATGTCTTCACTCCCCGCCCTGCAGGGTTTTCTGGTGGTTATTGAGTTGGGTCCGCTCCCAAAAAGTGCTGCGAGTGCAAGAGGTGATCCGTCATTTCCTCAGAGGAACTTGTGCAAATGTGCTAGTGCAGCTGCTTTCCTGGGTTAATGGTGTTTTTTGTTTGTTTGTTTGTCTGTTTGTGAGGGAACATCCAGGCTGAAAGGGCAAAAGTCAGAGGGTCTGGAATAAAGCTCACTGCTAAGCAGCACCACATGATTAAAATAATCTCCTGTCACAGAGACAGGGACCAAACGCTCATGGGGCGCACTTGTACATTTGCTAGACTTCCTTCGGCCGGGAAAACAAGATGTACTGGCTCTTAGCTGTGGCTATCTCAGCCATCTCCTGAGTTTTTCCTGATCTTGCAGGCCTGGGTGCTGCACTCAGCGTGTGCTCTGACGATACAGCAGCTTACAGCTGCGCTTGTGTGGTGGTGACACCTGACCACGTTGCTGGAAAACTGTGAGACTTCAGAAAAGTAGTTCTCCTAGCTTTAAAAATATCAATATCTGTGTGCTTGCTGGCCTTTAATAGATTTTGTTTCACGGATTTAAGTAGAAACTTAAATACTAAACCAGAGTCCCATGGCAGTGGGAGCTGCGGCTGCAGCTGATCTGCACACGGTGCAGGAGCACGTAGCAGGACCCACTCTGCAGCCTGGTTATTTGGCATCCTCAGTTCCCACGCTGGGTGAAAATGTTGCTTTTTGACAAGTCCCCTCCACAAGAAGGGGAATAGGTCCAGCTGCAGGACAAAAAATCCATCACAGCCAGGCCTCTCCGAGGCATGGAGTAACAGAGGCCCAGGACAGACCCTGACCATAGCAAACTGCTTCCCTTCTTCAGCTTCTTGTGGAAAAACCCATTCCGTTGGTGGCCAGAGCCAGCAGGCTGGTATTTGTGTTTGCTACCACTTCCCTCTTTCTTTTTCAACAAGGGCATGTTGGTTTTCAGTACTTCATAGGAAGGAAAATGTCATCTTTCTTTCTTACTTTTTTTTTCCCCTGGGATAAAAAGCAGGAAAGATGACTGGCAAAAACCTTTGTTTCAGTGGATGTGTGCCTTTCATCCCCATGTTCAGCCCAGAGCAGGGCAAGGAGAGAAGGGCACGGCATCCCCTATTGCTGCCCCACTAACGCATGGTCCTTGCAGGTTCTCTGGAGCCCCCAGGTTGTCCCAAACGGTGTTTGCTTCTTTCGGCTCAGCCCCGACGGCGAGGAAGGCTACCCCGGGGAGCTGAAGGTCTGGGTCACTTACACGCTCAATGGCAGCGAGCTGGCCATCAACTATCGAGCTCAGAGCAGCAAGACGACACCCGTCAACCTGACAAACCATGCGTACTTCAACCTGGCAGGGCAGGTAGGCATGGGGAGCCCCAACCCCATGGAGGGACACCATGAAAAAAGGTAAAGTCATCCAAGCATCCCAGATGTGGCTTCTGGGGACAAAGCGATGGAGGTTGTGCCTCTGCACACGCGTGCACAAGCTGCCCCTCCATGCAGGTCTGCTCGTGCCATTGCCCTAAAAATGTCTGCGCAGTTGTTAGTTTACCCTCAGCCTGTCCTCCCAGTAGTACAGCAATATCAACACCTGTGGCACGCAGCTCAGGCATGTTTCCAGAGGAACGGGAGACCTTTGGGCATGAAACTGCTGCTCAGATTAGGTGGTGACGTGCAGGCTCAGCTTTGATCCTGCTCCCCTTCCCGCCCAGCAGGTCACTTGCCAGCATCCCCGAGGCTGCCAGGGAGGAAGAAGAGCACAGGAGACGAGCCAGGAGGATGAGCTTCGCTTCCCCCTGTGCTTGCTTCCTTCCCCTTTTTGCCTGCTGCTGTGTGCTCAGCGCCCAGCACGTTTTGGCTAGCCCATTGGCAGCATGCTGGTGCTTGGCAAGGTGCACGCTCAGGATGATAGTCTCATGAAGGAGGTGCCATGCAGGTTTTTGCCACTTCTGTCCTTTGCCTTCTGATGGGGACAAGGTGGGAGGATGCCCAGGAGGTCCCCCAGGCACTCCCAGGTCAGCTGTAGCACCATCACACATGGGTGCCCCCTAAGGGCCACTGCAGGAACCCCAGCGTTTCCCTTCCTCCCTCAGGGCTCACCCGACATCTACGACCACGAGATTTCCATTGCAGCAGATTCCTACCTGCCTGTGGATGACACCAAGATCCCAACCGGTGGGTGGTACCTGGCGGGGATGGCTTTGCAGATGTGCAAAGCTGGGGGCTGTGGGGAGTGGGGAGCAGCACTGCCCCACAAAGAGGGGACAAAGCAGGACCCAGGGGACGCCGGCATAGCACAGTCCCACAGGAGCTGAGCAGGGTGGGCAGAGGCAGGTGCTGGGAGCAGGGGCTACCACCAGCAGCCCCAGACATGCTGGAGGTGGACTGATGTCTGCCCAGCGGAGCTGGCAGGAGCAACAGGAGATGGGCTGGAAGCCAGGCTGTGAGGTCAAGAAGCCCAGGAGCCAAGCTCCCTCCTGCACAGGGCCAAAGGATGTCCCTCAAGGCTAGTTTGGTCACCCTGGGGCCACCAGAAAGGGGCACTGAGCTCTTAAAGAGCTGGGATTTGGCCAGGGTTTGCCTGTTTTGTTTCCTCCAGCAGCGTCTGGCTTTCTGACACTTCTCTACTGGGATTTTCTGTATGATATCACCAGCTAACTTCCCCAAATCTTATTTCAATAAGATCAGCCCATGCCCAAAAGCAGGAGAGCCCTTGGTGCCCAGGATCCCAGCATCATCCCTGCTGCAGGAGCCAAGCCGTCAGTCCCCAAACAAGGACAGGGGAGCTGACACTGCTGGCTGGGAGCCCGAGCGCACAAAACCAGCGCTTTTCTTTCCTGTCTTTAATGTCCAAAAAGAGGAAAGGCCATTAAGGAAGGCAGCACATTTTGCATACTAAGCGGGTTACTCCAACAAAGGTGGTGTTGCTGCTCTCTCTGGACTCAGAGCAGAGAAGCAGACTGGCAGCCTTTTGCACTCAGTCTTGATTTGGGGCTAAAAAGGAGAAAACAGGGCTTTCTATTTTTTTTTTCCCACACCATTTCTACTGTGTGTCACCCCATAATGATCCTGCCTCCAAGCCAAGCAATCTGAGCAAGCTGAGGCAGAGCACGTGTTCCCCGTGCCCGCTCCAGCACCCCCTTGTGCTGCGCAAGCAACTGCAGCAGGAACCAACTCTGCAAAACAGATCTCACACCAGGTTTTGTGCTGGAGGGAGCTGCTTTTAAGAACACGAAGTATAATTTTGTCCTTACTCTTAAAGAAAAAGGAAGGAGAGGAAGAGAAGCTTAAAAAAAAAAAAAAAAAGCAAATGAAAGCTTTTTAGCTCAGGTGTCTGCTAAAACTAGAGTCACGCCTGGGCTCACAAAACCACCGCGTGTGCCTGCAGCAGCTTGCACCTGGAGGAGCAGGGCTCTGAGGCCTGGTGGCGTTTGCTCAGCCTGGTTTGTAACCCCAGGGCTTGAGCGGGGATGAGCCCGATGCCATAGCAAAGCCACTGCCCTGCTCCCCCCGCTGCTTTCCCCACGGAGCTGTTTCCACCAGGGCGCTGCCAAGGCGGGCGCTGGGTCTGCGCTTCAGCAGGAGTTGTTCTGGAGGGTCAGCAATCACGTTTCTCTTCCGCATCTCAAGCACAGCCAGCTCGCTCCCCAGCTTCTTACAGCACCCGTTTGAAGCTCTGTGTAAACGTAGCCTTTGAGGCCAATAAAACTGTGCACGGTTTTAGCCCCAGGGGCGAAGACAGGATTTGTGCAGCTATTAAACGCGGAGCCCTTGCATGCAACAGCTGCCGTATTTTACGTATGTGCCTAAATCGACATGCCTTTTTTTTTTTTTCCCTCGAGGTTTTTTTCCGCCCCACAGCTGTAAAAGTGCTCCTTTTAGATAGGATCAGAAGCCACAGCAATGTGCTGTTTGTTGGGTGGATGCTTCTCAGGGCTTGCAGAGAGGAACCAGCGCAGAGCTGCTGGGAGCAGGGCACGGGGACGCCCACACCGCTGTCCCCACAGCGGCCCTTGGAAACCCATCCACATAGGTGTGGAAAAGCAGGGAGGACCGGCTGCAGCTCCCACTGCCCCGAGCCGAGGTTCAAGCCCAGGCGGTGCCCCTCAGCTCACCTCAAGCGTTTTATGGTGTGTGGGGGACTGGGTGCGAGCGCTGACGCTGGTTCTCTCCTCGCCCAGGGGAGGTGGCTGCCGTGCAGGGCACCGGCTTCGATCTCCGGCAGCCCGTGGAGCTGGGGAAGCACCTGAGGAAGTTCCACCTGGACGGCTTCGACCACAACTTCTGCCTGCCGCCGGGACGGGCTCGACGCCTGGTGGCCAGGTAGGGCTGGGACCCCCGGGGATCTCCCCAGGGCCACCGGTGCCCACGCCAGCCCCCGGCATCGTCTCCGCAGGGCTCGGCACCCGCCCACGGGCAGGACCATGGAGGTTCACAGCACGCAGCCCGGCCTCCAGTTTTACACCGGGAACAACCTGGACGGCTCCCTGAAGGGCAAAGGTGCCGCTACGTACCCCAAACACTCGGCTTTCTGTCTGGAAACCCAGCACTGGCCTGATGCCGTCAACCAGGTAAGCAGCTCAGGGCCTGGGGCTTTGGGGATCTGTTCCCTCTGCTCCGGGAAGGCTGCGGGGACGTGGCCGTGTCCCCCCAGCCCTCTCTGGTGTCACCGCGCTCACCAGCATGCGCTGCCTCTCCGCAGCCCCACTTCCCCAGCACCCTGCTGCTGCCCGGGGAGGAGTACGACCACACCACCTGGTTCTGTTTCGGCACCGCCTGAGGACAGGGGAGGCTGGCTCCTGTCGCAGGAAGTGGTAAGCATCTCCAGGTTCCCCAAAAATCCGTTTAGGTGCCAGACATTTGGAGCTGCCCTGGGCGACGGGACCCACTTGGGAGCTGGTTTCCTCCTCTCTGGACTCCGCTCGCTTTAACTCTGCTGCTGTGCAGCCTCCACAAAGCCTCACCCTGTGGAACAAGCTCTGTTCTGCAGTAAAAACGCACCTAAAACACAGTGTTTAGGGACACAGCCCACCAGATCTCAACCTACAGAAGGGGAATACTCATGTGGAGACCGAGGAAGCTCATACAAGTACCAGCTACTCCCACCGAAGGGCCAGAAGCTGTGCATGCTGCTGCTTTCTTGGCTCTGCAGGGTCAGCTAGTCTGCGCACCCTGCTGTCAGCTCTCACGGCAGCATCACGACGGCACAAGCACCACTGTTAAACACAAGAGCTCTGTGGAGGACAGGGTGCTGGGATTATCCCAGCTCACCGCCGGCTCCCCTGGCTCGTTCTGAAGCCAGCAGCAGCTGCTCAGGAGCATCGCCTGCAGCACACTTGGCTGCGGCAGCGAAGCAGGTACCTCCATCCACAGGTCTGAATGCACAGCTGCAGGAGGTAAAAAACAGGTACCAGCACAGCTGTCGTGTCAGTCTGCAGGTTTATTGCGGAGTAGGTTTGCCTTATGAATACAGAAGAGAAAAAAAGCTGATCAAATTCCAGAGCAGCAGCGTACGTGTGCTTCTCACCAGGTACTCCATAAACCGGGCGGGCAATACACAACCAAAAAGCATCCCAAACACAAGTCACAGGCTTCGGGTATTTCTGCTAAATCGTTCCAGGGCAACGTGTGCGTCGCCCCGCCACTCCCCTGGTGGAATTTTAGGGATGTTGCCAGAATTTCAGTCCTTGCACCCGGCAAACGAAACACAAGGTCCCACCGCTAAGCACCGCAGCGGTGTCCACGCGGACACCAAGCACCACAACACCAGGACAAAGCGTGAAGGCCAGAGAGTGCTGCGACGTGAGGGAACGGCCAGCACCTGCACTATTTACTCATACACCGAAGAAGCTCCATAAAGTCATTATTCACAGGAAACAGGGTTTTTCTTTTGGAAAACATGGGTTACCAAAGGTGTGACCGAGGTTAGTTTTGGCATTTTCTTGCATTTAAGATGCTCTGTTATGGTTTACACATTGAAAGCAGCATTACAGATTTCATTAAAAGCCCAGAGAGGCCCCACTTTCCATTTCAGTGCTTTAGACAGATTTTTTTTTTAGTTCTTCACTTTTTCCTTTTCTGCCAAAGCCACCATTTGTTTCTGATAGATCTCCCATCACAGTAAAAAATATTTTAGCTTTTTTCCCCCGCTCCACCAACAGTTTGTTTGCTCATAGTCTAACGTTGTTTCCAGCCTTTTGCTGTGATCTGTGTCAACAAAGTGCCTTACCATGCAATTCTTGACTACAGAATGAGGACAAACACAGAGCGACATACCTATATACAAATCCTTAATCCTGCAGGTGTGTATTTGCCGTAAGAAATTAGCTTAATTCAACAAATTTTTCTCCAGGATCTGGGCTGCTTTAAAATCATACCAATTTCTGTGCAGCAGGCTAGCACTCCTGAGGTCAGCTGTGAGGATCTTTCACTTGAAGGAGGAAAGCCTGAGCCAACAGTAGAAAGCCTCACGGCACTTTCTTTTGTCTCTCAAACACACGCTCCCAAGTTCCTTCAGAAAGTAGGTCAGACGACCTAACGTCGTCCCTCAAGAAAGGGAAACGTGCCTTGAGACACTCTATGAAGTTTTCATTACGCTAAAAGACTACAGAACTAAAAATGCAACAAGTCAAATTAGCAATTATCAAGTTATTAACGTTTAGATGTTTCTGCAGATGTTATTCACTTAAAGTATGTGTTTTGAACAAAAGCTCATTGTTAAATTTTTGGGCATCTGGTATTACAACTAGTCAAGCACCAGAGTAAGCATAGCAGAATAATTAGATCAGGGAGAGAAATGAATGCCCGTTAAAGATCGTAAAGGAATAAAAAAGGCATATGCAAATTTTTAACCATCTGCAGACAGGGGAGATAGACTTTAAATTCCATTTTAAAAGAAAGCAGAAACTGATCCTTTCACCAAAGACCATTCAACAACAAACGTGAAAAGTGGCTGAGAAGACACTACTATTAGTCATTCCCACTTGGACATGTTCCATCCGTGTTACATGGCACACAGCTAAAATTGCCCAAACGTTAACAGAAGCAGCAGGGTTACTACAGAGAAGTTTTAGTTAAAAATACACATTTTATTTCAATGTGCCAATAAAAAAGTCCCACATTTTCATATCACAGGAAGTTAATTCATACAATAAAAAGAGACCTGCGCTAGTCTATTGGTGCGACTAACTCAGAAGACCCAGATCATGCCAAATTTTAGTTGATATACTCTTCTATCTACATTCTTACATTTACAAAGACACCACAAAATCCCTTATAATAATGTAAGCAAAATAACTTTCTTCCTACAAGGTTAAATTCATAACTTTAATCCATTCTTTCAGGACTTGCACTTCTTTGAGGGCTTCCTGATGGTGAACGACTGAAAGGGAAAGAATCCAGAGTTAACATTTGAGTAGTGATTGGGATCCACAAACACAGGAAAAGGAAACAACAGGAGGTTACCCAGACTACTCCAGCACCCTTCAAGCACTGTTTTTTTAAATAAATAAAACAATCACTATTGACAAATTGAATGGACTAATTATTTAACGTTAGAGATAATACATTCATTACTTTCACATTTTTTGCATAATCTGAGTGAAACCAGTAAAATCAACAGGCTCAATCTTCCAGACTGACTGTCATGCCAGATTACTCCACTATCTTCCCCAGTCTCACTGCAGATTTAATGAGACTCAAAGCTGATTCCCGCATTTATTCTGTGCTTTAAACTCACCGGTAGAGTCTCTGTGCACTAAAACTAGTGAACTAAAAATAACAGAGGAGCAGCCAAAGGCAAGACATCTAACCTGAACACTGAGGAATTACTTACCACATACATAATACCACACATAAAATCACAGTCACATTATTTCTGGCAGTGACATCTTTTCAGCAAAATACCTTCCCAGTATTTTCCTAAGAGCAGCTGTCAAACTCCTCAGCAGAGATCACTGCAGGTATTAAAATGTCAGCTCTACAGAGTCTGTGTTACTAGTAGGGAGACCAACATACCTTCTCTTTGGAGATGGTGATCGGGACTTTGACCGACTGTCAAAACAGAACACAATAAATGCAGCATGAAGTTAAAATGGACGCTTTATAGTAAAAACAAACAAACAACACAACAGCATAGCAATTGAATTATTGTGGGAAGCTAGCCAGAAGCTCTTGAAGATGGCAAAGCTTTCAAATCAGCTTTTACTCTGGCAGGGATTCTTAATTCATTTTGTGTGGAGACTGATTGCGTGCAATCACTTTCAGTAAAGAAAGCAAGTGTATAAAAACAAAGTGTATAACTGAGGTGAGGCTTTGAGAAAACACTGCCATAGATTCCTCCAAGTGTTTTTCAACAGCATTTATAAAGAATGAAGCCCTTTTTCTGATTTAACAGAACTGAGCACTAAACAAACAGTCCTGTTACTAAAAACAAAGAGATGGCTAAGGAATATATTCCAAATACCCGCAGAGAAAATTTTATAATCAGTCCTATCTGAAATAGACACCTGTGTTTGGGGGATTTGTTTCTCAACGACTGGGCCTTGTTACCCGTGAAAAAATAATACTTAATTCTAGATACCGCTGCAGGCTTCATCTCTGTACGCTCACCTCTTAGCTGGCGAGCCGGATTTAGATCTGCCATGAGACCTAGACCTACAAGAAGAGAAAACACAGCTCAGCAAGAAAGCCACAGGCATGCATGTTCCCACATTAAGACAGTAAGAGTCACACCAGATGTGTAAGAACCGTAACACTGAACACAGACAAAATGCTGCAAGTTTGCAGGACTTTTCCTGCTAAGTTTCAGAAGAAAGTTTTTAAACGGATGCTGTGCATATTGCTCTGAGCTTTGGTCACAGGCTGATGACCTGTGCACGCTGATGAAGGTGGCAGGAATGCATGAACTACCCAAGTTGCAACAAGCTTCTTCACAAAGCCGTGCTTCTAACTGGCAAGTTTTATTAGGCTTCAGCGACATCTACCACTGTAGTTGAAACTGGCTGCAGCCAGCATCATCCTACAAACATCTCTTCAGAACACTTCATCTTTTAAAATAATATTTTTAGTAAATGCATATAAAACCTGGTGAATTCAAGTATTGTGAAAAGACTGCCAAAAATGTCAAGGCTTTTTGAGGTAAGATTGGTGCACTAGGAGAACACTAATATCACTTACAAAGAAGAACTGAAATTTGTAGGTTCCCAAAGGAAGTGTTCTACTTTCCGTGACTACTTTCAGATGCATGCTTTGATGCTGTCAGCCCAGCAAATTTCATGTAATACTTATTCAGCCTGTCTTCCTTATGAATTGAGAGCCTGCCTCTGGATGCTCTGCATTCCTTTGATTCTTCTGTAGAGACAGTCTCTCAACTGCCTGATGTGGAAATTTGAAGTGACTTCATTACAAATTAAACACCAATATTTTGCCACTTCTTTGTACTTTTATTTCTATAATTTCTTCTGCCTCAATCACTTTATCTGTACTTACAATAAAATGTGTCACAATACAGAGTTTGGGAATTACGCTAATAGCACCCTTTACGCTGCAGAAATCCATCCTGGTACAAAGAAAAAAGAAAATAATGCTAACAAAATCAAGAAATTTTTCTTCTTGAGAGCCTGTTGACCTTGGCTGTTTTCTGCTCATCACTGGCACTGAACGACAATAAGCCATGGTTAAGTCACGTTGGAATAATTGGTATTAAGATTAAACACATTTTATCAACAGGTAGAGAAAGTGCACCTGATCAATAAAAAGGATGGCTCTGGTGCCTTGGGAAATTGTGCTTCTCTTCTTTACTAGCTTCCAAAATGTTTTTTTGAGTTTCTGCTCTTAGCTAAGACACCTTCTGGTCTTCACCTCTCTGTTCCATAACAATTCCTGGCTTGCTGCCCCACCCCTCAGAAAAGCCTTCCACCACCATCAACTTTCAGCAGTGAAGTTTTCATCTTCAGCTGTAGGCTTTTCCACTTACTCTCTTCAGCTGAAGCTTCCTTTTTGTGTGTGCACGTGTTCCTTCACCACTGACTGCTATGTTATTTATTTCAAAGGGCAATCATTAAAGCAGAACAGCAGGCCCAGGAATGGGCTGGGAAAAAAGAGCAGCACTGTCTCCTTCAGAGTAGAACTTCAATCCCCTCTTAATTCTCCTACGACAGCTCCCTGAAGCCAATCAGCCCATGTCAGCCACGTTGTTCTTGACAAGCTCTCAGGAAACACACGCTACAGTCACTTACTGTGGAATCATTAGACCACAATATTGAAGAGAATGAATGGCATCCTGTATTTCTCTCAAATCTGATCATCATTCTAATGGTACGTTTGACAGTACAAAATAATTTGGCATGGTGTTTATCCCAAATTTAATTCAGCTACTGCAACATGACACTTTGTGAATAAACAGACTCAGTACTATAACAGTACTCAAGACAGCTAAAAACAGCTCTAACACACAGCACTAGAAAGTCCTTCAGGACTTGCCTGGTTACGAGCATTAATACTTTACTTTAATACTAAGAAAAGGACATCCTAATTTCTGACAAGTAATTCAAAGAATCCATAATCTCATATGAGCTATATAAAGCAAAATACTTTTCAGATTAATTCTAGATGTTTGGTACATTAGCTAACCAATAATACAAACCAATCAAAACAGTACCTGCGATGACCATAAAAACCTAGATATTAGCAATATGTAAAAACAAAACAACCAAACAAAAACAACAAAAGAAAGTACAGTCTTCTGCACTGGTCTTTAAAACCTCAAACCCCTGAGTTGAATATTCAGAATATTTCTTTCTTTCTCTGAGCATTTTTACAGCTGCCAGAAAGCCTCAACAGACTTAAGCAACTTTACTACATGTCCTCAGTTACTGTAGAGATCTTACCTGCTTCGGGGCCATGTAACAGATCTGGATCTAGACCTGGACCTTGATCTTGACCTGAAATGAATAAAATAAAATAAAATAAAATACATCAAAGGAGTCAACTCAAGTAGAAGCAATGACTGTTACAGCACTACATAAAATCATGTCTACATGTTGAATATAAAACCTAAAATATCTTTAAACATTCTAGGCATCAAAATTCATCTTGGGATATGCAGTTCTTGAAGGCCTAAAAGACAAACTGGATTACTATAACTTTAAGTAGCATTATCAAAAAGTTTTAAAGTATTCTCTGTCTGAATTTCTAGCAGCCTGATTTCTAGCAATCAGCGCCTTTAGAAGTCTGCTATCTGATACCTTTCTGAATGCCTTAATTAAAAAGAAATGCAGCAATGCAATCAAAAACAACAGCTCATACGAAATTGCTACTAATTACCTCGATCTCTTCAAGGAGCCCGATCGGGACCGTCGGGGAGACACAGACCTAGACCTACGAGGAGAAACGGACCGGGACCTACGATAGGAAGCAGACCTGGACCTGCAGAGAAATCAAACAAGGTTATGGTTGATTTGTGCAAACACAGCTCTTTGTAAGCAAAAGAAAGAAAGAAGAAGAATACGCAAAAATAAGCACACCTCCTACCACGACTTCGACTGCGTGACCGAGAATACCTCCTTCCTCGGGACCTGGAACGGGATCTAGACCGGGACCTGGGTTTAGGTTGGAGAAAACATGTATCAGAAAACAGCTTCAGCCACCACTACATGTGAGGCCCTGCTGAAGTCAAAACTTTCAGAAAACTAAAGAACTAGCATCTGTGAGTTGGAAAAAATCTCTGGGCCTACTTGCCTTGAGCAATTTTACTACCTAGAAAAATGTTAAAAGCTGAATTACATTGCAGAATTACATTAGAATAAAAAAACACTGTAATGCGTATTTAAAATAAACCTTGCAAGTTTGCAGGTCGACCCTCTTTGGCCCAAGGTCTAGCAGATCTAGACGATCTAGAAGTATCTATAGCCGATCGCTGCATCTAGGTGTTCTCTTCAATCTAACGACGATCAAACTGACAGCCCAATGAGCCAGGGTGAGGCTTGATTGACGCAAGAAGATTTTTCTAGCTGGGAATGTGGTCAATCTGGTGTTCCTCTTTCTAAACCGGAGGGGGGGCCCCAACTGAAAGCCAAATTTACTGTTACGGCGGTCACCGTCTCAAATTTTCTGCCCTTAAAGAATAAGGTGAAGCTACGTGTAGATGGCTCGAGGGGATCTGGCCTCTTATGCTGATCACCTCAAGGTCTAGGAGGATCTTAAGTGTCGGATTTGCAAGGCGCCTCAGCATGAAATCTTAAGGCTCGTGACATTCTGAATCAAGGCGACTGACTCAAACGAAGAAACCTGAAAGGTTTTGACCAGGTTGATTATTAAGATAGTAACATTTGATAGAAATAGCAACAAATTGTAATATACACCTATACATTTACTCTAGAGTTAAATTTTAAAGAAAACTGGCGTAACATTCTGTTCTTTGCTAACAAGAGCTACACAAAAGTGAACTGGCGAAGCAACCCAGCCGCTGCGCTCCCGCACGTACCTGCTCCTCCTTCGGCGACTATAGCGATGGCAATCATAAGCATAGTGGCCTTTCTCACCACACTCATAGCATCTGTCATTAGGGTCAAAGGGACGCCGAGCAGGAGGCCTGTCATAACGGGAGCGACGGGGCATCCCCGTCGACACTTCCACTCTTACTCTGGAGCCACAGATCACCCTGAAATAAGACAGCGATGGCTCTAAGTTAACTGCTAATGTTTATAGCAAAGCTACTTAAAAAAAACAAAAAACAAAAAACAAAACACAAAACAAAAAAAAAAAACTGAGAGAAAACCCCCAGAACTACATAAAGAAGAAACGGAGAGAAAATCACGATTCTCTCTCCAGACTTAAAAATGGCGCCAGCTCCCGCCATCATCAGCAACGCTCACGTACTTCCCATCGAGCCCACGGACGGCGTCCTCAGCATCCCTCGGGTCTTCGAACTCCACAAAGGCGAACCCCGGCGGGTTCCTGGCGATCCACACGGTTCTCAGCGGCCCGTAGTAGCTGAAGGCTCTCTCCAGCTCGCCTTTGCCGGCGCCGGTGCCCAGGTTCCCCACGTACACCTTGGTCTCTGAGGGGGAGGAAGCCGGGGGTTAGCTCCAGAGCCCTGAGGGCTCGGGGCAGCCGCCGCCATCTTGTGAGCGCGGCCCCCTCCCGCCTCCCGCGCGGGCAGCGCGGCCGCACCCCTGCCCCCCGCCGCCGCTGACGCAAAATGGCGGCGGCGGCGGCGGCAACGGCGCCTAACGGCCGCCTCGGCTTCCCCTCCCTCCTTTCCTTCACCTCCCGCCCCGGCTCCGCTCTACTCCCCTCCCCTCCGCCATCGCCCCCCGCTTCCTCACGCTTCCCTCCCTTCCTCCCCTCCTCGCCGCCGCTCCCCGGCCGCTCACCGCCTCCATAGCGGCCGTAACGCGACATCCTAACGGCTCCGCCAGCCGCCGCTCAGCGCGCGCACGCGCCTGCCTTGGCCGCCCGCCTCCCGCCCTCAGGCGGCGGCGCGCATGCGCGCGGGGCGGGCGCCGGTTGTCGCCTGAGGGGAAAAAGGGGACGGGGAGAGCCGGGACCGGGGGGTTCGGGGAGACGGTGCGAGACCGCCCGGAGCCTCCGGCAGCGTCCATGTGGGCCTGAGGGGGGAAGGCGCCTCCGGAGCGGCGGCTCTGAGGAGAAGCTCTCCTTCCCCGACAGAGATGCGATGCAGCTGAGGGAGTAGGAGCTGTGCTCATCCGAAAGGCGGTTTTTGCCTCCTGAAGCGCTTACTTACGACGTGATTATGGCTGAATTTGCGGTGAGAGTTGTAACTGCCCGCGGTAGCGACCTGTGTCTGTCAGACAAGGCTCAGATGGCAGGGAAAAATAAATCTTCCAGGCTTTGTTTAGAACAATTAATTAAACTTTCAGCATTGAAAAAAAAAAAAAGGGGGGGGACTGAGACCAGAGAGATTTAAAACTGAAAATGCTTGGAGCATTTTGCTCTAAAGTGACTTTGAACAAAATCCTCTCCAGCCTGATGCAGAAAGGCACCAGTTAGGAAGCTATTTACATCCCGAAGGACTAAGATGTGTAATGCATGGAAATACGTGCATATATATCTGAGAACACTACAGTCATTCTTTCCACTGATTTTCCTTCAAACAGGAGCTAAAATTTCTCAGTAATGCTTGCTCTTATAGTGAAAACGACCAGATTTGCAAGTTTCTGCTTTCTTAATAAACTATATCTGAGAGAAAGCAGTAGCTGATAAAGTAACTCATCCATAAATCCACAGCACTGGGAACTAAAGCCTTACAATAAGAAATAAAAATCCCTCCTTAAGCTTGCAAAATACCAAATATTTCCTTTTATACCTGCGGTATTTTTTTCTCCTGCTAGGATCACAAAATCACCACATTTTCATTTATATCCCTGAACGATGGAAGCTTGTTTGCTTCATCCACGGGGAGCTTTTCACTAGCAGTCTTCAGACATAGAAGCTCCCTGGAAAAACAAAAAGGTTTTCACTTCTGCAGCTGCACAGGAAAAACTCGCAAAGCAAACCTGCAGGCAGCCCAAAAGCAAGGAGCAAAAAGGGTTATTTGTATGTCGCAGACACCTACAGGATGTACCTGAAAGCATTAACGCACAGGAGAGGACCCGAGCCAGGATTTCGCACGCTCGCTGCAGCCGCCCCACGCGTTATTTGGGGTCACCCATTTAACAGATACACCTCCTGTGTGGCTGATGAACCCCTAGCACGTTTACAGGACGCTCCTCGGCAGCCCCCAGTTGGGTGCTTTTACAAAACCCAGGCCGCCAACCGCGTCGGGCTGCCGGCAGGAAGCGGCGGGGCCGGGCCGAGCCCACGCCCGCCCTCGGCGGCCGGGGACCCGCAGGCGGCAGCCGGTGAGGCAGGAGGGGGGCATCGGGGGCCCTACCGAGGACGGGAACCAGGTGCCCGCAGCCCGCTGGCCTCCCCACATCGTTGCGCTTCGCGGGGGTGAGGTGGGACGGGTGTCCCCCACGCTGGATGGGGGTGGCTTTGCTGTCCGTGCCGGCAGCGTGGCTGGTGCGGGGGATGGAGTGGGAGAGCACCTGCTGCTCGTGCTGCCCTGAGTGTTTTTAATGTTTGCATTAAAAACAACAACAACAAAAAAAAGTGGCTTAAAATGTGTGGAAGATTCTTACCTAGAGGCAAATTCAGTTCTGATGTAAAGGGCAAAGCAAGGAGATTCATTACTTCTGCTAATTGCTCTGGCTATTTTCTAGGTTCTGGGTGTAGGCAATATGAATGACTGGCAAAAGAAAAGTCCTCTAGACTGGGAAACATACGTGAACAAAAGGGTGAAAGTTGCAGCAGCTGAGAAAAATGAATATGAAGGATGGGTCTTAACAGTTGATCCAGTTTCTGCCAAGTAAGTACCAAAGCTTTTGCTTTGCTAAAGCTCAGGGAGAACAAGTTTTTCAGGAAAAGAGGACCCCAAGAGTGAAGCAAACTTACTTGGAGGGAAAAAAAAAACCTGCGTGTTGAGGCTCTGTGTTTAATTGTCAAGGCCTAAGAGAAAACAGTAGCTGATGAGACCTAAATCCACATTAATTTCATTCAAGGGACTGGTAAGTTTGGGGGATGGATAATAGCTGAATTCATAATGGCTTTACAAGGGAACGGGCAGACATTTGGCTCTGTGCTGCAAGAGGTTTTTCTTATCTTTTTGTTTGCACGCTTGTCCAACAGGAGCACAGTATAGAGGCTAGAAACTAAAACATCCAGCCTGTGATGTGTTTCAGATGAAATGGTTGTTCTTTCAGCTATGTAGTAGCTCTGATACTCTGATGTTCTCATAGAGATGCTTGCCTTTTTGATAGGAAAGGTTTCTGTAGCTGTGAGTGATTTGGGGGATGGCCAAGGCTAAAATTAATGGCATATTTCATTGCACATCCCACACACAGTCTTTTATTCCACTAACAGTGACAACAGCAAATTAATAAACTGCTGGCGTAGAGTTCTGGACTTTTTCTTTCCACAAAAGGAAGAAAATGGTTTCTGATTCTCTTCTATGGTATATGGGAAGGAGATGCTAGAAGTATAACAAGTTTTTTTCCTGACTGTATTTTAGGACTTCTGGAATGTAAGTGCCCTTGAGAAAAGATCAGGCAGCAGTCTTAAATGGCTACAACATGAGCCTGAACCTGCTGCAGTGTGTTCTTGGTGCAATACTCAAGTATAGTTTTCAGTTAAGAAGCTAGCGATACTCATTAAAAATACATATATTGCTATTTTAGTGATGATCAATAATTAAATGTTAATAATTACCCATTAAAAGCTTCTGATGTTCATTGTTGGCCGCCACCACTGCGTTCAGCGTTCTATGTGTTGAGTGTATGATGGTATCATTTTTTAATGTTGGAAGACTTGGGGCGCTTTAGCGAGGTTGGGAATACTGCTCAAATTACATTCCCAGCCCTGATTCTGATGCATTCTGCTACTTTGGTGGTGGTGGTGTTTGTTTGTTTTTCTAATGTTTTGCTTGGTAGTACCTAGAGTAGTTTCAAGTTCCAGGTCAGAAGTTACCCCAGAGCCCCATGGTTTCACCATTTTAAGGACATAGCATTCTCAAGAAAAGCCCTGGCTACTTGGTATTTTCTAAATACCTGGATTGCAATGAGGCTTCTGAGCGCTCACCTCCAAGACCCTTTGGTTGTGTTTCTCAGTCATCAGTTAGGTACAGTCAATCACGCATCCTTCTTTCCCTGGCAGTGTTGTCCTGGCAAACTTCCCAGAGAATGAAAGAGTGTCCATTGTAGTTGTGCTGGGCCACGCTGTCCAGGAGGTCGACGTCCTGCAGGAAGCGGACGATGACATGAAGGCACGGCTTTCTTGCATATTTGCACCCGAGGAAAGCAAAGCTTACAGCCCGGAGGAGCTCGACAAGAGGAAGAACGACCTGAAGAGCTGGCTGGAAGCAAACCACATCCCTGTGACAGAGCAAGGAGAATCGGGAAGAACGCTGTGCGTGGCAGGGGTGCTGACCGTTGACCCGCCGTACGGCCCGGAAGAGTGCAGCAGCTCCAACGAGATCATCCTGTCCCGCGTTCAGGGCCTGATACAGGGCTACCTGGAAAAGAGACAGTGAGGTCTGCTGCCTCCAGCACCGGCCTTCGGGAATGGGTCTGCCTGCCCCGTTAGGGACTGTTCTGGGGGTCAGAACGCCTATGTCCAGAAGTGCTGCATGTCGGGGCTTGTGTCTGAATTCTTGTACGTTAAGAGAGGAGTAAAGCAAGCAGCGTAAAGTACAAGCACAAAACATTTCGCGTGCACTATTTTTGGTTAAAAAATCAATGATAATAATGCTGTATTAAACTGATGTACCACTATATTTTTTTGTAACAGTATTATGAAAGATGAAATACGAGAAATTTAAACTTCCTCTGCCTTTTAATTTCATTACTTTTCTAGCGGCGTAGGCATGTTTATTCAAAGTGCTTGCCACAGATCTTTATTTCTTCCAGAAGGAATCGTGATACTTGAATTCCCACACCAGATGCAAGATTTGTTGGGAAAGCTTTTATTTTCCTACAGCGTTTCTTCTGTTTCAGCGCATTAATTATAGCGTAGGATGAGGTTTGTAGGATTATCAGGGGAAGTTAGCAGGCAAATAGGCTTTAAGGCCATCCATCATTCTCCATCCACATTCACTACTTCAGCACAGCAGTGACCGGAGGACGTTTGTCGCATATAATTCCCTGCAGCTGGGGAGGTTTGGTTTTCTTGTAGAGCTTTGGTGCCGTTTTACACCATTACCCATTTATTTCTCAGACGCCGTCCCCCTCCGCTCCCCTCAGGCGCCTGAGGCGCGAGGCGGGAGCCTGCCTCAGCCACTCCCCGCGCAGCCGCTCTCGCGAGACCTTCGCGCGGCCGAGGCGCGCGCTCCCCCCGCCCCGCCCCGCGTTGCCTAGCGACCCGAGCCCCGCCCCGTGCGCGCGGCGGTGGCGGCGCGGCGCGCAGTCGCGGCGGCGGCGGGCTCTATATAAGGGGAGGCGCGCGGGGCCCGGCCCGCAGCGGGGAGGATGTCGCGATACGGCCGTTACGGTACGGGCGGGAGGGCGCTGGGCACCTCAGCGGCCACCGGCGGAGCTGGGGGGGTTGCGCTGAGGGGAGGGAATGAGGGAAGGGAGGGAGGGAGGGCGGCCGCTGTCCCGGGAACGGCTGCGGGGAGAGGTGGCGACCGCCGCCCGTGGCTCGGGGCCGCCGCCGGACCCGGGAGACGTTGGGCGGCGGGGGGAGAGCGATCGCGGCGGGCGTGCAGCAAAATGGAGGCGGCGCCCAAGATGGCGGCGCCTGAGGGCCGCGGGGGGGAGGCCGCGCCGCGTTGAAGGCCTCGTGCGCCGCGCCTGCGCAGTGCTGGGGGTCCCGGGCTGACATGGCCGCCCCGCTCACACACTCCCCCCCCTTCCCTCAGAGACCAAGGTGTACGTGGGGAACCTGGGCACCGGCGCCGGCAAAGGTGAGCTGGAGAGAGCCTTCAGCTACTACGGGCCGCTGAGAACCGTGTGGATCGCCAGGAACCCGCCGGGGTTCGCCTTTGTGGAGTTTGAAGACCCGAGGGATGCTGAGGACGCCGTGCTGGGACTGGACGGGAAGTACGTGTGTGACCAAACAGTCCCTGGGTGCCGCCACGGTGCCTCACCTTGTCCTGTGCTGCCCTGGTGCCTGTCTGCCGTGCTGCAGTCGCTGGGCATAAAACAATTCTTGTGACTAACAATCTCCATGTGTTGCAGGATAATATGTGGCTCCAGAGTAAGAGTGGAAGTGTCGACGGGGATGCCCCGTCGCTCCCGTTATGACAGGCCTCCTGCTCGGCGTCCCTTTGACCCTAATGACAGATGCTATGAGTGTGGTGAGAAAGGCCACTATGCTTATGATTGCCATCGCTATAGTCGCCGAAGGAGGAGCAGGTACGTGCGGGAGCGCAGCGGCTGGGTTGCTTCGCCAGTTCACTTTTGTGTAGCTCTTGTTAGCAAAGAAAAAGCCAGTTTTAACTCTTAATGCTGTAAGTCAACAGGTGTATTTCACTTTTTTTTTTCTTTTGCTAATACATATCAAATGTTACTATCTTAATAATCAACCTGGTCAAAACCTTTCAGGTTTCTTCGTTTGAGTCAGTCGCCTTGATTCAGAATGTCACGAGCCTTAAGATTTCATGCTGAGGCGCCTTGCAAATCCGACACTTAAGATCCTCCTAGACCTTGAGGTGATCAGCATAAGAGGCCAGATCCCCTCGAGCCATCTACACGTAGCTTCACCTTATTCTTTAAGGGCAGAAAATTTGAGACGGTGACCGCCGTAACAGTAAATTTGGCTTTCAGTTGGGGCCCCCCCTCCGGTTTAGAAAGAGGAACACCAGATTGACCACATTCCCAGCTAGAAAAATCTTCTTGCGTCAATCAAGCCTCACCCTGGCTCATTGGGCTGTCAGTTTGATCGTCGTTAGATTGAAGAGAACACCTAGATGCAGCGATCGGCTATAGATACTTCTAGATCGTCTAGATCTGCTAGACCTTGGGCCAAAGAGGGTCGACCTGCAAACTTGCAAGGTTTATTTTAAATACGCATTACAGTGTTTTTTTTATTCTAATGTAATTCTGCAATGTAATTCAGCTTTTAACATTTTTCTAGGTAGTAAAATTGCTCAAGGCAAGTAGGCCCAGAGATTTTTTCCAACTCACAGATGCTAGTGATGTGGTTTTTGTTTTTGTTTTTATTTTCTTTTTAGTTGTCTGAAAGTTTTGACTTCAGCAGGGCCTCACATGTAGTGGTGGCTGAAGCTGTTTTCTGATACATGTTTTCTCCAACCTAAACCCAGGTCCCGGTCTAGATCCCGTTCCAGGTCCCGAGGAAGGAGGTATTCTCGGTCACGCAGTCGAAGTCGTGGTAGGAGGTAAGATTCTGGTTGTTTTGGATTTGTTTGTTTCTGTTCTTGCTTTTCCCTCAACTCTGTACCCCTTTGTACTCTTTGTGAAAAATACTTCACGGTAACTTGGATTTTTTGTTTTTGTTTTGTAGATCAAGGTCAGCTTCCTACCGCAGGTCCAGGTCAATCTCTCCTCGTAGGTATAGATCATTTTCACCTCGGAGGTCACGGTCTGGATCTTTAAGGAGATCGAGGTATGTGTTACCTGTTAAGTTTTAAGCTCACAATGCTGTTGAAGGGAACTTAATTGTTGTAGTTAGCATTAACTTTATTTTTCTGCTGTCCGTAGCATTCATAGGAAGCTTCATGGGGTTACATCCCTGGGCTAACCTGAAACATTTATCTAAAGTTAGAAACCTGTTCATATAAATTCCAAATGACCATTTCTGATTTTTTTTCATAGTGTTCCAAAACTAGGTTTGTGATTTTGATCTATGGTCTAGGCTTTCTTCTTCAAGGATACAGAGTAATTACATAAAGCAGGGCAGCAGGATTTCTTACCTGGATGATATTACTGGTCAAATCTATTACAACTTTCTAATAATACCGCTAATTTTGCGGAAGTAACTTGAGTAACTTTAATTATTTGCATAATGTTAGTGATTTCAGAGAACTGTGTTGAAAGATCTCTGCTGTATGAGACGCATAGTAGTGGCTGACTTTTCACTGCTCTTTTCTAGGTCTAGGTCCAGATCACGCTCAAGGTCTCGGTCTGTTGTATGGCCTCGAAGCAGGTAAGGTGCTTGTTTTTAATTAAAACAAGTAATAACGTTTGTCTTCCTTCCTTCCTTCTCCTAGGAAGTTTGTGGCAGGAAGGGGTTAGAAGGTTGTGCAGCGTAGCAATATTTCCCCTTAATGTTAGTAACTTACGCCTCTTTTTTTGTCCGTGGCTGCATCTGTATATCTAGGTACATGGAGCCATAAACAAAGCATATATATGATTTGCGCAGGATGGAAAGAAGTTTGGAAAATTACTGGTTTTGTACGTAGAGAATGCTTGAACTGGATCCTGCAGGAAACGTTACTTATTTTTTTTGTAAATTCTGACTGCTGAATACAAGCAGTAAGATTCCTACCCTTGACTCAACTGTTGCTCATGGCTCTTCAGCATTGTCACAGTTCTGAGAATGAACTGAAGTTGCTGTAGTGATGAGAACTGTGTTACATGGGGTAGGATGCTTGGCTTTACAGTTCTGAAGGGCTGAATGAAGGGGACCCCGAGTCCCAGTGCTATAGGTAGTGTTTCTGAGGGCTGCTCTGGCACGTGTCCCTGTGGATCTGGATGTTTCCTGCATGCCAAAATAGAAGTTGAGGAAGACAGATACAAATACTCCCGTGTTAACAAAAATGTGATAGGCAGGAAGAATTGCTCTTGTGGTAGAGTGGGTGAAGAGATGGGCTTTGTTAGGGTCTGCTGGCTGCTTTAGGATTTGCACACTGAGCCTTTAAGAGGATGATGACTGTTGCCTATTACTGGAGCTGTCCTACTGCATAGCAGGCACATCTGAGCAGCAAGTAAATGACTAGCCAGGCTCAGATTGCAGGCTGCTGCTGCAGAAGTCTGGGTACTGCTGTGATGTTTGGTGGCTCCTGGTTCTGGGACAGTCAGGTGCCTGCAGGAAAGATACTTGATGCTCTTACTGAAACTTGTGAGGAATGCTGATTCCACGGGTCTGCAGCTGCAGGGGTGAGCAGTGGTAGTTGGGACTGGAATGACAGAAGGGTAGTTAGGCCTGGAATTACGGAAGCATTGTGCGAAGCCTAAATGGTCCTGGTCCTGCTTCTAGAGCTGCTGACTGTCAGTCCTTATGATGGTGTACTCTTGGAGTGAGGTATTGCCAGTACCGGTATTAAGATGATGGTGTATGCTGGTTTTCTGCCTTTTTGACTGAAGGAAGTCATGCTCATGCTACAAAATAGGAGTTCTGGGCAGACTTGAGCAACTCCATTCTGTGTAACTGTGATGCAGTAAGAAAACTGCTGGTTACAGTGTTGAGGACTGTTTGAGACGATGGCTCAATATAGTGGCCAGGAAGGTTTAAAAGCAGTTGCAGTTAGTTATTTAACATGTATAAAGCAATAGGCAAGGTAAGGTGACTATTGATTACCCCCCTATAAACAACTGCAGACAGAAAATGGAGTGTGTGTGGGGGAGAGGAATTGTTCTAGTGTCAGAATTCATCCAGGTGGTATTACAAAATCTTTGAAAACTGGATGTTAAATTTAGTTCTTTAAAAGAAACAGCCACAAGAGCATTTCTAAGTAACACAGCAAGCATTTGAGTAGGTAATGTAACATGATCGATGTATGAGGAGTCTTTGAATAAATTTTAACCCATAAGATGACCTGGGAATAGTTTACAAATTACAAAGTCTGAGTAGCCAGATGCCTGATGCAACTAAAGCTATTGGGATAACTAATGAAAACTATATTGTACTTGAATAAAAGTGGCATTCAGAACTAAAGATGATGTGCATCAGCTCTTCAGCACGTCTGACTGCAGTTTCCTAACATGGTGTTTAATTAAAAGACTTTCTAAGATGACCCTTTAAACTGTTCTTCCCTTTGTGAAAAGAATGCTGGGTGGGGAGGAGCTGGGGGGGAGACTGGGACAAAGCCTTCTGTTCTGTAGAAGTGGTAGCCAAGCTTTGCTGGGGAGCTTCTTGTGCTTGTACTGTTGTCTCCTGACAAGCAGAGTGTGGAATAAGAGAGAAATGATATTTCAGAAGAATCCTGAGGAAAGCTTGCCGCGCCAGAGCGGAGCATTCCTCTCTAGTTTATGATGCTGTGCAGTGTGAAATTGCTGTTGCTGGTTAAGCTAACTTTCATTGTGTGTGCATGCCACTGGCTGCTTTGCTGAGCTTTATTTTTCTCCTGTTGTAGGTCTGGGTCCCATGGTAGATCTAAATCTGGCTTACCTGCTAAAAGGTGAGCGTATAAATACAACTGGCACTCAGTAATTTTTTTTGTCATGATTCAAAATATGTGTTTGGACCAGTATTTTAGTTGCATGTGGAAGAGTCTTTTTAATGGCTGATTTTTAAACATTTTTATACATTTTTTATATATGTATTTTTTGTTATAGCTGACTTCTGTGGGTTGGTCAGCAATTCTTCCAGGATTGTGGCTATCTGGCACGTTCTTGTCGAACCCATGTGATGTGATGACAAAATATTTTTGGCAGGATTTGGGGCATGTATTACACTATCTCTGTTCTCAGTCCTCCTGTCTTTCCTTCACTTGATTCGCTGCTCCTGCTCTGCAGGATTACTGTGACCATTTTATAGCTGGTTGGAAGCTGTGTGTTGCTCTCTCCCGAGGGCTTCGGCTTTCAGCAGTTTTCTTTCTCAACTGCAGCTTCTTGCTTAAAGTAAGTCTTTAAATGGGGTGTAGTTGCTATCAGCAGCATTAAGGGTGGTGTCACTGTATGTAAAAACATCAGTTCTTACTGTTTTGAAATGGACAAAACTGGTGACTTGAGTGTATGCAAGCTAGCACGTGAAAAGTTATATTGCCATCCTTTTTTTTCCAGTCGCTCAAAGTCCAGATCACCATCTCCAAAGAGAAGGTAAGAATATCTTAAAACTAGAGCATAGTAACCTACTTTCATGAAACTTTGTTCAAGTGCACTAGAAAATGGTGGCAAATGAGAATCAACTACTGAAAAGTTCCTGAGGAATTTAGAATCTGGGGAAGAAGTGAGCAGTGGAGCAAACAAAACGAGCACAGCTGGAAAAGGGGTAATAAGGTGTGAAGCAAACCACCAGCACATGGCAGGATTAAATTCCTGTTTGTGGATCCTCACAGTCAGCTCTTACGCAGTTGTGCAGCTCTTACTGCACGCTGTGAAGTAAGAAGCAATTTCCTCTCTGTAACTGGAGGAGTAGATGCTGGAATTTTGGTAGGGTGATACCCAGACACAGGGCTAGCTCCAGACTGGAACCACGCAGGTTATAGCTCACCTTCATCTTGGCAGGGTAAGAATGCTGCGCACAGCTGGAGAGCAGACTCAGAGGTGCTTTCCTTGAGCAGGCTTGATGTTTTGCCTAGCTCTCACTCACCTAGTGCGCTCATTTCAACAGGCCCTTTCACACTTCAAGTTGTTACTTACATGGCGTAAAATGTAACTGGATGAGCTCCAATGCTCCTCATGAACTGCGTATGAAAATAGCATGGAGAGGGACAATGCTGGAAAGAGGTTTCCTGTGTTCAGGAAACCTGGGGCAGTATGGATATTTTGTTGTTTTTACTGTAGGAGTTGTTCTCACTCCTTTTTCTTTCCCTTTCAGTCATTCACCATCAGGAAGCCCTTGAAGGAGTGCATGTCCTGAAAGAATGGATTCAAGTTTAAAAGGTTTAAGAAGAAAATTTATTTTGTTTACATTATTATAAGGGATTTTGTGGTGTCTTTATAAATGTAAGGGCTTAGTCCTAGAAGGCCGTTTCTATTGACTAACAACAATTGGCATGAGTTTGGATCTTTTAAAAGTCTTATTAGTAGACTAATGCAAAACTCTTTTGTTGTGTTAATGTTCTGTGATCTGGAAATGTTGGGCTTTTTTATTGGCGCATTGAAATAAACCGTGCATTTCTAACTAAGAAATCCTTTGTGGTAACCCTGCTGTTTGTTACTACTTGGGCAGCTACCACAGGCCACGTGCCAGCAGGTGAGCCGAGTGTGGCACAGCCGCCACTCGGTGGCTGTCCTGCAGGCGAGGCTCTCCTGTAGGACTTCCACAGAGCTCTGATTCACGAGGAGCGTTACCAATGCCGCTTGTCAGTCTTCCTGTCCATTCCTGACTGTTACGATTTTTAGGTTGCATTTTTATTTGCACCTCCTCAGAGTTCAGTAAAGCTGAAAACCTGCCTTACCCTCTTCTGCCATCACCAGGATGTTTCTCAAGTGCTCCCTCCAGTGGGGTGGATGGCGTTAATTAGAACCTGTCACATCCTCTGCTGTCCTTGCTCTCACCTCACCTTAGCTTCAGGCAGAATGTACGTAGTTGGGAGACGTCATGCAGAACCTGCTTGAGCACTGGTTTCCATCCAAAGCACTGCACTCCTCGGTGAGTGAGAAGTTCTTTTATTCAAGAGGGATACCATTCAGAAAGCGTACAAAAATCTGAAGAGAAATGGGAGCCATTCCTATTGCACTTCCCAGCCACCCTGAATGCAAATACTACTTGCTGACCCTTACAAGAGTGACTGCCAGCGCTGCACAGAAGCAATACTGTGTCTGATGGTGCCACTTCATGTGGAGCTAGTAGCTGCATGCTGTCTTAACAACACCTGGAGTATTCTGCTGAAGTGCTTTAATATCCCCCAGGATGACTAGGCCTTAAAACAGCTCTTTGCTAGGCTCACAGAAACCAAGCGTGAGCATCCAGCTGTGCTGTTAGAGGAATGTGGTGCTACTGGTGTTGACCTACTCTTCTGCCAGCACCAAGATGCAGGCAAGGTATAGCCTTGTGCAGGTGAATACTCTGCAGAGCCCATCCTACTGTACCTTTAGGCAGCCTTGGCTCACCTTCGTGACCTTTTTCTGCCTCATGCAAGGCTGTGTTGCTGTGAAACCACTTCTACATAAATGTGAATGTCTTGAAAAATGCCCCCCTCAGCTTGAAGGCTACTTCTAGGCAGGTCCTGGGGTAGAGAGGGTTGCTCTGTTTCTGCTACCACAGCTGACAGTGTTCTTTCACTTAAGGCACTCGCTGTTATTTGCAATTGCTATTACACCAAACAGCTCAGCTGTAGTGATGTTAAGCACTGCAAACAAGCCAAGTCAAAGAGAAGTAAGTTCATCATCACTGTAGCATTCGTCACACACTTCTGTTACCAGTCTGTGCTTCCCCAGATCAAGACTATCTAAAAGCTTCCAAACAAAAAAAAATCTTCCAGATGTATAAGGGGGGCAAGAGGAATACCACCCCCAGAAGTTTAACAGCAAGCAGTATCATCCATCCAAGGAGCCATTTTTAATGGGCTGCAGCAGTCCATCTCAGCTGTTTTCCAGAGCTCAGGGGCTCCAGAGCCCCTCTTTCAGGGGAAACATCCACTTTTTTCCTGCAGTTAATACATTCCAACCACAGCAGTCTGCACTGATCCAGCAAGTTACTCCAACTGAACTTTTACAGTATCTCATTTTAAGGGCTTTGGGTTAAACTGGAAGCAAATCAATTCCTGCTCAGCCAAGACTGACTACATCGGTGAAGTCTTGGTCAAAAATGTTGAGGTGAATTTCAACTGATTTAAAGAGCAGCTGCTTTCAGACATCATTATTCCAAGAAGCAGCTAGGTAGCGGTATTTTTGTGACCAGAAAACATTCCCAGGATGGTTTTGCAGAAAAACACTCTGCTTTTCTTAGTGGAGGTTTCTGTTCCTCCTGTAAGATTTACCCTTTTCCCATGTCCCAGTGTGGATTGTAAACAACGTTATTTTCAACAAGAAAGCTCTCTGCAAACAGTCAAAAAAAAAAAACAAAAAACAAAAAACCACCTGTCAATAGCACGGCTGCCAACTTGGTCTTTCAGAGATCAGCGCCGTGTTTTGAGACAATAAATACATAAAGACACCGATGTTACTTGGTGTGGTCTCAGGCAGTAGCAAACTGAGTTTTCACAGAGAGCTGTGCACACATTACTGTGTGGTCACAAGCTTTACAATCATACCAATGATCCGAGAGCCACGGGGGCACATGCATAAATCCATGCTGGGGTTCTTGATTTTATCCTGCAGCAACTGGTCCAGTTCACAACGTAGCTCTTTCACCAGCTCGGCGACCTAGCACGTGGTAAAACACAGAGGTGAGCGTAAGGCTCCTGAAGTGCAGTTCCTGCACTGCCCTGCCCTGCCAGCATTCTCCCTTCTTTCATTACCTGGTGAGAGGCAGCCACGAAGCGGATCCATCCGTCATCCAGAGAGATGACAAATTCTCCCTTCTGCAGCTGCATGTGAACCTGCCCGCCTCCGAGCAGGACCAGCGGGTACACGGACACCATGCTGCAGTCTCGGATGAACACGCGGCTGGTCTTGATCTTCTCGTGATACACCAGGTAGGGGCTCTCAAAGTGCCGAGTCTGGAACGGCAGAGCCCCAAAGGCTGTGGTTAACTATCGAGCATGTGTACACAACACCCTTGTTACAGCACCACCTCTGTTTTGACCTGCTCAAGCAAATATGGGATTGCCTGCCTCTTCTAAGGCTGAGAGGAACAGCAAACGTACCTAAATGTGTCTGCATGATTAACAGACTCTCTCCAATCCATGAGAGCTGCCATCAACTTTGCCAATTATCCCTTGCTCCTTCCCCCTTTGCAGTGAGCATGTCAGCAATCAGTTAAGTTATCAGTTGCCTCAAGGCCCCAAATTCTTTTCATGCTATGGAGATTTTTATGTGTGCATTTGTTACATTCTTCTTAAAACAAGAATGATGAACAGTCCAAAGCCTTTATAATCCCATCTTACAGTTAATGATAAAAATCCCATGCTTTAAGCAAGTAATTTATAACCTGGAAAAGCACTGAATCATCAAACATGGAGAGAGACAGACAGGCAAGTGTTACCATACATCATGGCAGAGATAGAAGAGCTCTTACCTAAAAATAGCTATTAAGCTAGAAAGAAAATTAACTAAATTTGAGGACCCATGGAGAAACAGAGTATACCCATGGATTATGAATTATAGATTACAACCAATAAGTAACAGTTGATGAAACAAAGCCTGCGGCGGGGAGGGGTTGGGTTATCTACGTGTACAAAGTTGCTACACACACATGCCATCTGAGTACAGAGGGAAAGCCAGGGAAAAGCATTGCAACGGCAATTCTGTGTGCAGCTTTGTAGACAGAGTTATAGCAAAACATGCTCTGCATCTGCTAAGTTCCACTCCAGAAATTGGAGTTTAACTGTGTGCCCAAGAGGACGCTCTTAACTCTGGAATACACCATTATTTATAATCCTAGCAGGGGGGCTATTCAATCATGAAGAATTTTTAAACATCAAAAGGGACCCTCGCTAATCTCAACTGTTCAGGTAAAGGTGATTTCTTTTATAAAAACAATGTTTGTAGAAAAAAAAAATCCTGACCTGATAATTCACAGATGAAGGGTGAATGTGAACATAACCATCATTTTTGGTAACAAACTTCAGCTCTTCTGCTTTTGGTTGCATTTTGACCGCTCCTGTACTGGTCTTCTGGTATTTGCCCTCTGGCTTTTTCACCTGTAAGGTAGGACAAAAATTTGGAGAAGTCTACTGTACCAGAACGCTGAATTCACCTTTTTTAACTTATGTTTTAATTTCATCAACAATAGAAATTCTCAAGTAGTAACAAGTCAAGTCACTAGAGACAGATGATACACTCCAGGTGCTGTCTAAACTCTCACAGTTCATTTGTAACCAGGATCTTACAAAAAATTGTAATTTAAAGTAGGTTCTTAAAAACACTTGCTGCTGGCATATATGTGACACTGAAAGCTACTGCAGGAACAGCAACAGTATCAAGCAATACAAAAGGGAATTTGGCGACCTGGCTCTGACACTACAAGCCACAAACTTTTGGCAATCTAAACGGGGCTCAAGTCTGCCAGTCAGCCCATGCTGAAAGCTGGCAGTGTGGATGTGCTGCACAGCAGGAGCGTTCTTCTGAATGAAATGAAAGAACTTGAAAATGAAAGAACTTGAAAGAAAGAAAAAAAAAAAAGGCATTCTTTTACCTGGACAACGTTGGGATACAGCGCAGCACACAACATAGCTGAGATCAGCTTGATGTTCTCTGCATTCGAATTTGCCTATTAAGTTAATGCACAAATTAGGTATCCTACGAGTAAGTCAAAAGACAAAGCCCCATTTCTGGAATGAGTCAATCACTGAAACCAGTTTCCTTCTATAGCAGCACTGCTGTGTTTTACAGGGAAGGACCAGTTTTTGGTCCTAAGGTCTCAGGCTAGACTGAGGCTGTCTTGCCCCCTCCATCAATTTGGAGCAAAATTGGAAAGAAAACACAAATTGTCCCAAAGCACAGTGAGACACCACAGCTACCAAGCCCTTACCACCCATCACGTAGCCCTGGAAGATCTCTCAACGCAATTCTGTTCCCAAAATACGGTCTGCACTAACACCAGCATTACCTCTTCTCCTGTGGCATCCAACACGCCATCGCCTCCTTGGGACCACTTCCTCTCAATGTCCCGGGCTCTTAATCCCTCCTTCACAAACCCAATGTCAGAAAGCAGTTCTGTGAACTGCCTTTTCAGACTGGCAATTTCCTACAAACAGACAAAGAAAATTTGGTGATGCATGACCCATGGAGGCAAGAGAGTCCTAACAAGTTCTCAGCTGAGGCACCAGAACTTCCCCTTGGTGTCTCAACCAGTCCCTGCACGAGGCGACTAAAACTGACTTACCTGAAGAACTCTTCCTGATAAGAAGTTCTCCCTGCAGTAGTTGTAGCTTGCTTGAGACCCCTCTTTGGTACTTAAACGCCATCCCTAATTGAGAGGATGGGGAAAACCTTAACTAAAATATAACAGCTTGAATTTCAGTACATCACAAACCTCTGACAGAGGCTACTGACTTTTAGCTCACCTTATAAGCCTGGAGAAGAGCCAGATAGTCGCTGTTTCCTACTGCAAACTCTAACTTCTTTTTGTTTGCTTCTTCCCTTTTATCCCAAGGGGACACCTAGACAGGCAGTAACAGATTAATCCTCTCACTCTCCTCGCAATGCAGACATGGCATCCCAAGAGCTGCATGGTACACCACCTCTGGTAATTTGACAGCAGCTCACAGGTCAGCCCGAAAATTGTCTCCGTAGACAACACAAAGAGGCGTTCAAAAATGCACAGTCAACAGCAGAGTACCTAAGCCCGTTGCCCTGCCTAACCCCAGGAGATGCAAAGGCAAATTTATGATTGAGCAGTTCACAGAAAATATTAATTCATGGCACACAGCCAAAGCGCCAACAAGGTGAAAAATACAATTTGAAAAATCTTAGCAAGTTAGTGGAGCCGAAGCTCATATAAGAATGCTTGTAATAGAGAAGAGCACAGCAAGTCTAAAATCCACTTGAGTCAGAGAGAAGGTGACAGTAACTTGGGAAATTCGAGAAGCTGGGGTTAAGTTATTCCGTTTCAGAATACAGAGACTTATACAGCGCCTGGACTTGAAATGCTGTAGAAAATCTCTTAGAAGCATAAGGAAAACAAAATGCAATTTAATAACTAGAACAATCTATTCCCATTTCTTTCACAACTACCCTTAACATAAACTACTTGCACTCCTACTGATAGCAAATCAAAACCTCAACAAAGTCTGATTTTTCACACAAGTCCACATTGCAACAGAAGATTAACAACAGTAAGAGCACCTGTAAGCACAGCAGCTAACTCAAAAAGCCAAAGTGAGAGCGAACATACAAAAAGATCGAATCTGAACTCTGTATTCATAGCTCAGATGTGCCAGCTTCATTATCATCACTATTTTGTCATTATTTCTAACGGCTTCTAACATTCACTTTCAATTTTTACACTAAATCTGGGCACAATGGATTGGCTGTACTTACTCATTCAGATTAAAACTAATCCCCACATTGTTCCTACTGCTCACTCACAGATAACATTCATGTCACTGTTGCATGATTTTGTTCATCTGCTTATAACGACTTTTAATGAGCAATGCATTAACATACAAACAAGGTAAGCTAGAAAGAAGAATTAAAATGCTCAAGTGTAGTGTGCGGCCAGTTTCAACAGCATTCACTGCTGCATGAAAGCACTGCTTTCAAAGCCAGGAGCGTGGTTAAGATTACTTACAAAAGGTGACTTGAACGCCAGACTGGCAGCTATAGTTAGTGCAGGATCCAGGCAGCGGAAGATGGTGCCAAACAGCATGAGTTTGCCAATCCTGACATCAACGGGCAGGGAAGCCAAGTGATATCCCAAAGGGGTGAGCTTTTCGTCTGGAGTTAGCGCTCCCAAGTCTTGTAGTCGCAGCTTTGATGCCCGCAAAGACTCAGTTCTAGGGGGCTCAATTAGTCGTGATAAGACAGAGTGAAGACTCTGTGCAGAAAACATCTCCAGAATCTTAATTCTTAAGGAGGGAAAGAAATTAAAAAGAAAAAAAAAAAAAGCAGCTTAGTTCTGTACACAGGACACACGAGCAAGGGTTTATCGTAAAACACACTTCTATGGGAGAATGTAATGTACAGAGACAAACATCTACTGTGGGCCTGGAGTACAGGAACCCAACCGTCTTCTCAGGTGATGAGAGACCTTTTTCTTTTTCTTATTTATTTTTCTTATTAGACCTTGTCTAATAAGAGCTAAGGACTGAAGAAGGATCAGGAGACCTGAGGGAGCATACAATTAGATCTCTGGATGCAGAGGCCACGTGACAGCAAGATCAGGAGAACCTGACATCTCCAGAGCAAGTCTCTTGGTTTCCTGATTCTAGAAACTACTTGGTAACAGATGCTCCCTGCAGTGGAGAAAGGACGTTCTGCACCCTGGCTCTTTCAGGCAATAGAGGAACGGCTAACAGCTCACCTTAGACAAAGCTGCTCCAAGGGCACTCTCTGTATTTCTGGTAACTGCTCTTTTATGAGCTGATGGTTATAGTGATGGCTGCTGAAAAGATGAAAGCAGACACCTGAGGCTACACGGCCTGCTCGACCTTTCCTTTGCAGAGCATTGGCCCTGGACACAAACGTGTCTTCCAGACTTTCCATTCCTTTGCTTGGGTCATATCTAGAGGAGAGCAAGAAACAGGTTTACATTCAGGAGCACGGAGTGAACGAGCTGGAGCTCAAGCAGACGGATGCGGCCAACTTCTGTATGGATACGGTTCCCACCCATCACTTTGGATCTGGGTCCAGACTGGCTCCCCCACTTTGCAGCAGCTTTCTGCAGATCAAGCTCCCCTAAGTTTTTCCCAGCTCTTTGGAAAGCTGAAGTATGCAGCTCAAGGCACAGAGCAGGAATGAATCCCAGTACCTTTTCTCTTTCATTTTTCCAGAATCAATCACATAGACCACATCGTCAATGGTGACAGATGTTTCTGCAATGTTTGTAGAGATGATGATTTTGATAACTCCTGCAGGAGGCCTGAGGAACACAGACTGCTGTTCTTCACTGGACAGCGAAGAATGAAGCGGATAAACAACACACCTGGAGGAAAAGTATGAGAGCACGCTCAGTTCATCTTCAGCTTTTTCCCCTCCTGGGAACTGTCTGCCTGTATGTACTTTTGCACGAGATATTGCACACAGCCATTCAAAGAACAGCAAACTACTCTGCCATATCACCTTTAAACATGTTCTAATGGAAGGTGGAGAAATTTTCAGAAGGGAAAGGTCTCGGAATTGCGATGAACAAAAATTCTCTCTTTTGAAGAGCCCAGAACATGCCATTTATAAGGCCAGGCTGGAAGAAATCACTCCAGTCAACATTGCCACCAACATCTGTGTGACAACAGTTTAGACAAAGAGATCCAGTTACACCTCCACGTAACAATCTAACGCCAAATACAACCACAAAAACAGCTGAAGGCATTTCAGCAAACCTTCTGAAAGAGAACAAGAGCTGAGGTGAAGTTTTCAGCAGTTCACTGGATCTTGCAGAGCACAGAGTGGAGAACACTCAGCACTAGGATCTCTGAGAACCACAACTTAACCAGATTAATAAAAACTGACACCTTTCAGCTTCCTGAGCTGAGAAGAAGAAAACAAACAGAACAAGTCACTATGATAGCAGAATAGGAATTACCTTGACTGGGACCTTCATATCACAAACTCATACATTTAATAACCTTTATTTGTCCCTGGATAAAGGTAGGCTTTGTGCAGGAAGCCACTCTTTATTTATGGGTAGACTGATAATCTGGGAGCTTTTCTGCCTTACCTATTGCTGTGCCTGTTATTAAAAAGGGCGTTAGACTGGAGTTGCTCATAAAGCATCTTGATTTCTGCTAGACCAGGCAAAAATACCAAGACAGCACCTAAATATGTCAATTTAAAAAATAAAAATAAAAATCAGTCAACAGAAATGACAGCATATGTTGTTATTAACATGCAGAAGGCCCAAGGCAAAACTCCAGTTTTGCAGTTATTGTACAAGAAGCGTATGGGCTGCAACAATTCCTCATCAAAGACTTTCCAAAGTAGACAATTCTCTCATCTTCCCCATCCTATGCATAGCAGGGGCTTTGTTACTCACACAGAACTTTTTTTTTTTCCAAAAGTGATCAGTGAACACAGAAACTTTGCATGCAAAACATTAGCTTGGGGCTGTCCACAAGCACACAGCCGCCATGAATCTACTTTGGTTTTTCCCTCAAGGACAGTGAAATTACCTGGGGGGTACGAATGTTTACCAGCAACTATCCACTCCAGCAAGGCTTCAATTAATTCCAGATTAACCTTGTCCAAATCCATGACAGACATTGTTTTCAACACCGTCTTGTTAACCCCTGGGGAAAAAGAAATAAAACACATGGTTAAGTCCATCTCTTATACAACACACATGCTGGATACACTGAACCACTGTGGCTGCACAGCCAGCCACACCTTGGCTTAAATAGTATCTTGCTGAGACTAGGCAGAGGTAGCCTCATAAGTCACTCAGGGTGTCACATTCCCCCTGTTGTGCTTTCCCCTGTTCCAGCTCTTCCCTTCTTATCAGGGCTCACACCCGCCCTGCACAGAGCCTAGACCAGGATTTATCTACCAGCAGAACGACACGTGCACATTCTAGTGGTAAGAGGAGATGAAAGCCTTCATACAGTCGTCTACTGATACCTTCAAGTCTACATTCTCAAGCTCTCTCTTCTCCCTTCCTGTGTTTCTTACACCACCTCAAAACCAGACCAATTCCACTCCCGTTCTGAGATGCTGACTGTTCAGCAGGAATGTGAAGAGCAATCGAGAGCAACGACTCTCGCTCATTACCACTGGGGAGCTCACCACCAGGGTGTGCAGAGAAGAGCTCTTCAGGACTAAGCACAGGGATTATTGTGTTGTAGAGAGTGTGTGAAGTTAATGGAACGGTCTCCCCCTCTCATTAAGCCTTTCACAGAATGGCTACTTTTCTCAAGGAAGGCTTGTGATAATGAAGTGATCTCCTTGGTGCTCGAGGAAGATGCATGCTGTGCTTTATGTAAAGCTGCTTCAGCAAGAACAGGTAAAGAGGGGAAAGTGAAAGTCAACAAGGCATCTGAAAAAAAAGGTAGCTGAAAATTGTCCCTTTTCAGATGCTTAAAACCAGTTTGCAGCCAAGATGTTTGTTCTAGTTTAAGAGAATTGTTTCCTTTTTTTTTTTTTTTTTAAGCTGACAGGAGGTTTCTAATCTCACCTAGAAAGTAGCAAGTAGCAACCTGCTTAATTTCACCACCACAGAACTCTGAATAATATACATGCAGTCAGTATACAATATGCTAGCATACCATGCTGTTGTACAAATGTTATACACCAATTTATTAGATTTAAGGAGCTCACCTTTATATCGTGTCAGAAGCTGCTTCAGAGTTAATTTTTGGTCTGGGTCTGAATCCTTGACAGCTGTGTCAGTGGCTTCCAGAAGGCCAGCACGTCTCAGATCCTCCTCTACTTCTTCAAATGCTGTTCTTCTGTGTCTTCCATTCAGTTTGTTTTCTTGCTTTACCTTGCGCCTGTAGGGACTGCTGTCCTCTAAGACGTACCTGAACAGCAGAAGAATGTTCAGTGGCAAAGAAAGAAGCCTAACAGTCTCGACGTAATAATTAGCTACAGAGATACGGTATCAAAAATATACCAAGTTCCTCTCAGTTTTATTTAAAAGGCAGCTGCAAAAGCAGAGATAGTAAAAAGACTGGGAATTTTACTTCACACTTATTTCAATTCATGCTACTGCTCCACCTCCATTCTAAGGACAGGAAAAGCAGTACTTCTGAACTGGATTCAATTTTACTGGTGGAAAGGCATGGGTAAGCAAGCTGTTAACTCCCTGTGTAGCTCAAGTATTTGGTAGCTTTGACTTTAGGGCAAGGGAGTTCCAGAATAGACTGATGGTCAAAAAAGCCTGATCACTTGCAGTGCAACTCTCTCTCTTCTGAGTGCTGAAATTTTTAGCCAGCTCTGGGGGTAAAAGGAGAGGTGTTCTGCCATACTGGCATGTTAAGTCTTTTAAAAGCTGTCATGACAAATACTAGGACTGCAAATGTGATCTTAATAGCTAAGCGGGCAGCTCAGAGCAACAATCTGCAAATAATTTACAACAGCTGATCAATTTACTATCTCAAATATCTGAGCTGCTGGGACTCTCCAGTAGCTACAGCTGATAACAGAAATCACTGTCTCACTTTCTGCTGCAAGATGAGGCTTACAAATGGGAACTGTTTGGTACCATGCATCTTTCACCTTCGGTGCTGGAATCTAACTTCACATTTCTTTTGCTTGCCATTGTCTAACCACCACCGAAACAAGAGTGGATGAGAAGTCTGTCAATACACAGGCACTGACAAACTCCTCATGGCAAAGTTCACTTCTTCTTGAGTGCTTAAGTAGTATCTAATTTAGAAAGGCTTTTTGGCATAGGCATAGACCCCACTGAAGTATAAGAAGTATCTTTTACAGTCAGTGCTTTAGCAGAACTCCAGGACTGCAGGTGATGGGGAAATTTGAGAGGATCTCATTTTTAAATTTACGTACAGATCTAGTGCAGTCTCAAGGCCAACCGTGCAACCTCAAGTACCAAATACATCTGAGAACATTTGGCAATTCCATACCTCGTCATTGCAATCACATCTTCCAGAAAAAACTGATCCACAGGAAACGTTCGACCTAAAAGGAAATGCAAGAATAAATCTACATGCCACGCAACACCCACAGAAGAGTGAAAAGACAAAAGATGACCCTTATTTCATACAGGTTATTACTTTACACGCTGGCTCCACAGCTTTAATCCCTACTCCACCTCTGTGACCGAAGAAAACGAACGGGGGACTCTCCGTCTATACTGTGCTCTTCACTGTAATTTCTGTCTAAAGCAAGCAGTGGATGTTTTCCAAGCATGGTTTGGTGACAGGCACACACACTGTCAGAGGAGGGCTGATACGCTTATGGGAAGTTTCAGCTGTGGTGAAACTAGCTCAGGGAACCATGCCATGTGTATCTTGTCATTTTTGGCTTTTTGGGAAGGATATTCTGCTGGTGTAAAGCAAGCACCAAAAACATTCGATTTCCAAGACTTTTCTCATAAATCTCACGAGTCTTTCCTTCTAAGCACTTGTAATCATAGTTCTTGTAGAAATCCTCATCTTGCCACTTTACAAAATTAGCCCTTGTCTGAAGTCTGAGTTAAAATGATCTTTTTACTATTCACCACTGACTTGCACAGGAATAAAAAACACCTCACAAGCAGAAAAACTGAAACCAAACCTCTAAAACAACAAATGTTGACAAGATAATAAAAATGACTGTTATCACCTGGTATGTTAATAATTGGACAGGAGTGAAAGTACTGAGAAAAAAGCTCTGCATTCAAGGTGGCACTCATTAGTATAATGCGCAGGTCTGGCCTCTGAACCATTATATCCTTCAAAACCAGCAGCAAGAAGTCACTGAAGAAAACAAGCAAAAAGACATTTGAATTTCTCCAGTGTTAGCTTTTAGATCTCTTTTTATCCTCCCTATTCTCTCCACTTTCACGGTGTTTTCAACAGCACAGCAATACCATCACATCAACAACATGAGCTTCTCAGAATGGATGGAGGCTAATAATGCAGTATATTAACGGAAGCCAATCCGCTTATTTTCTGGCTTTTCCTTACTAGAGGGTAAGGATTACTTGGCAAATTTATTTAAACAATGAAAAGCTCTGGTTACGTTATAAATTAATTGCAATAATGACAAGACAAGAGCATTAGATGACAAACTAACTGAAAGTAATAAATGAGTCATTTTTGCTCCTTCCCTACTGGAAGAGCCTCTTGAACTTATCCACTCTTCCCTGGTCACTGTATTTTCCCCTACATATTATAGCTTTTGTGGCATGCCTAGAGAACTGGCTTCCAAATGATTTTAGATGAGAAGAAAGAAGAAATCTTGAGAGATGCACATCCTTTTACGAGGCTAAAATACAACCTGAGCTGTAGAGTAACAGGTCACAGTCAAAGTCTCCTCAGAACCCACTGCATTTCAGTGTTTCACACGGAAAGCATCAAAGAAAAGGGCCCTTGCCGCTTAGTTTTCAGAGAGAAAAAAAAGCTCCCAAAAGGAGGAATGTGAAGAATTAAGGTATTTGTTAAAAGCTGAAGCAAAGGAGGAATAAGAAGCAGACAACTGTGGTTAAAAAGCTACAGAACTCTCCAGCCCTATTCAAAACTTCTTTTCAACAGCACTGCCAGGTGCTGGTAGATTGGAAGCACAGAAATTAAGAGAGATGTGCTTTCTTTGCAAACTGCTACAACACAGCATCCTGTTGCCCCAAAACAAAAACCTAAAACCGGACTCCTCCCACTACCCCACATTACTGCCACGAATGACTTCAGATGCTTGGATCTTAATCACCTTTATCCTTCTGATTGTGTTTCTTCATTTTGCTTACGGGATAAAAGATTATTTACCTTTCTTCTGTTCTTTCATGAACTTCATCGACAATAACATGCGTGATTCCCTGCAGTGTCAGATCTCCTTCCAGCCTTCTCAACAGCACACCGGTAGTGCAGTACAACAGTCTGGTAGCTGAGGACTGGAAAGGTGAAACAAAGCACTTGGTTGAACTTTGAACAACTTAATATAGTGCAAAGAGAGCGCCACTGTAAAGCGTTCAGTTTCAGCTGACTGCCAGGTATGACAGACGGGAAACGTATAATTCTTGCTGGAGACAGAACTGGACGATTTTTCTTTGATGACTAAACCTTAAGAGTATCTGCTTCTCACCTAAGAGCATTGCTAACTATAACATGTAAACAAAAAAATCTGAACTGTTTTTCCTTTGGAATTTGCTTTGTGATAAAAAACTCAGATCTCTGTCCCTAGAAAGATTCAATGAATCTGAGCATGCAATTTTACACATATTTCTTGGAAAAAAGCAATCAGCTGGAATGAAGATAAAATTTCACTTCCAGGACACCAGTTTAAATTCAGTTCCTCCTTCTGGTTGACTGAAGCTGTAAGCTTCAATCTCCACTTGGAGACAAATGGGAACAGAGATGTGGAAATGAAGTCAGCAGCCTCAGACAACCTTTCCGAGGACAGAAGTATTACTCGTACCCTCAGACCCTTCATCCACAGTCTCAACAGAAACAACACGACAAGTCATAGCACTTCCACTCTCATTCTGTAAAGCGGACCATGCAAATGGGGATGAAATAAAACAAGATGTATTTTACAATATAATATAAAACAGGTGATGATGAACAGATCATCAACATGATGAACAGATGAACAACACTTGCTGATCTTACTATATAGTGGATACAGGACAGAGATTCTGTATGCTAGACAAACACTACACATGTTTTAATAGAACTAAATGAAAGCCAACAAGCAAAGCATACATGCCTTTACGCTTTCTAGGCGGATCTGATATCCGACAGTCAGCCCAATCCGTTCTGTTCTTTCTTTGGCTACACGTTCAGCCACTGAAATGGCAGAGATCCTGCGAGGCTGAGTACAGATGATGTTTGCAACTTTGTTTGGAGAACCTTGCAGTGAAGCATCCAAAATAAACTGAGGAATCTGAGTGGTTTTCCCACATCTGCATGACAAAATCAGGCATCAATTAAAAGCAAACAAACAAACAAACAAACAATAAATATCTTCCATCCACATCAATTAAGATGACTGTATTCCACTTGAAATTTGTTTCGCTAACGTCATATTTTACACAAACCTTATCTATGATTGCTGTCACTGGTCATGGATGAACTACAACCCTAACCTTTCCAAGACATGGCTATGTGTTGCATTCTTCTGTGTATAGTTTGATACACAAAGTCTGTTATGTACAACCACACCCTTACCCTGTCATGCCGCTCACGACAAGAACTTGGTGGCTCTTCATGAAATCAAGAATGGTTTCTCTTTCTTGCCATGCAGGGAGCTTCTGTCTTTCATGCAACATGGACTGGAAGCGTCTAGAAGACTGATACACAGAAAACAACATAGAAAAAATGGTACTTGTGGACAGTCCTGTCCTGGATTCAACAATTTTAGATGTTAACAGTCCTCCTGGCTTTAATCTGACTTCCTGCATACAATAACCCACCATTTCTTTTCCTTGCATCATGTTTTTCTATAAAGTAGAGCAAAAGGATACATTCTAAAAAGCCAAACTGCTGCTGCTGTTATTCTCAGAAGTACTGAACGTATCTTAGCAAGCGGAAGTACTCTGAGCAATCTTCTACCAAGGTATCTAATCTGATACTCAGATAAAAGCTCCCAGATAAAAACTGCAATTGGTTTTTCTTTTCTAACTCTGACAGCAGCAAAACTCAGCTTTGCAAGATTCCTTACTGGTTGCTCAAAGGCAGCAGAATCGTATCGATGAACTTGTGGCTTCTGCATCAAGACCAAGATGCAGAATGAATTGTTAGCTGAACTCCTGGAAGATGAGCAGCACGGTAGTAAGAAAACAACTGGAGTGAAACAGCAGCTCCTTGTTTTAATATTTATTTCTCTAAAACAAGCATGAAAACAGGTATTCTGTTCTGTATACTATACCTTTTTCAGCCGAAACTGCGTGCAGAGTTTAACATTTTCATTATACAGAGACTTTGCTTGCACGTCATACTTTCTGGAAAGCTTTTTCTTGAGGTTCACGTAACTCTCATTCTCCACGACAACTTGTTCAGGCTCGTCTTCCTCCTCCTCTTCTGCCACTTCTTCTTCCTCCTGAGGCTCTGTCACTGTTGAGGCTTGAGACAGAGAACATACAGTTAGGTATTCTTATTATGAAGATACATGACCCCATCAGCACTGTAGAGAAAAGACACACATTCCAGGAGCATTTTCAATAAAGAATCTTGCTAGGCAGGAGATGAGGATCTACAGGACAGTTTTTGACACGCATTTAGTTCAACACTACCAGCAAAGCTCCCCTCACCCTGTCAAACAAAACACAACTTCTCCAGCTCCATTCCACTTGTCACTGCACCTGCACCAGCGCTGCTCTGCAGCACCACGGTCTGGGTGGCTGCGTGGTGAACCTGACTGGCAACATTTTGCCTTCCTGAGTGTTTTTGATCCACTGCAGCTCCCCTCTCCAATCCACTGCATGACCACTTGCATGCAGCACAATACTGCGATGGCAACACCAGCCTAAACTAATTAAAACTACGCTTTAAGTAGTAGGCCACTGCCAAGTACTTTTAAACCAAGGCTGAAACTGGACCAGACACTTTGGTTCCTACTGCCTATCAAATTTATATTTTTCTGTGGAGCTGTTAAAAAAAAAAAAAAGGAATAATCTGTTTTCATGATTCAGGTGCTCTAAAATGTCATGCTATTATTCTCGCAAGCTCTCTTTAAGCAAGTTTGCCTTAGATAAAACAGCTTTGGAATTGACAGCTAGGTCATCTATGCTATGAAGTTGCTTGTCAGCCTGCCATAAAAGACAGAGCGCTGCAATTCTCCCCCTAAAAAAAAAAAAAAAAAGTACCAAGAGAACCAATGCAGACTTGTTTGCAACATTTACTCAGCCTTATATCCAACTTTACAAAATTAATTGTGAGGAAGGGTTGGTAATCGTATTTTTTCTTCTAAAAAGATGCTTCTGAATTGGTGAGTAGCAGATGCACAAAAGCTTGGAAACAACCTGCCCCATTCCCTTCCAAATACACAACAGGCCAGTCTTGGTGAGCTCACATCCCACCTCTCAATGGCTTTTTAATCGAGCGTGTGGGAACAGGCCTCGTTCACTCTGCCAACCTGAAGTCATTACTTCTACACTTCTTTTGCTCACTTCTCGCCAGCAGAAAACCCTTCTGCTGCAGCTTTATTAAGAAAGGGACTTCCTGCAGCACAGGCAGATTATAGATCTGGCTCACCACATGACCTTAATTCCAGAAATAGATTTGGAAGAGGCACCTGATTCTGCTCCTTGCCTTCTCCTTTTTTTTTTTTTTTTTTTAAACCCAGAACCCCTAGAGGGAAATTTGGTGTACCTTCTGACATTTGGTTTGAAGCAGATGTACTCTCTGCATGTAGCTTTCCTGGAGGCGTTGCCAGCAGGGACACTGGAGGAGTGCTGTATTTGTGGTAAGTATTTTCAAGTAACTTGCTTATTTCAGATTCATCTTCTAAGCAAGTCACCAACGCGTACACCACAGGTTCGTGAGACTCTGCAGCTATCAAGGCCTTCCCAAAAAGGAATTCAGCAATGTGCAATCGACAGGCGAGAGGTAGATTCTCATCAGTGGAATAAAATGCCACAAGAGGTGCCTGCAGTGGATACTTGTTTTCTTCAGGAAATCTTACTTCAAGTTCATATATGGGACCATCACTGTTAGTTCTGAGATGAGAATCATCTACAGAGTTCTTGGCTGATCTCAGTGGGTGGTTTGGAGGGAATTCATGTCCGAATCTGCATTTTGAACCAAACTTGCAGCCTCCTTGGAGATAAAATTTACATATTTCTTTTGAAGTCTGCTTTGCTGTGTCCCTCGTACAACCACCCTTTTGTTTAGATTTGCTGAGCCTGTTCGTTAGGTATTCCAGTTCCAATCCAAAAGTCCAAACTCTGTTTTGAATTCTTTCTACAAATTTTTCTCCATAGATTGACCGGAGGACAAACGCCTCTTCTTGTCTCTGTTCTAAACATTCTTCTCGACTGGCCTGAGCAGCTGCTGTAGAAACCTGCATCTTCTCTCCATATCTCTCGGCAAAGCACTGCAGCAGCAAATGCTCCAAAGACGCCCCAATATTACCATTGCAGGATCTCAGTACCATCCTACAACGCTCACTGTCAAAACCATACCTGCAACGAAACAGAGACAACGTGGCAACAAGTGAGTGACACACTACGAAACAAAATAACCACAGATCTCCTTCACTAGGCTGGCAGTAAGGAAGCACGAGATCCTATTGCTACTACTGAAAAAACAGAACTCCCACAGTCTGTTGTTTATAAGGTAATAAATTAGTTTATGGGGCAACTGTCTCACATCTCAGAATGTAGCACATAACAGTTACATGGCTGTATTTCCCACTTGAACTGTATAAATAAAGCTCTTCAGAAAAAAAAAGAGTCCTCTCACATTGAAAATGCTGGCAAACAAAGAAAAAATAGTTAATAAATGTTCATATCTGAGCAAAATCGATGAAGAAAGATTACAAATTTTCCAAATTATACCTATCTGAAGAAACATATAAAACAGCAATGCTTCCTAAGCTTTCCCTAATACCAGTTTCATGATCCTAGAGAAAGAATTGAAAAAAATCACTGTAAAAATGATAGAATAATTTATTTTCATAAAACCATTATTTCAAGTTCATCCAGTTGAGGATCAAATTTGCAGAAAATACAAGCCTAGCAGTTCAGCACATAGAACTTCCCTGGAGTCAAGTGGAGTTCCAAGCACTGAGGGCTTACAGTGCTGAGACTAACGATTTACCTCTTTGGGATACAAGCTATTCACTGAAAAGACTCACCTGGAGAGTTTGTGCACAGCAAATGCAGACACTTCACTTTCCACAATTTTGTGCTCAGCTGCCTCAGCAGAAGACCTTGGCGTTATGTCAGAAACTTCCTGATCTGTTGACCAGCACTGTTCATCATCAAGGTAATCAGGTTCGTCATCATCTTCTCCAGAACCAGCTACTCTGATAAAAAAGAGTTATCAAATTAAAATGAAATAAGAAAAAATTATATTGCTGAATAGACAAAAATTATTCCCCTCTAATTTTAAATCCTCTACTCAAATGGGGAATTCTACTATTCCTTTCCCATAGTTAATATTGTAGAGGAACAGAGTGGATGTGAAATCACAGGATTTAAGATAATATTAAAAGTTAAGGGGTAAAAAAAGAACACTTTTTATTTCTACCAGTGTGCCTATTAAAGCGTCTAGAAGAAGTGCCTCTGTTTAAACTAACTCTGATTCAGGAGCCAGATCCTGCCCTTGAAGCTCCCGAAGAAGTTCCTTCACTCTTCTCTGATTCTCCGTTGTCATATGTATGGTCTGCAGAGGCATTTTGGCTTCAGGTCTCTGTTTCGTTTGCCCTCCTCTTCTGGCAGAGGCACTTGATCTGAAAATTAAAATTAAAACAGAACACAACAATGAGTTATCTGCCTGGCTCAAAGGATGCTGACTGAATAGGTACGTGAAGCTGAACGTTAGGATCCAACTCTGTGTTTCAAAGTAGGAAAAGGAAAATCGGACACTTCCATCAACTAAGGAGTGTTCAGTTGGGTTCATTCTTACACGACCAGGATGTGTACACCTGTGTCTGTGCACAAACAGACGCATATGTGGAGTTTATCCTATGTCACATGCAAAGTGATTTAGTAAACACTTTGCAAGGTTGTGCTCTTCTCAGACAAAGTACAGCCAAGTATTTCTAAGATAGCTTGGTCACAATACATTCTGGATACCAAATTAATTTTAATCGTTCAGCTTCTTCTTTGGAATACAAAGAAATGAATATTCCATGTTTATTAGTGCCTTCTGATCAAACATGTTTTGATATAATTTCATGGGCAAAGAAGAAAATCAGAGCTTCAAATCTTTTTTTTCTTTTTTTTTAAAAAAGAGCTTTCCCTGCTATAAAACGTTAAAAATTTAATCAAAAGATGCACGTAAAAATTGCTTCATCCTGAAACAGCTTCAGCATCCATTCGCTGTTCTGCATATTCAAACACCTACAAATTAACGAAGGACCTGGTTTCCAGCCTTGGTTCCTCGAACAGACAAAAATCATCTCCATCGTCCCAGATTTTGGTTGAACACTTCCTATTTCCGCCAAGCTGAGACTTGTTTGAACGGCCACTGCTGCTTCCTCCTCTCCCTCTTCCTCCTCCTCCTCCCCCTCTTCCTTTTCCTCCTCCTCCTCCTCCTCTCCCTCTTCCTCCTCCTCTGTTGGGCTTTCCTCTTCTCTTTGCTGCTGAACTCATGTTCTCCTGCTGAGGAAGAGAAAAAAATAGCCCTTGTTATGAATAGTTATGAAGATGATTTAGCATGTCATAACTGAGTACACATCATTTGATCTTCCATGTGATGAGAGAACAACCATTCTCAAACCACATTTAATCACCTTTATGCTCAGGTATTTGTATGCACCTGAAGCAACTTACATTCCTCCAGAACAAGTGGTTTTAGAAAACAAAAGGGCTCCTAATCTTTCTCACAGCTGTTCTGACTGCAGGTCCTCTGAAAAAATACGGAAGAGCCTACCAGCAGCGCTGCCTAGCCCTGGCGCTCCGGTTATGTCACTCCGATGGCATTTCCTCGGACATGGCAGTGCAAAGGGCAAACCTTGAGGGGATCCTCCACAGCAGAGAGCAGCCTGTGCCCGGATACCTTTCAACCTGGGCGTTCGCAGGGCTGGGAGTAAAATCCTGAAGGGAGGCTGAAGGGAAGGGTGGGATGGTGATGGTCCTTAGGGTCCCCTCCAGCCCCAACCACCCTGCGCCTACCCCAGAGCGGTGTCAGGGCAGCTCCGGGCCCAGTGGCAGGGGCTCGCCCCCAGCGCCTCAGCCCCCATTCCCCTTCCCCTGTCCCCTGTCCCCCCCCCCCCCCCGCTCCCCATTCCTCTCCTCACCGCCCCGCCGCCGCTGCCCTGACCTGGAAGCGCCGCCTTCCCCTTCCGGGCCGCCGGCCCCCTAGCAACGGCGGACACTTCCGCATAGCAACCATGGAGGGTACCCCCCCTCCAACAAATAAATAAATAAATAAATAAATAAGTAAATAAATAAATAAATAAATAAACAAACAAACAAACAACACCCCCTAAACAAGCACACAGAGAGCTGCTTGCTAATTCATGCTGATGGGAAAAGTTGGGGTGTCAGCTAACTGCAGTGACATATTTTTTTTTTTCTTTCTCAGCAGGTGCTGTGGTTTTTAAAGTGTCCTTCATGTTCCCAAACAAAGACAAGTATGGTAAGGAACCCCCGTCCCGCACCAAATTCCTTTTGTCACCCTGCGTGAGGATTTTCAACCCGCATGGGATGTGTGGGGAGAAATCTGCGCGCTGTCAGCGTGAGGGCTGCACAGATGACATGCTGGCCAAAGCTGCCTCCCTCTGTCCACCACACGCCAAGGCAGGACCTGGCTCCAGGTTGTTTAAAGAAAAAAAAAATTCCAAGCAAACCCCTGGAATGGTCCATGGGGGGTCTGCTCTGCCCCATCCCACCTCCCTGCTGGTGGTGGTGGGGGAATTGCCACAGGCTGCTGCCAGCTGGTGCCTGCCCCGTGGGCCTTGCTCACCCAACAGACCACCTCTGGGAGCAGTCTGTCTGCAAGAAATGCCCTCTGGGATCTTTTTTTTTTTTTGTCTCAAGTGATATTTTGAATTCAAAATACCTGGCTCGTTTCCTAGAAGGGGAGTGCAAAAAGACACCCAAGGGTGTGCTCCAAGGAACGGGCATGGAGTTCACACCAGCGCCAACGGAATGACGTACATAGGTACCTGGAAAAACAACAAGGTAATTTTAAGGATTCCTTCATTTCAAACTTTGTCTGGGCTTGGCATGGAGTGAGTCTTACTATACCCACCCTTAGATGCATGGAAAAGAAAGCCATTACCTGCGAAGGATCTCAGGCTCTTCTTCCACTAGGGAGTCTTGTCCCAAGCCAGCCTGAAGACTTCAGACACTTGGGGTATTGGGACATCTGCTGCGTCCTGAGGCTTCTACAAATACACTGGTCACTGCTGGCCCTGGTGAAACACTTGGGCAGTGTGGTACTAGTGGTGCCCTTCATGGATGGGCTGTGTGTGCGTAGCTGGTTGAGCACAGCCTTTCTGCTTGTGTATATGCACCCCACACACCTCCCTTGACCAAACATGGGAGCTTTGGCCATTGACAGATATGCCACTAAACTGTAGCTGCCCTTGGTTACTGAGTTCACCGGGAATTAATTGTTAAGTACATAAAAAACGCTTATTTTGTTGATTCTGGAGACATCCCTGAAACGAGACAAATAAAGGCCTGCAATTAAAAAATAGCATCTTGTGGCTTTTTGAGATCTAGTCTGTCCTTTTCTCATTCTCATACAAAAATGTTTGTGCAGTGACAAGAATTAAGATTATGGTACAAACATGCTTTACAGCACAGATTTAAACCCCCAGACATGGCTCAGTCTGAAACAAATGAAAGATTTGCAATGCCTTGATCCACAGAAAGAAATTCCAGAAAATTTAATTAACCCCTCAGGCTGTCAGGGTAGATGAGTTATTTGTAGGGCTGGGGACAGCAGTTCCCTGTTGCACAGACTGTAAAGGTCCTGTGAGACTATCAGCAGAGGAAAGATTTATTAGATACTGTGACTGGCCAGAAACTCCAAGCTGTTATCTAAAATCCTTGTAGAGGTAGGAACCTGTCTAAATCTGAAAAAGAGTCACCGTCCTCTCCTCTTATCTGAATAAGATAGCAAACTCAAAGGCAGCAATCTGAAAAGATACTGTAATGGAAGGAAATATAGCATATGCATAAACATTAACCCTTTACTTTATCCATCATCTCTCATTAAATGCAGATGAATGGTACCGGAAGGCTAGAACATCCTTCTGGGGCAGTTTATGAAGGCGAGTTCAAAGACAACATGTTTCATGGGGCAGGAACCTACACTTTTCCAAGTGGAGCAAAGTACATTGGACCATTCAATGAAAGCAAGTATGTTTGAAGCTGAAGGGTTCTGTAGTCTTTTCTATTAGTTTTGATTTGATAAGGCGTGAAGTCCAAATAAAATTCACCCAACATGGGAGTAGGTTTCTTTTGCTACCAGTGAAACTTGCACTGAATATCTGAAATTGCTGATTCCAGTTGTATCCATCTCATCAGATCAGTTAAAAGCCAGTGATTCAAGCCCAGTCAGAAGTTTTCAAGGTGGTTCTTCCACTCACCCACTTGTTTTTGTGTTACCAGGTCTCCAGGCTCAGGCAGAGTTAAGAAGAAGAGAACAGTTCAGATAAATTTCAGAATTTTTTCAAGCCTACAGACACATGCAGAAATACAGCACTGATTTGCACTGATAGTTTGCAAAGTTTTTGTTTACTTATTTTTGAGGTACAAATTCTGTAGAGAAAATGCAGAGGTTTATTTTTTATCACTCAGAATAAAATATTTTAGTGCCACTCATACAAAACAACAACTAGGCTAATTTCATTTAAATAAGGGTGTTTTGAATTGCTAAGACACCATCTTTTCCTAAAGCAAGAAGTTGATACCCACTTCATAATTCACAAAACAGATCTAATGAGAAAAATAACTGTAAAAACTCACAAAAGAATGTTCACATTTATTTTCCTTATGACTTCTCTGTCAGATTTCCTAGGTTTACTTTAGGTTTATTTTTTCTTTAAGTATCTCCACAGTCCAGTATCTGAAATAAATCAAAAATACATATGTGCAGTTAATATGTGGTCTTTCATCATAAAACATCCCTGCCTTGCTGCTGACCAAAAAGAACAGCCGTAGTAGTAGAAGTATGACCAATTCTGTTTTTAAATGATTAGACACCAAAGGAAGTATTAGCAAAATATACCTGAATGCAAAATATATTAACCTTTAAGAGGGGGGGAATTAAAGACATTTTACACTATTAAAGTGGCATGTTAAAATCTGCCACGGGGCTGCTGTCCTTTGCTGTCATACCGAATGTCAGATGTGAATTTGACGTGAAGTCTGAATCTGAATACTCATCTCTGTAGTGAGGGCATTCAAGCAATAGATCACATACACAGCTTTTACTTTATGGGTGTTTCCTTTCAAAAATCTTAAGAGTGATGCCTCTGCTCCCATGGGAAAATGTAGCCCGTTGCAAAGGGGCCAGCAACGTGCTTGTCACGGGTAGCTAGTAGCCTTTATTCAAACTAAAATGCTGGCATAGACACACCCTAATTAGTAGGAGAGACCCAATCTTTGCCTGCCACTGCCATTTTCACCAGGAAACTAAGACTTTTCCTTTTTTACACTGTTTTGTGCTTGTTAATACACACTGCTGCCTGACAGCCCAATGCAGGCTACTTTGCCCAGTTTGGGGATTGCCAGTTTCCACCTACTCACACAAGCTGGGTGTCAGTTCACCAGATCACTGCAGCTTTCATGAGAGAACATAAATAGGCAGCACCACGGCAACTCGCTGTGACTGCTAGGTGCCTTCATTTTTTAAGGGAAACATACCTCCAGTAATTGGTTTTGGAAGTTATTTTCCCCTCATTTACAAGGGACGCTGATACATACATTTCTTCTTTATAGCAGTTTTCAGGTTTAACGATGAGCTCGATCACAGCTTTCAAAGATCAGCAGAAATACATGGTTTATGAGGACTCAGTTCACACGGCAGTTACTTTTTTTCCCCACTGGAGGCTGTAAATCCTTGCACTTTGTCCTAACAGTAGAGAAGGATGGGGAAAGGGTGAGGCAGGATGAATTTTTACAGCAATGTCAACACAGTAACTAGCTGCATACACTTACACATCTTTAGGATGTCCCTCAAGGAAGTCAGGATCAACTTGATAGGATTTAATCTCTGATTACTTCAAATCATGACCAGATCTACAAAGTTTTTCCTGTACAAGCTACGTGCTAGCAGGATGTTAGAGTAAACACACTTTTGCACAGGAAGGCGTATGTTATTTGGCTGTCTAAGCCACGTGCTTCATAAGTCTTCTTAGCTTGTAGGTAGCTTTTATAAGTTACCACACGGGAGAAAGTTAAAGCAGGTACTTGGTCTGGATGGGGAAGGTTTTGATTCCTGGCACTTTGCTTATCCAGCTTGCGCACACATCGCTGTGCTTCCACAAACTGATCACATTCTTTATTAACAGGCTGCATTCATGCTGTTACAGGATGGAAGGTGAAGGAGACTTTATAGATGAAAACGGAGTGGTGTGGACTGGCATTTTCAGTGGCTCAGCAGCAGTGGGACTGAAGCAGAAGCTGAGAATGTAGCTGTTTGGTCCTGACAGCAGCACGAGTCAAGGGCAGCCCTGGGATCACATTCTGGGTTCAACAGCTGTGATGAGTTTTCAACAGGCATTGATTTCTTCATGTATTTATTAAAAATAACTCCTGAGGATGGATATCACTGGTAAATAAAATAAAGTTACTTTTCTTTTCAGACTAGTTAGTTGAAGTAAACACCTGAAAGAAAAGGGATTGGAAAGGGTGAATTTATAGGTGGAAAAGTTAATGTACAGAATTCCTTTTTGTTTTAACCTCAGCTAGGAATTTCTTTCTCCCTGGGTTTCAAAAAAACAAATGTCATCAACAAATGAAGCCTAATTTATGCTCAGCTTCTGTAACTTTCCCCAGAAAACAAAACTCCCCACCCACAAAAGCCTTTGCAAACACAGTGCTATGTTTGGACTAAGCCAGGCATTCCGCAGTGGGGTCAGGACAGAGAGCAAGTGCAGCTATAGCATGGCAATTACTTCTCCCAGGTAAAGCCCATAAACCCCAGGCTCCAGCAGCAGACTGCTCAGAGACATGCGCCGAAGCCACTTTCCTCTGGGAGGGAAGTCGACAGGTGAGCACACAGGGAAGGTCTGTTCACTGTCACCATTCCTATCAGAAGGTCTAATGCAATAATAAATCTATTTTTCTTATCGTTTGGGTTTGTACCTCAAAGGTCTCTTTGCACTCTGAATCTAATGAATAGTAGGAAAATTGCTTTCTAGTTTAAAAAAAAAAAAGCAACATGCCATCTTTGTCAGGAAAAAAATGTGTTGTCTTTGTTTGCCAGATGTTTAACAGAGTTTTAGTAAATACCTGCCCTTGCCTCCATTTGCAACCACAATGTACAAATTGGTACTCTTTCAGATGTGTCTTCAAATACTCAGTGCATTTTGCTATGATTTGGAAAAATCTTGGGCTCTTTGGTTTCTTAGCAAAATGAAAAAACTAGCACATTATCAGCACACTGGAACACAAGCTGCTTGTTGATCATTTGGCGATAGAACTCCTTGGGTTATATTCACAGGTATTCTTCTTCAGTATTACTATTTTGTTTTGCTCAATTCTGTTGTGTTTTGCTCCTGAAATAGCCAGGTCCAAGAAAGAAATACAGTGTCCTTGTCCCTAGTCCTCAATTTCAGGGGTAGCAGCATCTTCACAGAGCTTCCATTAACCTGCAAGTCTGTCCTTTCAGCTCCTTAGCAAGGCCTCCACATCACCTCCTTTTATCTGTGCTGCACAGTAATTATACTGATTTAGGCGCTGCGGTTTTACATTTTAGGTTTTCTGCCTGAAGGGTATCTTTGATGCTGATATTTGTCTTTCAGTGAGAACTTATCCTTCCTTTTGCTGCTGTTCTTGCTCCTTTATGCCTCCCTGCTCTTCTGCTCCGGAGTAACTCACCGGACTAGCTCAAAACTTTTCCTGGCACCCTGGCCATGGGTTACCTGTTTTCTCCCCATGTTTTCTTGATGCCATTCGGTGCAAAAAGCCCTGCAGGAACTTGGTGATGAAGTGGAGTAGACATCAAAGGCTACTGCCTCACACTCCCCCACCTCCCTCAAACCCCTTATTTTTTTTTCTGAAGGGAATTTTTCAGGGTCTAACAAGAAACAGAAAATACACAAGTGCTGGTGGTTCCTGCTCCCCTGCCTTGGCTACTCTGGCTGCCTTGCTCTGAGCCCTGAACAAGAAAGTGCACAAGCAAGAAGCCCTCTCGGCCCTGGCATCCTTAATGAGGCCATGCAGGACAGGAGACTGAGGTTGTCAAAGAAGGCGGGGAGGAGCCGGTCCCGTGTCCCTGCCCCAACTGCTGGCTGCCTCGTCTGGGTGCCACAGGAGGTATTTAAAAGCCTCTAAGCTCAGCGAGGTAGCACAGACCACGCCAGCACCCGACTCGCACCGTATGGCCCCCTCCACTCGTCACTTCCCGAGGCTTCTCGCACTCCCTTCACAGCAGTGTGCCATTCTAATTAAAAAAGAAAAAAGTCGGTATCTTCTCCTTCCAAGCGCGCAGTCCTGATTTTTGCATGGGGATGCAAGGATGTGACCCGAAGATTACATAATTAGAAGGCATTTGTTATGCTTACGTTTCAAATCAGTGATTAGCATGTGACAGTCCCGTCCTGGGAAACGCCAAGCCACCATTGCTCTCCTCTCTCTCCTCTCTTGCACACTGCTAATTCCCAACTCTGGCAACCGCCAGCGCTGAAGGCTCTTCAACTAGCCTGGGGTAAGTTTAAAATGTACTCAGCATGAGATGAAGTGTGGGATTAGTAATGCCATTTTCCTATTATTGGAAAAAGCTTGAGCAGGAGGTATTTAATGTCGCATGTGCAGCATGTAAAATGGTATTTAAAATATTTTCGATCTTCAGTGCCCAGTTATTTCCAGCTGATTTCTTCTAAGACTGTGAACGGAGATCTAGCTTTGTAGTGTGCTGGAGAATCTTGTGAGGATGCATTTATAATAGGGGCTCTAGAGAGGCTGAAAGGACCTGTTTTGCTTTTACTGTTTAAAGAGCTAAGTTGAGGTCTCTTGCTAGATTGAAGTATTTGGATGATAACTGTGTTAGAATTAGCTGGAGACAAAGCATGAGACTGAAGAGAGCATATCTATGATTTTTTTTTGCTCTCTTAGAGGACTGGAGGTGTTCTCCAAGTGGGCTATTTAGAACAGACAGCAATCTCAGCCAGGAGAATTGTGAAACAGTCACCAGGAAGATCCTAAGCATTTATTTAGGAAGACTGTAGATGTTTAGCAACATCTACAGAAGCAGCAAAAGTGCATAGGGATTCTCCTGCATTGTTCCCCAATTCCTCATTTTGAGAACAGAACCGGACAGAAAGCCAAAGAAAGAACTGTTATCCCTCAGGCTAGGCTGTAAATGTTTTATCTAACTTAGACTGTTTGCATGCTGATGCTTGGGGTATTTCAGTCACTTTAACAAGTGATCCTATCTACAGTTGATTATTTCTGCCATTCCACGTGGGGGTCCAAGGCAGACTGCTGGTGTGACTGCTTGTCAGCAAGGAAAGTGTCCTGTGGTGGGCTGGCACACCAGGCAAAGCCTGGACTTGCTGTGGGAAGACGTCCACCGGTGGTTTAGGAAACAGCCTCACGGAGGGCATGCAGGGTTTGCTCCCGCTGCTAATGTGCACATGTATTCGTGTATGTGCATATGGGAAGGGGTTAAAGGAGTGGGGTTTGCTCTGTATTGAAAAAAAGAAGGTGAAGACTGAGGGGTGCCTCTTGCTGTTTTTAACTGCCCTGAGGGGGTTATAAAGCAGATGGAGTCCAGATTCTTCCCAGAGGCACACAGTGAAAGGACACAAGGCAATGGGCACAAGCTGCAGCAAAGGGAAATGTCCCAGTTGGGCACAAGGAAGGAATATTCTTCCCCAGGGTGCTGGATGAGCCAGAGGGGCTGCGAGGACTCTCGTGTAGGAGGTATTCAAACCTGGACACAGCCCTGAGCCACTTGGTCTAGCTCCAAGTTACAAAGGTCCCTGCTCACCTAGACCCTGCTGTGAGCTTATTCCTTCAGTCCCCTGCTAGCAGAGGCAGGATTCGAGCAAGCAGCCTGCAACCAGGACCTCAGGGCTGAACACCAGTCCGATTTTCCAACCCCTTTTGTCACCCTCGAGGAACAAGCCAGACACTGCTCAGCAAAACTCTTGTCCTTGGTGAGGACAATATTAACAGCTTCCCCACCTGGCAGTCAGCAGGACAAGAGAACAAGCACACGCTCCAAACCACACAAGAGGTTTTGTTTTAATGCTGAGGAAGGACCGACTACTTTTCCTCCACATATACAGCAATTCAAAAGAACCAGGGACAGACAGGCAATGTTATATATTCGTGGAGTCCAGCAGTGAGTCGTAAATGCTGGAAAGTATCCAACGCAATGCATTTATTTAACGTAACAAAGAGCAGTACAGTGACTCAGGAAATTGCAGGCTGCAGCTAAAGGACACACAAAAGACAGACATTCTGGTAAAATAGGGAATATCTTCTGGACCCACTTAACCAAGGTCAACCTACTTTGCGGTGCAGACACATAGCAGAGCTCCTGGTGGTGCCCGGAGCTGGAGGGGATGGCGGCATCCCTGGTGCCCCAGTTTCAAAGCCTCACTCCTGAGCTCTGCAGAGGACAGAGACTGGGCTAAGGTATTGTCCTTGTCTGAGTAAGTGTGATGTGGAAGCTCCTCACATAGCTCTCTGTGGGTCTCGCTGTATGGGAATTGTTTCCAGTTCCCTCTATAAGGAAAAATTTCCGCAGATACCAGGAAACCACAGTGTTTTTACAACCCAGGAGATAAGATGGGCAAGGGTCCCCCTTCCAGTCCTATGTGCCTGAGAACAGAAGACAGGTAAAAGGACAATGACATGTCCTCATACGAGCCCTTCTACAAGCATTACTTTTCTCTAACTAAAATCCCAGGTAGGTTATTTTTCTTCATATCAGACACATCTCTTTTTTTTTGTACTGGATCCAAGTGGTTGCAGAGTACTTATTACCTGTAGTACAGCAGTGGGGGTTCCACCCGTGAGTTTCCCCTCCTTACGTGCACCGTCCCTCATGACAACTGCGAGTTTCCTTGTGTTACTAGAGGGCAACCACGGATGCTCTTCGGACAGCATCCTTCACGCTGAATCTCTGCGGTGAGGCTGATGGCAGAGCTCCTAGTGACGTGCTGGGCAGGGGGGCTGCAGAAGCAGGACCTAGACAGAGACACAAGTGTTTTGAGGTCTCAGATGCCTGCGAGGAGCTGGTCTAAGAGAGAAAGCTCACAGAGCATGGTAGAACAGATTTATGCTTTAATTCTGGCTTTTCCTCACCTCGAGTGCCTGACATTGCAACTTGTTTATATGCACTTCCTTCATGCACTACAGTCCCCTGACTCCCCTGTTTAGGGGAATGCAGTATGGATTACAGGTTCTCCTTTTTGTGTGTTTGGATGTATATATGTATGTATACATGTATATATCCCATGTGCTGATATTTTCCCTCAGTTTCACTCTTCTCCATCCTTTCCCTGCATGAAAGAGATGTTTTCTTTCCCTTCCATGAGGGAACCAACATTCAAACCCAAACATACCTACGATGCTTGCTAAGCAAGCAGCTGGATAATGCTGTTCAGCAGCTGAGGGCTGAAACTGCTGTTTCCCATTTCAGACAGTTCTGCTCTTCCAGCACAGCTCAACAAACGTCTGTCTCTCCACCCCAGCAGGATTATGAGCTGCTGCTCTCCCACTTCCGAAATGCTGTGCTCCCACACCAGATGCTCTTGCTACTGGCAGGGTACACCCCACAATACTTCAGCAAGTGGATAGTAAAATTATAAAATATCTAAGACAGGCTATGCAGTTGATGTACTTGAAGGCATATTCATGTAATTAATTCCATACTAATTGATGATTATTAACAGTTAACTATTACATGGCGGTATATTGCTATGACTGGTAGAGTAAGGCATTAATAATTTAAAGGCAAAAGAACTGTTAAACATATGTGGTTTTGGTAAAAAGAAAAAATGTAATAAACTTCTGGCAAACAGCTGTTTTCACTGAACATGTTTATCATAGAGAAGGTTTGTATTTCTTTCATATCTGTTTCAACTTTCCAATTTGTTTGTTTCCCCCCATTATCGCAAAAAACAATTCTGAATTTTGAAAGCAGTTCTCAGTGTGACACAAGCTGGTGCCAGCTCACTGGCCCACTAACAAAAGCCTCAGGAATTTGCCCTGGCATCAGCTAGTCTACACTGGGAACAAAGTTTAACAACTTTGCTACTAAACTAACTGCTACTAAGGTGAAGTTAAAAGGCTGTTTCACTCATAGACCCAAACTTCTGCAACCTTCTCCTCAAGACTACTAAAGGATGGGTTAGCTACTTTAAAAACAGCAGCATATTTATTTGTTTCGGAACCAAACAACATTCTTGCCATCCTTGGCGAATCTAAAAAAAAAGAAAAAGATTTTTTTTCCCCCCACTAAAGAGGGCTGGGGCACAGAGCACAGGAGAAGCTGATAGAGCTGGGTTTGTTCAGCTTGGGAAAGGGAAGGCTGGAAGGTCCTACTGCCGTCAGCAATTACCTTGTAACAGAGGAGACAGTCAGGCTTTTCTCACAGACACAATGAAAGGACAAATTGCCATAGGCACAAGCTGCAGAAAGGGAAAACTTGGCCAGAAGGAAAAAACATCTTCTCCATGGGAGCAGTGCTGCCCTGGGACAGGCCCAGAAAGGTTGTGAAGTCTCCACCCTAGGAGGTGCTCCAGCCATGACTAGACGCGGCCCTGAGCAACCTGATTTTGCTTTGGGGCCAGCCTTGTTCTGAGCAGGGAGTCAGGGGACTCCATCTAAACTCTGCCATGAGCCTAGAAGTCTTCAGAACCAAAAGATAACCTTTACACTATCAGCTGATAGAAACCAGATTTAATAAGTTAGAACATTTACCTTACTGCAAACCAGGAGTCCACCTAGAAGCCTTCCCTGCCTGCCTCACAAAACCCACAGCAGCATCCAAAGCCAGAAGCTCTGACCCTTCACCTTTGCTCAGGATTTCCAAACATGTCAGGAAAGGTTCCCGTGTCCTGAGAAGCAGCCCTCTTACAGTTAAGCAGCTTATCCTTGCATTAATCCTCCATCTCAAGAAGATGTTAAACCTCAAGTCCCTCCGGCACTATGCTGGAAGCCTCTTCCAGTCCTCATCACACCCTCAGAAAGAGACGGGTCAAGTATGCTGCTGGTGGTGGCTGTGCTGCTCCCAGCCTTACCACCAGTGGCATCCCTTGCCAATAATAATGCAAAGCATCACCTCGACCTCAGGGCCTCCGACAGCATCCCTGCCTTCCTCTCTTGCGACTTCCCTCACTGCAGCTGCTGCAAAGCCATTGAAATGTGTGGCCCCCAAGGTGGTACAGCCTTGACTGCCACCAGGAATGACTGCTTCGGCAGCATTTCCTAGAGCCACAAAGAGCTTCTCTTGCATCTCTCCCACCCATTTAATGCTTCAATGCTTCGTGCCCTCCTCTGTGCTTGCTTCCCTGCAAGCACCACCCCAGGCTTCTCCAGACCACCACAGCTGCCAGCAGAGCTCTGCACTGTAACCAGTGGCCCCACCACTCCAAACTTCCATCTGCCAGCACAGCCTTGGGCATATCCACATCAAACAGGAACCTAGATGGGAGATTATTCCACACTCCTGTGTTACATCTGGTTTCCTAGTAAGGCTGGGCACAAGGCGACTCGCATTAAACCCTGGGGAGATGAAGTGTGGATGTGGGGCAGTGCCCATGCTAAGTCTGAGCTAGTACAATCCATTTTTCTGGGGCTCTGCCTGCATCACTGATCAGTCATTATCTTAAGACTGTTCCCAAGGTCCTAACCCCGCTACCTGACCCGCGAGATGCTTTACCAAGGAAGTGACTTGGGCGCAGCACCGTGCTCTGTCGGCCCTGGTTTCCACAGAGGCTGTGGCTATACCCATTAAGGTGTCATGCAGCACTCTGTGCCTCCGAAAGCCAGGGAGAAAACCGCCAGAGAAACCAAGCATGGCAGTACAATGCCCTCAAAAGTGCAGGACCGTGCAGCAGCACTGCGAAGGCAATAGCTCTGCGGCCCAAACCCAAGTCTGGGGGTCGTTTTGGGTGATCATTCACTCAGGAAAAAGCTGGTTCTCTGATCTAGAGAACAAACATCTACAGTGATGGTTGTTTGCATCTTACTTTTTCAAATACATCTCATTTTGCTTCTGTGGTCAAACAAGAAGCGTCTCGCTGAGCAAATAGTCTCTGTGGAATTACATAGGACTTCAGTCACCCATCCACATAAGCACAGCTGGCCTTGGGCTGGGAGGGAAACGTTTGTACCGGCAGCCCAACCTGCTTGTGGAGGCACTGAACCCAAACAAACCGTTAGGATGCCTCATTCCCTCTCAATTCCTTCTTCCTCCCCTCGTTTTCTGAACTTTGAGCATCTCTGCTCAGTAAATCCTTTCTGCGTCTTTCTGCACTCAGGGTTCAGACCAGCTGACCCATCGCAGGGCTCACATGTGGGCAACTGTAAGCCATGGGATGTTCCCAGTGACCAGCCAGAACCCTCCAGAGTGAGGACAGGAGTCCCTGCAAGGACGCACACCCTATAGCAGCCATGGACTCAAACAAACAAGAAGGTAAAGCAACCTCTAATTTCACTTCTTGATAGTATGAAAGAGAGTTAGGAAGAAAGCTGCACTCATACAACATGTTGCCAGCCACCAACCAGCCCCACAAAAACACCTCTTAGCTGTGGCAGCTGTGGGCAAATGCTCTCTTCTTTTAGTTTCATAGAAATATTTGGGGTTTGAAGTTTTCTGTATCTTGTTTTAAAAACACCTCCCTTTTCCCCTCTGGAAAATAATCCCGTGGCATATGTCGTTGCCATATGGGAAGTCATTCTCCTCTCCTGCCTTGGGATGCAGAGAGAATTCCAGCTGTCAAAAGCTGCATCTTACTGCAGTGAGGATCTGCTACTCTCCCCCACGTGCTTTGTTGCAAGGGGTTCTTGCTCATGTCAGTGCCACATCCCAGACTTCTGCACTGGTCCTGACCTCCCAAGCACCAAGAGATATCCATGCCACGCTGCCTGAACACAACCAGTCCTGCTACAGTCAGCAGCACTTCCAGGAAGCATGCAAAGCCCACAGGTTTCAGGTCCAGGGTTTTAGTCGTTATGGGTTTAAGATGTTCTTCTTGCAGAGGAATGTGGGGCAGGTGGTACTGGCTTTCCACCCCAAACCATTGGTAGCACTGTGCTCTGCCTTGCCACCTCAGAGATGATTGTGTCCATGTGCTGAGGAACTCCCAGAACTAACAAAGAGCAAAGGGAGCAGCCTTCAGGAGTGCCCACGACTGCCAGCTCAGGAGAGAGAGCCTAGACCATTTCTAGCCCTCTTAAAAGATGCTTGGTGGTGCCAACATTCATTCATGGCATGGGCAACGCAAGAGTTAATTCCTCTATTATTATTATTCTAATTTGACTAAATTGGGTCTGTGTACCTAGGCCCCTGCACTGTAGCAGGCTGAAAAGGAAATTAACTCAAGGATTTTTTTCCAATTAATTGGCATGCCCCCACGGGCTGCAGATGTTCGCTGCAGAAATTGGGAGATAACCACGAAGCCCCTTGCTTCCCAGCTGTGAGGGAGCCACGCTCTGCTCCTGCTCCCGGCAGTGACTTTGCAGAGGTGAGCTGGGTAGGACTGGGTACATACAGAGAGTGCTTCTGCTCACGCTCACGGTAAAGGTGGGAAGTAAAAGCACAGAAGCAGAGATCTTCTCCACTCTTCTGGCCTTTCTCAGTCGCACTTCCCTGCTTTGAGTGTGTTTGAGGACATTACAGACTGATCCACCTCCTCCAAAACCAAATGAAAGATCCCTGCAGACTTCTACAGGGCTGGCTCAAGCCCCCTGCGTTATTAGTTTGAAAAACACACAAAGAAAATGAGATAAGAGAGCCCGTGGCCCTTCCTTGTTGTGCTACCCTTGTACCTGACATCTCTAACTCTTCACAAAGCATCCAATATGCCCACCATTTTGCAGAAAGAGCAGCTCCCTGTCCTCCACGCATCTGATTTGTATTGTGCTATTAATTAAGAAATATGCCCTCTTGCTCTTTTTGGGTCAGTCATTACCACCCTCACAGTAAGACTCCAGCATTAACCTTTACATCAGAACAGACCTGTACCTTGGAGTTTTCTTGCAGTAAGTACATTGGCTGCTTTCTCAAGCCCCGACTCCAGGAATCCAAAGAAAGTTTCATCATTCCATTCAGGCCAAAAGTTGGTTTCCAGTTCATGAGGTTGCCTAAAACAAACAAACAAACAAACAGAACACCTGAAAAAACAGACCCTGAAGGGCCAAACTGTAAAATAAAAACAACTTGTCATTTAGAAGATGAACCTTGGCACTTGGTGAGAGCTGGCTGATCAGTTTTGACCCCAAACAGCTGGCAATGCTGGTGATGGTTACTCCTCCCAGTAAGCCTGCTGTCCCATTTTCCTCAGGAAGAACCTTGGGAAATACTCCCTGGAGGGTCAGCGTCTGACCCTATAACCAACGTCCATGGCTACAAGACTGACTGGCACATGGAGCAAATGGCACATGGGCAGAGAGGGGCACACGGCCTCTCCTCCTCTGCCTCTCAGTTCCTCGAGTCACTAGGGAATTTGCTTACATTCCTCTGAATCAGGACAAATTCTAGAGACCAGAATAGGGCCAATGCATAGGTGCCCTTGGCAGTAACCCATATTCCCCCTCAGGGGCAAAGTAATCAGAACGCAGGTGTGCCTTGTAAAGCTCTTGACTTCCAGGCTTCAACTTTCCACTTCATGGACTTACTAACTGCCTAAAGCCCTCTCTGCACCTATTTCAGGCCTCTGCAGGACCAAATTTCTGTGGTTTTGAAGGCCCAGGTGGGTAAGGCACTGAGCATTTGCAGCCAGCATGGGAAGAGGGAGCTTGGCTTCCCCCAGAATCAGGCACGGGGTCACCAGCCACACTGGTGTCTGGCAGCAGAGAGGGGTGAAGCAAATTATTGGAGGCAAGAGAAAACCCACCTTGTGAATTGATGTTACCGAGGGGAGGCAGTACAAACGAGGAACCAGGTGGCATGGTATTTTCTGGGAGGTGAAGGCCAATGGAGCCTGACATAGGGAATAAAATGGGAACCGACAGCAATCAAATTGCAATCTCCTCAAAGTGCCAGTTCAGCACAACCAGCAGTAACTTCTGGTGGATAATTGAGGGTTTCTGCATAAAAGAGACAGTGTTAGAAGAGGAAATAAATACTTTTTTTTTCCCAATCAAAAACTCTGTAATGCTTAGAAAAGAGGTCTCTGCGGTGCCCAAATTGCTTTTGCAAAACAGATACAAGCTCCTCCATGAATTAAGTCTGCTTCAGAAACATTAAACCTACCTCCATTACACAAGATCAGGTGGGAATCACAATGCCACAAGAAAACAGGAATTCAGAACTAATGAAAATGCATTTTCGGGTGTTACACAAGACACCATTACCGCTTGGAATGCATTGTCACAAAATATAACTTAGAGCTTAAAATATACAGACCAGACCAGGCTTTTCAGAAGGATTATAAAAATAATTCCAAATAGTACAGGATGAAAAAAAATCTCACAATTGCAGAATTGCAGAAGAGAACTAAAGCTGCTTCATGGGAAAACTCTGTTACTGAAGGCTGGTACACAGAACTGAACTTTCCAGGGGGCAATTTAGTTCTGGTAGGGCATAAAGGGGTTTCTCACTCCTTTGCAGGGATCAGTTCTGGACAGATACAGGGCAGAAAATGAGGTGAATTTAACATCTGATGTAGTTGAGTCGTTCCCATTTTACAGCTGCAGTTTATTTTACAAACTATATAGTGTCCACACCTCCTAAAGTGAGACGTGAGTCCTTTAAAACTGATTTGTACCTCAAGAGGGACTTTCAAACCCTCTGTTCCAGTTATTTATAGCAACCATAATAAGTTATTTTAATTGACTGAAGTTCTTTATTCCCACAGGAGAGACTGAAAGTGTGCCTGTGAGTACCCCTGCAACACAGATTTCCCAGGTAAAGATGAGCAAAATGCCCTAAATAACTCCAAGATTTTAAAGAGTTACTAATAGATAACCAGTAGTTAAAGTTAAATTAAGTGGAAGGAGAAATGTAGGCACTTACACGGAACAGGGCATCTAAAACGCACACACTGCATGAACAAATGTCATACATATCACATCTCAGGCCTCATCTTAAAAGACACTCCAGTAAAATTTCCCTGCTCACAACCACTTGTGTCTAGACAGGTGATTTGTGCGCTCAGCTAATTAACTAACTGGCATCATTACCACCAATTAGAGAATGCCAATTTACTGAGCCGGAGGCAGATTTCATGGCTGAGCTCTGATGAGCTTTCTCCAAACCCACTGAACTGTCCCAGGAGCAAGGATGTGTGATTGCCACAGCGTGTGGGGGGGTCTTCCACAGCAGGAAGCAAGTCCCCTGGGGGCTCTGGGTTAGCCTGGCAGCCTCATGGCTCCTCGGACCACGGGGTACTACTAACCAAAAGCCCAGGGCAGCTGAGCAGGCACTGAGTCTTGCTGCATGCCTCTGCTTGGGTCCTCAGCCCAGAGCTTGGAAACCCTGTGTTTGGTGATCAGGATTTCTTGAGCTCTGCAGCTGCTCTTGGAGTTGGTGTTTCGGCTGCAATTAACCACTGTGGATGTGATGAGATTGCCTGCAGCATGGCTCAGGGAGCACCCTGCCTGGAGGACGCAGGGTCAGTGTCTCCACAGTGATACTTCCTAAGCATTTCCAGTCTGCAGGAAATGCGGTGGTGTTTTGAGCACTTTAAACCTTTTCCAGTTCAACCTGCAAGTGTACTCTGACAGAGGAACGTTTCCCTGAACTGGAAACCTTGGCTGTTTGAGACCAGCCTCGTCACCACTGCGACACCGCTGCCCCCAGTCGCTCCTAAGTGCACCACAGCAAGTGGCTGCAGTTACAGGATGCCCTGCACTGTAAGAGAGAAGCTACTGCTTTCCACTAACAAGGCACTGCTTCTCCTGCCTCATCCTCTTTTCTCATCCAGATGGCTCCAAGGAGATGTGACTGGGCTGCTGAAAAGTCCAGTGCAGTGAGCCCGATGTGCATGGAAAGCATGCAAGCTGCAGGACAAGTGTGCTGGGAAACCTCCCTCTCTAGCGGATACACTCTTAGGGCCAGGCTGCCTGCAGCCATAAATCTGCTGCCTTCCCGCTCTGAGGCATTGCGAGCCTTCCTAATGCTTGGCCTTAGTAGTGTTGCCTGTGACAAACATTACAGCAGGTAGCTGTACTAGATATTTGCTGCTCTCTGGTAAGAGAATACCTCACGCAACTCCAAAACATCAGATGCAGGCACTCTGGAAAGCGTCGGGCTTTGTAACAGATTAGTCTCAGGCAGCATCGCTAACAAGACATGAAAGTCCTCCTGGGTGACACAATGGTTACTGCTTCAAATTAACCACATTCAGATGACATGCAAAGTGATGGGCAGTAGGTAAGCTGGGAAGTAACACAGACAGTACTCCTTTGTTGTCACAGAAGGTTTTGCTCTCTTCTAGGACATATTTCTAACAGTACACTTAGTCCTGTGCAGTACTTCTCCATCATGAAACCATTTTCTACTGGTTTTGACAGTCTTCAGCTCAAGGTCCCTGAGAGCAGGCACAGTGCTAGTGTAAGGACCCTAAGGCAGCTGCCAAGGGCTGGCTCGAGGATGCAGAGCCCAAAACAGCTCAACCAATGCTGGGGGAGATGTGTGGACACCGCTACTAATGAAAGCAAAGGCTTCCTTGCTTCGATGTGGGCACTCCCAGTGGCAGCTAGAGCAGTAAGCGCAGTTCACCAAGGCTTTCCATCTGCTTCCCAAAGTTTTCCATCTGTTTTCCATCTCAGGCCATGCTACCCATAAGCCATTCTCATCTCCCAGTCACAACCTTCTTCCTTGGGCTGCCTTTAAGTCTGAAAAAAGCTTCATGCAGCAGCAGCAGTCACCATTTTTTGCAGACAGCTCAAATTGCTTGCACCTGCCAAGGGAAGATGGCAAGGCTCTGCAGCTTTGCCGCCTCTGGTCCTGGAAGCAGCATCTATTCCTTCCCCTTTGGGGACAGCATGGCAGCTGAGACAGGAGGAGAGGCTCAGCAAAGATCTCACAGGCATTTTTAAGTTCACTCTTACAAAGTAAAAATCAAAACCATGCTGAGAAATGGTTCTTGTTTGTCCTCTGATCTCATCCTTCTCATCTCCCCGTAACCACCACTACTTCCTCCACGTGGTTATGGTTCCCCCCTCCATGTGAGGAGTGATTGCTCCCCTCTGGGCCTCTACAGAGAGCTCATATTCCCCTTGGGTTGGAGATCAAGTGAGATTCACAAGCGACTGCTGCTCATTGTCCTTTGAGTCATGCAAAACCAGGAGGAGATCTCCTCATTTCCTCATGCACAGCTACCTTTCAGAGCACAGCACAGTTACTTCATCTGAGATGTTACTTGCAGGGTTTTTCCTCACACAGCTGAGGGAAAGGGAGGCAGATAAAATAGGACTCCCGATGTTGGTTTTTTTTTTTTTTTTTTTTGGAACAGGCACTTGTCAGTTCTTGGGCAGGTTCTAAGGATGCACTGTGACCTTGCAGATTCATTTATCCTCTAGGGATCAGGTAGTTCAAATTAACTTGCTAAAGTGTGTTCCTCTTCAACTTCATTTATTCCCTTAAATAGGTGGAACCAGGTAACATACTACAGTTAAACTCTTGCCATGTTTCCATGCTAGTATAAAACGCCCTTTTTTTTTTCGGTATACACTGCACTGTAGACGCTTTAGAAACACTGAATTGGCTTGACTTTCCAAGAGTTCACAAACCAGTGAACTCTCTCATTCTGCAAGCATAATCATCTGGGCAAGACAAACATGAGCCAATGCTGCACAGGCTTCCATTTGTTGTAGCAGCCCATGGGATTGAATGAGCTCAACCTAAAATCCAGTGCTCAAGCACTACACTGCAGGAGTTCATGGGTGTGTTGCTCCTATACCGCTCCACTCAAGCTTGGATGAAACTTGCATGCAATGCTGCAAGACTGTTTATGCTTCCTATCTATGCTTCAAGCCGTGAAGGCAGCAGAGGAGGGAGTTCTCAGGGTTTCAGGACTTCACACAAGCTCTGGCAGATGTGGCTGATCGATACTGCTGCTTTCATCCATCCAATGGCAAAGTGAAATGCAAATATAACATGCATTTCTGTATCTGAAATAGCTGTTTGCCAGTCGCCTGGGGCCAAGGAAGGATGTCCCTGGCAGGATAGACCCAGGCTGGGGCCCGGAGCAGTGTCCTGCAGGATACACACAGGAACCAAGCTAGCAGGGTGACTGGAAAAGCAGAGGTTGGCCAACAGTGAGCCCCCAAATAAAAAAGTGACCTTCTGCTCTTAGATACATTTGCTGAAACACAGGGGATAGTTTAGTCCAGTCTGTACTCCAAATCTCTTTTGGCTGCCTGTACTTTGGCTTCGCCACGCAAGGACACTGAATTCCCTGCAGTAGTCCTTTTTTTTTGTTGTTGTTGACTTTGCTGATGCCTAGCAGTTTTTGACTCTGGCACCTCTAGATCTGCACTATCACCCAGTACCCTTTGCAAAGGATCTGTCTAGATTAGCCCCTTTCTTGAAGCATCTGAGGAGGATACAGCCAGACTTGAAGGCAGTAGCATTTCATTTTGAGCCCATTCTACCCGAATGTAGGTATCTCTAGGGCCAGCTTCCAGACTGCCTCCACTTGGAGGCTGCAAAGTCTCCACCCTGAAGCAGATCTCTAGAACAGATCTGACGAATCACACCTTTTCACTTTGAGGAAAATATACAATGCCTAATCCCGATGCAGGCTAGCAGAGAGACTTTGCCTCAGCAACATAAGCTTAATGTTTAAGGGACTGGCAAGCACCTGTGAGCAGGGATGGGAATATTAACATTTTGCACACCTGCAGTACTTTATGTCCCCTCTGCTTCTCCAGGCACGCACATTAGGACGTTTGATGATGCTGGGGCCATCTGACTCACCTTGCTAGGCGCTGGTAAACGCACAGATACCAGAAGCAGTGTGGTTTGCCTCCCCTAGCAGCTATGGCTCCACGCAGATCCTCTAACCCAACAGGCTACACTCACTGCTCACAGGGCAACCACCACTGTGACAGGAAGGTGTCCACTGTGTAGGGGCTGAATCAAGGGATCTTAAGCTCCAGCTGGCCTGGGGAATTAGGGATGACTGCCCGAGGAGGGAAGATATCCTCTGCCCCCACCTCCTGCCTCTTGTTCTCCCCCTGTCCCATTCCAGCTCCTGTCAGTCCCACTCCTCCTGCCCAGGCAGCTCTGGGAATGTGTAGGGGACCTGTGGGGTAGGCACTGGGGTAGGAGTGGGGATGTCAGGCAGACGTCCTCTGTAAAGATGCTGTTGGTGTTGATCAGAGGAGGATGGTGCATGTCATTGCCCCGAGGTATCGGAAGCCATCTCTGCTCCATTTACAGGACTCAAGCGCCTGAGTTCCCCGGGGTGGCTGTCCTCTTACCATCAGTGCTCCAGTTTTGGACTCAGTTTATAACCAGATGTTAGGCCGAATTTCTGTTGTAAAGGTAAAAAACACTGGTACCGAAGCGCCTTGGGCCGCGACCTCGCCGTGGGCTTTGTGCAGGCAGAACAAGCGCCTTGCTCACAGCAGTGGGGGCAGAGCTCAGGGCTGACGGCCCAAGGTATCCCTGAAGAGGGTGTCCCCGCTTGGCAAGCTGCCTGTGTCCCCTCACTGCCCACCTCCAAACCTGCCTCGCCTGCTTGCTGTGCCAGCGCGGCTCGCCCCGCTCTGTCTCCTGCTTCGCCCAGCTGTCAACCGGCTGCCTCCAGCTTAGGTTGGGAGCTCTTCCAGCAGCACTAGAGCCTCTAGGGACAGAAAATAGGGAGAGTGGGCACGCTGTCCATGCCAGGGGAAACCCCCCCACTCCCTCCCCATCACAAGTTAAGAGCTGTGTCTTTTCCTGGAAAGGGCCCAGTGATAAAGGACAGAGCTGCTCCACAGCCCTCTGAGAGTGAGGAGGTGCTAGACCTATCCGGGGAGAGCACCAGCCCCACAAGCATATGGGGGAGGAGGTCTTGCTCAAAACCTGTCACATTCTTGACTGCTCAGCTGCTTTTGGCATTGATAATCTGGCTGCTGTTACTGACAACCTTCTTGGCATGTTTCAGGCTGTCCCGTCCTTCTGGAGACTGACAGGCTGCAACCTGCCAGGGGGCGTGGAAAAACTCTGGGTGCAAAAAGGGGCACATGGATTGCCCAAGTTAAACACCTCCTACCACGTACTGCAGCAGGAGCTGAACCTCCCCCCATGTCTCCCAGCTGTAACAGGAGGAGGAGAAAGAGGACAGCACCTTACAGGAAGGTTACACCCAGCCTTCGTGCCACTCTGAGCCATGGGTGACCCTCGGGGACACAGCCACCTGTGTCTGGGAGGAGGGACTGAACCCACCGTGTTTGTGGTTCCTCTAGTTGCAGGCATTAGCCTCTGAGTTGAAGGCGGGTTTCACAGAAGCAATGCAGGAGCTGTCGCGAATCCAGCATGGCGAGTACGCCCTGGAGGAGAAGGTCAAGAGCTGCCGCTGTGCCATGGAAGAGAAAGTGGCTGAGATGAAGAACTCCCTCAACACCTTCAAGGTAGGAGCACAGCTAGCAGGGGGCTGCACACCTGCCACGCTAGCTCGGGTGGCGTGGAGCTTTTCCCTGCCTCCATCAACCTTTCCTGCTCTCAAAGAAAATGAATGGGCAGTTGTTTCAGATGTATCTGCTGCAGTTCCTTTGGCTTTGCATCTTCCCTCCAGAACTCCAACCTGAATGTAAAACACATGTTTAGCCTTCTTGAGGGGCCACCAGACAGTGCTGCCTGCTGCCTTGGGAACAAGAGACCCCTGCTCCGGGCTGCACATACAGCAGGCATACAGCATGTTCACAGGCAGTCGCTGTGCCATACCTCTCCCCAGGTCAGGTCTCCTGCATTTCCTGCAGGAACCAAAGCTGCTGGGGAGCAAGGAATTAATACAAAACCCTAAAGCTTTTGAAGTTGAGTTCCCACACGGATGGGAGGAAGCGCTGCCTGGTTTGATCTGGCCCAAGGGGATAAAGACAAAGGACTGGGGAGAGAGCCTAGCAAGAGGGCCTGATGTGCACTTTAAACCAGTCAGCATCTCCATACAGAAACTGGATGGCTGCCTGTGAGGAGGCAGGCAGAGGAACCGTTCTGTTGTTTTTATGGTAAATTTTCCCCATGGGGTTTTGCTGAGTCAATAATACCTTGTGAAGTTAAAGAGGGCCGCTTACCAGAAAAACCTGTTACTGTCCCTGTGATGGGGAGAGATGGATGGCGCTGAGCAGGAGCCCCGTGGTCCCAGCCGAGCAAGGCAGACAACAGGAAACTTAAGGGCACGTGGCAGAGGTCTCAAAGCAGCCAGAGGCAGGGTTATCTAGGACAGGGATATGGGGGGAAGAGGGGTTTTAAAATCAAGACACGAGCAGTTATGCAAGCAACAGGAGTGGCAAAAGCTTATCTCCTTCTGCCTCATGCCCACGCTGACTGTCTAAACAAATTCCTGGTGAAGCCACCTCCTCACTCAGGGAAAATCCTTCTCCTTTGGTTTACAGGAACTTCATGCATCAGAGAGCTCTATGTACACTTAAGGCTTGGTTGAAACTGCCTGAGGGATGCCAGTGGGGAGGATATGCTGACAGTGAGCCACACACACAGCAAGGTTACAGCAGGCATAATTTCTTTAGAAAATCAGGCTAAAAAGGCAGCTTTCCAGGCCCTAATTCAACTGGTAGTAGATGAAGCCCTACATCTCCATTTCCCAGCAGTGCCTTAACCGCGGGACCTTATGTACCTGTAATCAAATTAAGGATTGCCACACTGTGCATGGCACGTATTACACACGTTAGACTTGAAACAAAAGACATGAAACAAAAAATCACAGGCACACTTTCCTGCAGCACCCCAAAGCACCTCCAGTCCACACCTGCCATGTGCTCTATAAGGCTGACGGGCACAGTGGGAATGCTTGTGCTTTTGCTTGTTTCTCAGGAGGAGCTCAGCGATGCCAAGTCAATGATTGAAGAAATCAGTGCCAAGCAGGAGGAAATGCAACAGAAAATTGAGCAGCTTCAGCAGGAGAAGAGGCGGGAATCACGGAAAGTGAAAGCTAAGTAAGGGCCTGCACTCCAGGGTTCCAGAAGTGCTAATTAGCAGTGGTGTCCATTCTGCTCATTTCCTTACAACTTCATCTCAGTCTTTTCCTAGCTGGACATATGTATAAATCCTGATTATTACTGGAAGCTCCAGCCTTCAGTTCCCCCCAGGCTTTTAGACACATACCCCACAGAGCAAGTACAGCAGATACACACCAACACCTCGGTGGGATTCCAGCAGCAAAAGCCCCGGCAGCCCGCAGGGAAAGCAGGTCCTGGTGAAACAAACAGACCTGCTGGGGAAGAAATACTATCTTAAGTCAGGAGCCCTCACCATTAAAAGCTATCCCAAAGCCAACCCCATCCAGACAATAGTGCTGCAGTTTCCCCTCCCTTCTCCTGCTGCCGAGTGTGCAGGACTCAGCAGGCTCCTGACTGTGCAGCCATGATCTGTTTCCCCGTCACCAGCTTTTTCTTCTCTGAGCAGGGACACACTGGAGCATGTTTGCACACTGCTGGGCCACACTGTTGCTGTGATGTGAGGAGGCAGACTGCTCGTCCACCTTGGCCCTGATTAGCCTCCCTCTTGATGATGGATGTACAACTGCCTTGGTGCAAACACTTGGCTAGCCAAATCTAGGCTAGCCCCTGAGCTAATTAAGCCATTTAATTGGATAAAACATGCTCTGCAAAAGAACAGATCTGAAATAACCTTCTCCTATAAGCAGTGAAGTTACTTCCATAACATTGTTCATGAACTTCATGCATCGAATCCAATTCCTTTCCTAGTATCTGCTGGAGTTGTCCTACTTCTGACTCTGTGCTTGTACTGCTGACTGCCACAAGTGCAGCATAGGATTCCTGTTTTCCAGCTGTCTCATTATTTGTGTTTGTACAGAAGAGCACAGAAGGATGATCACAGCTCACAGACAGTGCCTACACCTCTCCAGGGCAGCCCATTTCGATCCATTAACCTCCCAGAACCTGTGATGATCAATGAAGATTTTACAAGCCTTTTGCACAACGTGACTTATGAAAAAGGTAGGAAAGACAGTAGGCAAGTGCAGTGCCTTCCTCAGGAAAAAAGTCCAGAAAAGGTCACTGGTTTAAGAGGACACCATGTTTTACTAAGGAGTCATCAGCAGGAAGAGAATGGGGGTGCAGCACAGCTGCAGCACAGCTCCTGGGTCTGTGCATGCACCTCAGGGTTGTGTCTCAGTAACTCCTGGCCTCAACACTGGCCTGGATTCAGGAGATGCTGCTCTGTGAAAAGTGTTCCAAAAGCCATTTCTTGCCTCCTCCAAGAAAAGGGAAGTAGGCTGGATCTTCTTCCCTGATATGCTAGTGGCACAAACACACAACCAAGTAGAAGCCCCTGAAAAAAATGCTACAACCTGTGGAGTTGTTTTCATGTAAGGGAGCAGAGCACAGAAGGGAGGATCACAGGGACTGGACTGACAGAACATTTGGTGTCATTAAGGGGACACACCAGTGGTTCATTTGACAACGGGACATGGGAGCTGATACATCAGCTGGTACATATGCACACCGGGCTGGTGCTATCACTGCCAGCAAGGACAAGCCAGGACTGCTCGGGCTCCGAGGTCACACAACACTGAGCATAACAGGGACCCCACGTTAGCCCGCCTGCAAGTGCAACTGAAACAAAGACTGCAGGAAAAGCCACAACAGTAAGGAGTAGCTTTTTCTTCCATGGAGGATTAACAGGGGTGTTCCCATCCCAAAAATGTGAAAGGGTAGAAGATCTAACCATACAGACCGGGTTGGGCAGGAAGAAGTGTGCTTTACAGCCATCTTCCCTCATAACATTTCCCTTTGCTCTTCAACAGTGTCTGACACCAGGATCATGCCAATAGGAGACGGAAGTGTTAAGGTCGTAGCAGGTCCAGGTAGGAAAATATTGAATTGCTAAAAATACCAAACACAGTAGGACTAATTGAATTAGAGCACTTAATTTACTGCACTAAGAAATGCTTTCAGAGAATACATTTCACAAGCATGGCTTTCACTTCGCCATGGTCCCCTATTATCATACTTGTAGCTGAGATGCGAAGATAAATCCAGATCCCTGAAGTGCCAAATAACTGATGGACAATGCAACACACTGATATTCAGCAGGCAAAGACTTTGCTGCTTCTGCAGGTTCTAAGTGCCTTTGCAGAAAGGAAGAGTCGAGGCTCACTGGTAGGGCAAAAAATAATTGGAAAGCCATCCTGCCACTTGGGAAGAGATGGTCTTTGCAGTTACTACACACCAGTAGAGCTGGTGAGCTGATTATTCACCCACCAGCTTCCAGATTCCTCATAGACATGCCTGAATGCCTCATAGTCATGCAAAGGAGTTTCTCTGGCAAAAAAAAAAAAAAACGGTTAAGAACTGAGTGAAGGCCCTAGTAAGGGAACACTAAGGATCCTGGCCAGCAATAGGACACACGAGGACAACTGTCAGATGTTTGCAGTGTTCACTTGAAGCACTCACTATTCTGGACAGCTCTTTTGCTAGAATCCACTTAAAAAAAAAAAAGAAAAGAACAAAGCTATAGAAGATGGTTCATTGCAACCCAAATTCAAACTATTTGCATTAAAGTAATTCCAGACCAGCGGCACTACTTTACCCTCTCCTACATTCTCTGTGATTTAATAGCCTCAGGCTATCAGTCCTGCTACTGCTTATATAATCACTACTGAAAGCTTTAAGAGCAATGACAGTTTACGTCTATTAAGAGTGGCATTTAAATCTTATTTACATTTTGTATTCCAGAATACCTGTCAATAAACTTGTTGTATTAACAAGTCCTTAAGCATCCCAAAACCCTATAGTGCAACCGTACTTGGCACGTATCTTTTTTCTTTTCTAACTGGTATCTGATTCTGGACCTTATTTGGTCTGAAAATAAGTGATGGGAGAGTGCAAGCCTGGTTCTGCGGAAGTGCTCACCAACTGCACTTCCATTTGTAGTTGTAAATTAACTCTACAAGGCTATACCACCTGCAAAGCAGGGAGAATGCTTCAAGATCCCCTTCCAGCACATTACGTGGATGATAACGCAGGTAATCTACCAGCTGTTGTATAACCTATCAACTAAGACGTCATGACCCATGCAGCTCTTTGCCATTGCAGGACCAACCCTGGAGACAGACGACAGCCTCAAGCCTTCCTTGACAACAGATGGCCAGTCAAAGGTGCATCTGCCATCAACAGTATGGAAGCAGCCCAAGGACACCAAGGACTGGGGAGACGAATACATCTCCAAAGAGCAACCAGAAAGAGGGAAAGACATGGGCCAAAGCAGATACAGCTCAGCTGACAACATTATATGTGAACCCTCTTTGGCTGGTAAGGGCAGAGGGGAAAGAAAACGTGGGCAGAGAGTCTCAAAGCTGCACTCGCACCTGGCGTGAGCTTGTAATTACGTTTTCAAGATGGAGACATACAAGCCAGTCTTCCCTGCTGGGAGGGAATACCTCAGAGTCTCCAAGACTTCTGGTCTTTATTATTGCTGGCCTGTGCCATCAGAAAATACACAAACACGTTCTGCAGCCAGGACACCCATTCCCCTTTCCAAGACCCGGCAGGTTCAGAATATTAGCGGGGTTGTGGACAGTGCAGCTAGTTACATGGGTGAAAAGTACAGCTTCTCATTCTGTGGGAAACTTGATGTGAATCCCTGGTGTGGGTTATTTTGCCTTTGATAGCTTTAATTTTTCCTAAGATATCAGGGAAAAAAGCGTAATTCACAGGGCAGAACACATTTGCTTTGCAGCTTTCTTAGCAAGCAATGCAACTCCAGTCATATCTGGGGCACACTGTAGCACGAGGCTAGAATTCTGTATTTTGGGCAAAGCTGACACGGAGACAAGACATTGACCTAATTTTCAGCAGTTTCTGCTTTCATGACTTAATGTCAGTTCACCAGGGAAAATGTACTCTAACATGAGGCTGTCCTTGAGGTCAGCATTTCCTCATTTTTCAAACTTAACCATTATCTTCTGGAAGCCAAAAGGCAGAACATCGCTTTGGAGCTGCTGGAGTCAGAAAGGAAATACGTCATCAACCTTTCCCTGATCCTGAAGATCAAGGCCACATTGCAAGGGCCAGATGTGAAAAGGAGCACCAAAGAGAGAAGGTACTTCATTTAGTGTGCTCTCTCTTCTGGGGAATGTTCTTCAGTCTATTCTGCTTCACCCTCTTTACCACTTTTCTTTCATCCACACAGACCTTTAAACAATTAAAGCTTTTTTCCAGTTGAAAATCAGAGGCGGTGGGAGTTTTCTGCAGTGATTAAAGACTCTAAATAATAAGCCCCCGGCCAGTAGCTACCATCAGGTATCAATATATACAGACATACACATGTATTTACATGCTGATAAAGATCTGTGGGACTGACCCAGCTTAGCAGTTTTAAACAGCTTTTAAACAGCTCCAGTCAACTACACAATAAACTGAAGAGTCAGCCTAAGACACCTTCAAAACACTGAATAATAGTCTTTTTGGAAGAGGGTACCTGCATGCACACAGCAGTCAAAACAGGGCCTCCTGGTGCAATCAGGACTCCAACAAAAATATTTAATAATATCTGTGTGTATAGCAAACCTGTGCTGAGTGTCTGTGAATGCAAACTTCAGCAGTACAGGCTTTAAGGCTGAGCTTCTGCTCCCTGTAACTGGTCTGATATTGTCTCCCTTCAGTTTCTTCCCCAACTCCTTGCGGTACCTGGTCCAGCAGCACGTCGATTTACTTCACGCTCTCCAGGAGCGAGTCCTGAGCTGGCCACGCCAAGGGATCCTAGGAGACATCTTCCTGAAGTTAACAAACGACGAGGTATGTTACAAACCTTTCTAGACTCTCCTGCTATAATATATGACGTTTTAGCAGAATGATGGCCCACAGGCAAGCCGGGATACCTTTCAGTAGAAGGGCTGGACTGTGAAGCTGTGGCTAGGGTAACGCCCTTCCAGCCAGCCCCCTTTGAGTGCAGTCCCAGTATATCGTAGCCCCTCTTGGTTGGTCAGGGTGTCCACGTGCTACACCCACCTGGGGGCCCACAGGGACACAGCATGGCCTGGTATTAAATGAATGAACACAGACCTGATTGCAGGAGCTACACATGAGCCTCGATAGCTTGGATGTCTGTATTCACAGTGAAGGTATGAGAAGAGCCTAATTTTTTCATATGCTCCCCTCCTCCAATACATTCTGCTCAGTTTTGACAAGCAGGTGGGCAGGACCCTCATCCTATATGGTTTGTAGCTCCAAGTAAAACAGCCCCTGAGCTGTTGTATCATGTTGTCCATTTGTCCATAGGCCAGCACCTCCTTTTCAGCGTGAAGGTCTGCCCAACCCACAGCAAGCAATGGGACCTTTCCTAGAAGGATGTGTAAAATCCTGATCTGATGCTTTATGAGTTTTAAGACTCTTACATAAGAGAAAAATTTCTTCCTCTCCAGACTCCCTACCCCTCCCACCTGCTACAAAGTTTAATACACTATACTCAACAGCTGAGCCATTCTTTTACTTGTGAGTTAAAATGAAGTCCTGAGCCCTAAAAGCTTTATACAGTTAGCAGTTCTTCTGCACTGATGAGCTCCCAGGAGTGATCGGAGGGCTATCAACAGTTTTTCATTCTAGCTGGCTCTATGACCAAATATTTCTCTTAAGTTTCTTTGTTCTTTCTCCCCCCTCTGCTCTTTCCTCATTTATAAGAACAATTTTCTGGACTACTATGTTGCTTACCTGAGGGACCTGCCAGAATGCATCTCTCTGATCCACGTGGTGATCCTGAAGGAGGTAAACTTCCTGCGTGCTTCACAGACACGTTAATGGCAACATTCATGCCTGGCTTTCTTCCTGTTAGGCCTTCCCACAACAAGACTTTTCTGCCAAGCCAGTTGTTCTGTTACTGAATACCAGTTTCCTGAATGTTGCCGTGGCTGACAGGCATTTGCACCTACAAAAAGTAACTTTAACATGTTCACGACTGTGTGTAACCAAAACTGTATTCCTGCTGTGACGTGAAGTGGTATTTCAGATCAAACCTCCTAGAAAGCACACACATGCTATCCAGACCTGTCCTGGCCAAACAGAACGTCTCTGGAATAACAGAGGACCTGTCCAAACAGGGACACCAAATCTGAGGCTATCGGTGCTAAAGTGCTTCTTTAGAAGAGGAAAACAGTCTATACTGTTCAGCTTTAGGTATCTGGTCTCATCCTTGATTCTTGTTTTAAACTAGGGAAATTAAAAATGTAGTTTTAAAGTGCAATAACTAAATCACATGAATTTGTTTCCAAGACACCTGAAGGAGTCAATCTCACTTTGTTCAATTCCATTTGGGACTTCATTCTGAACAACAGTGTCTAGTTTCAATGGGGTTTCAATGAAATTTAACTAGCACACTTCAAACATACACCCCTACTTTATCAGGCTGAGTGTACCCCATAGATAACCGCCTGCTAACACTGCTAGAAGGATGAAGACCACTCTGTAGTCACACAACTGGTGTACTTCTCTGAACTGTTATGACTACTAATGGTAAAGCACTCATAAAAGACCAGAATTATTTGGAAGCAGGTACGCTTTATGGGTGGGAGAGACTCTGAAGTTGATTTCTCTATTTCAGGTAGAAGAAGAAATCAAATCTGATCTCTACATTCTGTTCTTCCATATAGTCCAGCGAATCCCTGAATACCTCATTCACCTACAGGTAGGGCCCCAGGATGGAAACTGTCTTGTTGAACCCTTATGACAAGGCATGACTTAACTCAAAGCCGGTACACAGGCATGTACAGCTACAGGGCTTCCGGCTAACTCAAAGGAAAAGCCAGCTGAGAACGACTTCATTTTCATTTTTTTACCTGAAGTTTGCTTCTGTTTGCCAGTTCACCCACTAGCCCTCACAGAACCAACCTCTCCCCTGGGAAACCAAGAGCTCTGTAACTCCTGTAACAGAGCTGGTCTCTTTGCTGAGTGATCCACATGCCTTTTAGCTGAAAGACTGAGAGGACTAGAGGCTGCTAGGGGTAAACAACTATTCCTATGCGAAGCTTGCTTAAAAACAGTTCACAGGAAGGCAATCTGAATTGTACTAAAATATTCAGACAAGGCAAAAAAATTATTTATCCAATGCTAAACTCAACCAGTTAGTCACTCACACCTCTCATGATTACATTTATGATAGTTACTCATGTATTTGCACTGGAATAGTAGTAGGTTGCAGGCCCTGTCCAAGTCCTTCAGAAACTGGTGCTGTCTAGAAAAGCTCCCATAACGCACAGGGCAGCGCCATGTACACTCTGGAGTGCTAATCTATGGTCCCAGATAGCACATTCTCCCCAGAAAGGGTTAGGACACCCTCCAAATTATCTGCTCTCCTCTGTGCCCAGAACGTCCTGAAGTTCACGGAGCAAGAGCATCCTGACTATTACCTGCTGCTGGTGTGTGTGCAGCGCCTCCGGGTTTTCATCTCACACTACAGCCTCCTCTTCCAATGCAACGAAGATCTGCTTATACAGAAGAGGAAAAAGCTGAAGAAGTAAGCACAACATCAGCTTATTCTCTCAAGCACCAGGGAAAGGGAGGTGTGGGGCCAGCCCGGTAACATGGGGTTTAGGTCCCAGGCAAGAGCAATGGGCACATTGCTCTACTGAAATAAAACAAAGCCCTATGCATATGAATGTTGAAAAAAGCCCACTATTGGCATTTGTTCTTCAAACTGAGGTCAGATTTGGGGCAGACCCTTCCACCTAACTCTAAGAGTGAAAGGGAATTCAGTTTAATCCTTCTAAACATAGCAGCCACACGTTTCTTCACAGCATTTGATTCCTTAAACTGATGGCAAAGTCACTCCCCAGTGGGAGAATACACTGGGACTTAACTGCTTCAGCAGCTTGGGGCCCTGCTGAACACCATGCATGTGGCCTGAAACCCCGCACAAGCTAACCAAAAGACTGGGAGAGAACAGCATTACTTTATTTTACTGAGGGAGGGGGGTGGGGGAAACAAATGCCTCCCATAACCTGTTTGAGGTGAAATGTGGCAGTACAGACCTTGAACGTAGATTCTCCAGTTGTGGTTCAGGAGTCTTTGCTGAAACCAGGAGACTTTACTAAAATCAAAATCACTGAGGGCGTAGCACAAGATCAGACTTTAAGGGAAGCTTCTCAATGTGGATGGTGGTAAAGGGCTGGAGCAGATCACTGGGGAGGGACTGCTATCAAGAGAGGCATTGAGAATAGGATAGAAAGCAGGATTCCTTGCTGACTGGGACAGATTAGGTAGAATAGGTCTTTCCTTGGGGTGGGAAGAAGTGCAAGGGAGTATTAAGGACTCTCCCAGCCCTGTTTTCTGTGATTCTACATGCTCGTGCTCATTCCCTGCCTTATTTCTTAGCACGACGATGGATTTCTCCTCCCTCAGGTCGTCCCTGGTGAAGCTGTACAAAGGACTCACCTCCCAGTGTACAAGCCAAGAGGTTTCTCCAACACCCAGCGCGACTTCTATCCGGGACAGCGGGATCCACTCTGAAGAGGCAATACAGTCGTTCCCACCAGCACCTTCCTCTGGCACGCCAACCCCGTAAGCCCATTATCCTAGCAGGCAGCTTTTAAAGTAGCCTTTTAACAGCATTTTGTGGCTGTTCTGCTTTCTTATATTATTCGACACTGACAAGAGTTCGGCTCCATCTTGGAGCGTCCCTCAAGTGGTAGCGTTATTAGATCAAACCTTAGCTTCCTTTTCACCTGACTACCCAAACCAATCTTCCTCCCCTCTCAGTCACTCCAGGCTACTGCCTTGGTAGCCTCAGCTGGCACCTCCCCAGTTTCCCCACATTCATCTCAAACTGGGGACCCAATCTGGGTCTGGGTGGGATCTCATCAGCACTGAGCAGAGGTGGGGAAAAAACAGCTCCCTTGACTCTGCTGGCCATGCAGCTCCTAACACAGCCCTGGACAGGGTCCGCATCCCCTGACGCAATACTCTCTGCTGGCTTACCTGAACACATGGAGGGCAGGAGCTTTCCAAGTACTCCTGAAAACTCCTGGGGACAGGGTCACCTTGAGAGAATCTCAACCACTTGAAATGAAAATCAGATCACAGGAAAATAAGACACAGTCCCTACATTACAGAAAAAAGGGAAAGGAAAGTAAAAATCCAGAACAGAGTTGAACAGGAGAGACAAGCAGCAGATGGCTTCTCCTTTCTGTTTTTGTCCATGTTGTGGTGTAGAGTACAAGAGTCAGCCAAAGCTACTGGACAAGTAGTCCTACCCCCACAGGTTTGATCCTGCTAACCCAGCCAAGCATTTATTTATTTATATCAGCAGGAACTCTGTTACTCTCCTCCAAGACATGAAAACACTTTGGGGTTATAAAACCAAGAGAACAGGGTGGGGCAGATGGGGGATATCTCTGTCATCCTTCAGTATTCCACTTCCTTTTGTTTTGTGTGTGTGTATGTGCGTTTGTTTGTTTCTTATTTTTAAGGCATTTGATGCCCCAGATGAAGAAACCCCAGCCAACTGTCATGGAGAACATCCAGGCTGTAAAGCCCCCTGACTGGGAAATGGAGAGTAGAAAACATGAGAGGCCAGAGAATATCCTTGCATCCTCTCAGCTCACGGAGCAAGAACTCAAGGCCCTGACAGCTCCCTTACAATCCATCCCTGAAATGGAGTATGAAGCACCACCTGCCGACGCTGTGGGAAACACGGAGAGAGCCATCAGGACCTCTGTGGAGCTGCTGCAGGATGCAAGGAACTTTGCACCAAGCTACGAAGAGTTCGACTACCCTGGAGAGGTGTTCACCCTGCCAGGCCCCTACGAAGATGATGCCTTCCAAAACCTCGCTCTCTTTGAGAATTGCTCCCCAGCCTCCTCCGAGTCCAGCTTAGACATTTGTTTCCTTAGGCCTGTTAACTTCACGTCAGAACCAGAGAGGACAGATCATGCCTTACAGCCGTTGCCTAAGAGCTGTACCCCCGTCAGTAGCAGTACTTACAAGCGCGAGATGTTCCACAGCAAAGGCAAGCAGCTGAGCAGGTCTCTGAAGGAGCTGCCGAGGAGCGCCGAGGGTGTGAGCTCCAGACTCTACAGCACACGGAGCAGCAGTGGGAGCCGGCTGCAGCAGAAGCAGGAGAGGAATGTCCAGCCTCACATGATCTCAGCCTCATCCCGAAGCTCCCAAAGGAGCTACTTCCCCCCACAGAGAGGAGCGGGTGAAAAACAGAGCTTTTTGGAAGTAAGGAGGCTTAAATAGGAGGAGAAAAAAAAAAAAAAGGCACGTGGTGGTGCAGAAGCAGCAACAGCAGCAGGAGAAAGATCTCAGATACAGTTAGGGCAGAACTTGCCAAACTAGCTTCCAAATCCACACATTCAAAGCCCTCATCTGCATGCACATGCCCAAGGGAGGGAACAAGACACAGGACAGCTCCTTTTCACACACAACTACCCCAGGGCCAAACACGGGCATGAGGCACACAGCTGGCTGAGTGACAGATAGAGCACCCTTGGGATGAGCTAGCCTCTCATGCATCTCTAGCTGTCACTGAGCTTCCCCCACGAGCAAACGTTCTACCTGATCAGGGTCATTAAGTGTGAGCAAACCCATTTGAAATGACTGCTATAGGGTGGCAACCAGTTAAAAAGGTGCCTTTTTACCTGCTATGAGGAGGTGCTGAGTTAAGAAAACCAAGGGATTTAGCATCAGATTCTCAGCTGGCTCTGCTGAACTCAGCCCATTTACACTAACTGGTCCATGGGCTTTGTTTCACCTGTGTTTGTTGCGTGGATCATGAGTCATGCTAAAGTCTGTGGAAAAAAATGACAGAGCCCAGCAACAGTGTCCTCCTCCCTCAGACAACCACTGGCATGGCAGGCAGCGCTCCTGTCTTTCAGGGAGGCTGGATCTTGCAGTAACAATGTCTCTCTAGTTTGCAGGTTGCAGTGCCTGCTCAGAGTCAGCTTTGGGCTGCCACAGACAGGGGAGAAGGCCCTTAATGAATATCCAGGCCGTACACCCTCCACGCTTCCGTGGGAAGAGGCCAAGGGTGCTGTGAAGAGCTTAGCTAGCTTCTTCAGCGCCACCTGGAGAAAAACCCTCCTGGTGAAAGGAGGCAAGCTGCAGGTGAGGCTGTAAATGCAGATGAGGATGGGAGGAAAGCTCCAAAGGCCTGATTGAAAAGGCAGCAGGGAAACCTCAGAAGAGAGAGAGTGAGTGAAGAAGCCCAAGTGAGTGAAGAAGTGAAACAGGGGAGATGAGGCAGAGAGAGAAGAGGCATAGGGACAGAGCCCATCCAGAAACAAGAGCCTGTGAGCTGTCTATCAGTCACCTGCGCAGAGCTACAGCCCACAGCAGGGTGTAGGTGGGGAGCTAGTCCAAAACTGCAGGACATGCTCTCCCCCACAGAGCAATAGAGACTGCTGTGGCAGTTGTGGGCAGAACTGGAGAAAAAGAGGCTTGTCCCCAGAGCCATTCTGAGGGGAATTCGGCACTCTCCTGCAAGTGGAAGAGATCTTTTAGTGGCACATTTACCACAAAGTATGTGTGCTACCAAAGCTCCCTGCCCCACAGATACGAAATCAGGGAGCAACAGAGCCAACAGAAGCATCTCTCCCACCATAGCAGCTCAGGAAGCCTCCCTGTCCTAGGGTAAAGAGAGCTCACAAGCAAGGAGGGGGTGGGAAGGAGCTGCTCCTTCAACTCTCCATGCTGGCTCACTCCCTTGTTGGCAATAAAAAGGGGCTAGTAAGACCACCTAACTGAAAATCTTAACAAAGGCGGCTCCAGTTCCCTTTAACAGCATTTCTTTCTCCACAACTCTGCCAATGCCTCACCTTCACAGAGCCAGCAACAAGCTCTCTGCAGAGGTACTGCTGAGGCCCGAGCAGTGTGTTGTCTCCCAGCCCTGCCAGCACCTCCTCACCCACCAGGCCCCTCCTAGCACAGAGAGAGAGAAAGAAAAGGGGACAAGGATGTGAGGTTGCAAACACTGGTTAAATTGTCTTTTCCCTTTTAGGAGCTCCATGCAGAAGACAACACCAGGTTCTGCCAGAAGGATGACAATGAGCAAACATCCTTCAGCGACCACAACCCGCGGCACGAGCCCAAGGGGGGTTTCCGGAGCTCCTTCCGCAAGCTCTTCAAAAAGAAATAAGCAGCCCCAAAAAAAAAGGCAGGCCACAGCCTAAGCGCGGCAGTGCTTCCCCAGGTCCCTGAGGGTGGAGACAGACAGCGAGGCCCCGAGATGTCCCCCGACTAACACAGTAGGCGGAGGGGTGGGGGAGAGGAGACTGTCACAACTGCCTCACAAACGCGTTCTGCTCTTCCTAGCACAGGGGAGGGCCAGGCTATGGGTTGGAGCAGAGCTCAGGCAGCAGGTCCAGAAAGCACAGGAACTTGCTAGCTTTTACCCCTGCCTGACTTAACTTTCCTCAGAGTTTTGGAAAGCTTGAGCCAAATCCCATTATATTCTCCTCCCCCTCATCCCTCAACACTGCTTGATTTGCCACACATCTTTGCTCTTCCAAATACAAGCCAGGCCTAATTTGGGCTCACCCGCAACAAAGGGATTGCCTTTGCAGCCTTGGCATCCTGGCCTGAAGTCTGAAATTCCCCTCTTTCCTCCGCTTTCCAAAGAAAAACCACCATCAAAGATGTCTTCCAGGAGGCCAGCTCACGCTACCCAGTTGGTTTGAGAAGGACTAACAAGCAACAGCTGAAGCACCTGGGCTTTGTACTGCTTCATCAGCATCATCCCTTTTTTTTGGACTTGCATCACTCCCTGAAATCCTCCTCCACCTTTTAATCGATGCACTGTTGTTTCTTGAATTGCCTCCTCCTGTATGAATCTCCACTCTTGCTGGAGACAGATGACCAGGGCCTGCCACAAGAGACAAAGACTCTCCTCCATTCTACACCTACGGTGGATCAATGCTGACACTGCAGCAGTCAACCAGCTCCCCATATGCAATACATCTTAAATACTCTTTGCTAACTCTCTTTTGACCTGGCACCACCTTACAAGCCCAAGCACATGAAGCACCCTGCTGTGGAGTAGTTCTTCTATAAACAATTGAGGCACTAGGGCAGGAAAGCCAATGGTGCCCCAAGTTCAAAGTTAGAGCATTCCTTCATGCACAAGGATACGCTTCTCCCCACAAAGCGGTACACATGCCCTCCCCACATCTCAACATGACAAACCCTTGGCAGCACCATTCTTTGTAGAAAACTACAGATTTTGTCTTTTTAGACGATACGGAGAGAAACAAAGCCTTCTGGTGCATTATCCTTGCCACACCCCAACAGCTCGTTGGTACAGGACTGTGACATTAGCTTAAGTTGGGACATGAGGAGGGCAGTTTGAAGAGGAAACATGGTTTTACCACCCTCTTTTGGCAGGGTTGTGATACTGGTCTATCGTAAAGGACAGTTTCACCTGAAAAGATTGTGAACTATCTGCATGGGGCCTCTGGGGAGTAGGGGTGCAAGGCTGTGAGATTAGAGGCTTGGGACTAACACCACCTCAGGGTGACTGAATCTGGTGCTGAGAAGAGCACCCACCATGCTGTACGGCTCTCCAGGCAGCGGCGATGGTACAGGGAGGGCAGGGAAGAGGTGTCCTTGCCACAGTGGCTCACCCTCTGAGGCAGACCCAGGGCCTACAGCTCTCCCACAGTGCCAACTGAAAGCATGTGCCATCTGCTTTTCCTCCTCTGTTGGAGAGGAAGAGGTGGGTAGGAAAAGGGTTATTCACACCTAAAACAAACAAAACCCGTTATTTATCACAGTCAAAGTTTTCCCAACACTTCAAGAAAGCGACCAAACTAAAACTTCAGAGATGAAAATGTCACAGATACCTGCCCCATAGATTTTACTAGACCCAAAATAGCTGCCAAAAATCCACCTCTCCTCCTTCTGAGGTGAGGGCGGGGGAATATATCCTTTCTTTCTTTGTTTTGCATCTTTTGGAAACTATTCTGGGAAGATTTATTATTTATAGTTTTTAATGACAAAAAGAATTCCATCTCTCCATTCCTCACATTCTCATTAAATTACAAATTCTCTGGCCCTTCCCAACCAGAGCTGCTCCACACTGAACAGCCACTGCATCACCAACACACCCCTAGAACTTCACAGCTCTCAGTCAGACAGTGCATAGCCCAGAAAGAAATACATAGTAAGAGCCAAGTATTTGTAACTGAGCCATCAGCAAAGCCTGCTTGTTCTGCAGAGATAACAGCCATGGGCAGACCTACTTGTTTGTCCATGGACCCAGAGTTTTATCAATATGGGTGAGTTTCCTTCCCCACATCATCCCTATCCTGTCATGCTGAATTTACTTGCTGAGAATTATATTATTTGGATTTTGAATTTTAGTCCACTGTAATGCACTGATGCTGTCAAGGGCTCTGAGTCTTGTGTCTTCGGGTATCATACATAACAAGATCTCTGTCCTTCACAGAACAAACTTGTTCCTCACACTTGCCAGACAGATGCCAGGGTAGAAACAGCAAAACAAGAAAAACCTACGTGCTAACATCTCCTGGGTGAGGAAATCCTTCTAGAGTGGCAGACCTTTGCTTGTAAAATGCACATGGATTTTAGCTTCTGTTTTAGTGATTTAAGGCATGGTCAGAATTGATGGTTATTATTTCTTTCTGATCCTGTATGACTTCTTACTTCCAGGCCTATATTTATCATTTGAGATATCCTGAGTATTTCCTTGTACCTGCTCAGAACTTGCAAAATGTAAATAAAACAAATGAAAACTGCTCAGCACCACAACAGAAACACAGCCTCTTGCAGGATCTGACCCAACTTCACCTTTAGTATGTGTATGTACTCTGGAATATTTTTCTTCCTGTGCCAAATAAATGTTGCTTTTAAATAATGCTGCTGCTTCTTTTACACTGAATCAGACATAAGACTGCATGCATTAAAAGCAGGAACATGTTTCCTAAGGCCCTTTTGGAGGCGACATCATTGACAAAACCCTGTTCCCCTGAGCACACAGACTCACGTAAGAAGACTGTTTCCATACACCTTATTTCTAGGCTCTGAACCAGAACTCAGCTAAAAAGCTCTTGCTCTCTCTAGACTTCTGGTCAAGATCTGCTCCTGCTGTTGGTGCAGCTCAGTGGGACATTTCTTCAGTGCCACTCTCCATCTCTTCCTGCTGCCACTGCTACAGACGTAAGCCTTCACAAAAAAAACCACAAGCCTAATCCACTGACATACCCAACACTGTAATTTCAACTATCCAACTCTGCAAGAGATCTTAGTGCATTCCTGTATGAATAACAAGTATGTCACGTATCAATTCAATCAAGAATAATTTTTAATGATTCCCTCTTTAATCAAGGGGGGTAACCTCAGCCCTGGTGCTTTTGCCTTCCCGTGTCACATAGTACCTGCAAGCACAAGTAACATCCCTACTACTGCTCCCTGCAGCCTTACATCCCTCGGGACAGCAGTCTCAAAGATAAGAATACACCAGCTGAGCTTGACATCAACAGCAGAAATACAGTTTGACTCCTGTGCACACCTACTGGGGTGTTTCCTCGTCAATTCCCCTTCAGTCACGTGGATGCAGAACATGCCTACCAGCTGCTGGGAACAGCCAATGCCTGAGACAGCCCCCGAGCAGACACGCTCTCATCATGGCTGTGACTGTCCTAGATCACCTCTCCACAGCTTTACTCCCTGCTTAAGGCAGCCACCTTAAATTCTCCTCAGATTGCGATTAATTGTGATTAACTTTGACTGTCAGAGCTAGCCCAAGTTTATCCTCTCACCACTACATCTGTCTGACACAACATAACTGAGGCTAAGTTTACAACAACTTGGGCACTTTCTCCTACTTTCTTTCCCAGAGTTGCAATGTATCACGACTTCCTCTACATGTTCTTCAAGTACTTTCACCTCAGTACAGGTTATGCAAATATTCCTTGGTAAAGGCAGGAACACTGCAAGATGTTCCAAGGAATCCAGTTCTTTTTTCCAGACACCACACAAGATACTTTGGGCCCTTTGCTCATGCCTGAACAGGAGAGGAGCTGGGGCATTTGTAGCACCGTCTTTGGCCGCTGTTTGGGTTTGGAGGGGGTTGCAAGGTGGATTAGATGGAGGAAGCTGCCACGAATATAAAGCAGTTTCTACTTGCAAGTGGTTTTCATTTACTGACTCTGCTCTTTGAAAGCATGTTTTGTACGTTGCCAGATACAAGCTATTAAACATACCATCCCTTTAGTATGATCTTATTCAACAAGTAGACAAGACACAGGCTCTTAGATGAAACCAACTAGCTAAAAAAGTCATTCAGCAAAACTGAAGCAACAATATTTACCCACTGACTGCAGATCCTGCGATGCAGTAAGTTGTAACAGAAAGCTGCAGAGCAGGAGTTACACCTACAGAAAATAATCCTATGGCAGAGAACACAGAAGATGCTGTCATTATCAGGAAGCCATGTTGTGACCCCTACTGCACACACACCTTGCTTTCTACTCCATCCAGAGTACCTTCTGAGCAGAGGATGCTGTACGTTAGCATTTTACTACCCTGAACAAAACCTACATTTCTAGCAGATTCACAGATGCCCTTAATGTCAAAATACATGGTATTAAGCTTAAGGCAGCCAGTCTCAGACTACCAAGACTTTCAGCATATCTTAAATATTCAGTGTACATTTCTGGGATACGTAAGGCTTTTTTATTATTATTTTTAGAACATATCTTTTAATGCCAAAACGTAACAACCACTATGAAATTTTCGCTTAAATGTATTCTGAATACCATTGCAGACACAGCATACAAAGATCATCCTACAGACAGACAGGTACACAGGTCATCAGATGTGCCAAAGGAAGTTTACTACTTCTCTTTTTCTGGACTGACACAGCTTTTAGCATTTAGTCATTTTGGCAAGTAACTGTGCCGTTAAACAAAGGCAAAAGTACATGTATACTTGAACAGACTTGTCGGAACCTAAAATTAGCTCTTTTCACAACCAAAAAAAGGCTCATTCCACCGTAACTTCAATGAATGTGTCCAAAACAATGCCGATAACATGCACCTCGATCATCTACGTTCCTCTAACCTTGTAAATATTACAGATGTTCTTTTCATAAAAGGCACATTTGGCAGCTACTGAAGTTATCATGCATCTGGGACATTTTTCCCCCTTTCCAACTTTTCAATCATCTGCTACGTGATTTCACACTTGCATGCCAGGAAGTCAAAAGAAGCGACTTTCTCTTTCCTTTGTTTGCCCTATAATGCCGCAGCAGTTGACAACTCAATTCACTGTTTTTTCTTAAAGGCAAAGGGGAAATTTGCTCACAGTTGACAGAAAAATGCACTTAAAGGTGTTGTTTTAGTTTTAAAGGAAAAAGGCATGGAATTTACAAACTAAGTTAAAAGCACTTTTGGCTTCACAACTATATTGGGCCACATATTTCCCTCCTTAACGAATATGAGCTTAAAAGGTTCCAGCCCACGCATCACCTGCGTTTCAAAGTTATAACTCAACAACTAAGAAGGGTATTTCACACCAGGGGGCACCTATAAGACTTTTCAAACTTTTTAATATCATCTTAAAACAGCCTTTTTGACTAAGCTCCTACTTGCTGTCTGGAAAGACATTAGCATTCAGGAGAAAGTCAAGGAAGGATTTTTACATCCTGCAGCTAAATGCACTGCTCATGGCAGCAAAACATTAAGAAATGTTTTAACTTTCTTGTAATTTTGTAATAGAAATATTCACGAATGAGGGTTTTTTTCTAGTTGAGCTTGAATTGCAGTAATACTAAAAATACCAGTAACAGACACTGCCTTAGTAAAATGCCACACTAGCAACTGGACAATAGCCACAAAGAAGTGAACTGACGCTAATTATAACACACTGGCTTCTCGACACAGACTGCTGAGATGCAAATTTGTGCAAGCATTTCTTCAGGTTGAAAAAAGCTTCCATGTATATAACAAAACCCTCTCCCAGAAGTACAATAATCTACTGACCTCAGTAGTGGTAACTCCAGTGACACCACTGCATTTGAATCAAAACCCAACTGAACAGAAAGCCTGATTTCAGATATACATTAAAAATAATTAAACATCCAGCAATTGTCAGCCTAAACCCTGAAGTACTTAAATCCAATGCACTGGCATAGATTTATTCTTACTGAGACAGACCTCTCCCTCCCTGATTTAAGAGGGGCATATTAGAGAAACAGGTTAGAGATGGTTTCTTGAGAAGGGAGCACTCAAACCTTCCATGGTATGGATCCGTAAGTAGGACAATATTCTCTGCTAGCAGACAGTTACAGAAAACCTTTGCCTGAGGTGCTAAATGTCATGACAGGTACAGGTAGCTTGGGTCACCAGGCAGCAGAGAGCTGACTTTCCATACAGCACGCTGAATGGAAGTAAACACACCGAGCTTGCAATACTGGCACTTCCAAAGTCTCAGAGAGTTTCTCGTGGGCTAATACACAACCATGGCATTCTCTCTGGAAGAAAATGAACAAACCCAGATGCTGCTGCTCTAGACTACATATGAAGTAGAAATCTTGAGGTGACACAGCACAAATCGTTAAGTACCACACCTATAAAGTTTTGCTGACCTCTGTAACTGTTCAAGCACTTCATTTTCCTACTGGGCTGGCACATTTTGCTGTTGTTTTGGCTGACTTAGAGCCACATATCAGGCACTCTAGAGATATACAGCAACTCACCCAAGCCAGCTGCTAGCCTCCACGCAAGCATGTTTCTTTGTCCAGGAGGCCACCTCATCATCCCAGGCCACACCAGAACATCCAATGTCATTTACCCAGGAGCCAGATAGCATTGTAAAAATTATTTCATTTTCCATGTGAAAGTATTGTCGCTAATGCAAACATGGTCCAAATAAAAAGTCATTGTAGATTAAATAATCATTAATGCAAATGAAACTGTCATGAGACAAACCAGGGGCTTAGAAGTTGTACTCAAATCTCCTGTCCTAAATGCAACAGTTTTTTTCTCATTCTTCCTTGTTTGCAGCTGAGTCGACACCATGATTTATGCACTGTATGACTGACCCGTTCTGCTGGGCTCCAAAGCACATTTAAGCTACGTTCTTGCACATTGGCCATTATCACCTGTTGTCCAGGTATCCCAACAATAAAGGAATTTTATCCTCAAGCACAGAGATGCAAGACAGCATTCTGCCCATTTCACAGAGGAAAAGAGAGGCCTATTGACATTCAAGAAACGTGCTGATTAACAGGATCAATGTGAGATCCCCCTCTTCTAGTGGAGGACTTCACCAACTGATCGTTCCTTTTGCTTGATCTGTCTTGACTACAAATTTATCAAGAGGGAGAGATACAGATCAGAAAGTCTAACTTTAAAGAACTTTCCCTGGTAATCCATGGATGAGCCAATAATTTATATGACATTTCCAACAGTAACAACATTTTCAACATTCATGTTGCTTACATCTGAAGAACCAATAACCTAAATCACGCCTCCTATAGCTTGAGGGTTTTTACCAAGATCCCATTTAAGAACGTTCTCCTCTGAAGCGAAGGTTTAGAGATCTTCATTTTTTTCTTCTTTGACCAGAAAAATGTTCCAAAGTAAAGTTGTTAAAGACATCAAAGAAAGAACACAACTGACACATTTCAACATTTGACCATGATGAAAACTGCTGTTTTTGTTGACGGAATTGGAACACTTTCTGAAATGTAAAGACCACACAAAAGGATCAAGGTGCATTGCTCAATGGCATTGCAGAAAGCATTAAAAAGGTAATTTCTATCATCATTCTACAACACCATCCCTAATGACACAGTTTTTTAAGATGCATCCTGCTTCCAAAGAAGAAATGTGATAGAATTTTACTTTGACCCATGAGCCATATTAACTGTAGATGAGATACTTCACACTTCACAAACATACCGTAGTGGAGATTATAGAGCTTCTTTTCTTCAAGAACTGGCATGCATTACTGTCAGTATTGTCTAGAATTGAACAGTACACAGGTTTATGGATAATCCATGTCATGATACTTATGCCAGTACATGTTCTGTCATGTGTATTTCAAACACAGAAAGCTTCTGTAAAGATTAATATAAGTTTGAATTTCCCTAGCAAGTGGAATATAAGAGGTTTGAGGAAATTTTGTAATGCGTAATAGTTCACTTTGGGAGTAAGCTAGCTTCTCAAATATTACTAAATTATTACTTTGATACACATGCCAAAACCGACTTCTATTTAGACTCTTACAACTCAAGTACATCGACAGAACTAGGAAAAAAATGTACCACAACGTGTGCTTTATACCCTTCAGTGCTTACCTGAAAAGCTGAGTTGTACATTTGTCTGTGTAATAATTTAACGTATGTCAGCCAAACATATCTGTATCTTTATTTCAATTAAATTAAAAACAATCTGCAAGTATATTTATGCAACATTCACTATATACACATGATTTATGCAACTGCAAGGCAATTCTATGTATGCTGATTAATCTATTGTTAGTAAAACATGACAATAGCTATGGAAGTTGGCCAGTGAGTGCTCCTTTTCACAAGTGACTCTTTTCATGGCATGACTGAAAAAGAATAGCTACTAGCCATGAAATGGATTATCAGTAAACCTTAAAAAGAACATGACATAACCTAGCAGAGATTAACAGTCTTCTAAATGTAGTAGTATATTTACTTCAGATGATAGTGCTGCCTTTTTTTAAAAATTTGCTGTTGTTTCAACGATGTAAGACTTTCATCTGCTCTATCTAAAGAAAGCAATAATTAGACATTATGCTTCCTGGCAAAAATTTATTTTTGAACTGGCACCATAATATTTCAGAAAATAATAATAAAGTACCTCTTTGGTGAAGCCTAGGTACCCCCTACTACTCATTGTAACAACTTGTAAACAGGACCGCAATACAGTGCTATGCCTTAATTCTAACTCGGTTAGGTACCACAGATCTTCCTCACAGTCCTTCTCATAATTTTAGGAAAGTATTTTAAAGCAGGGAGTAAAGCAAAGGAAAATTAAGAAGGATATAAAGTTCCCTGTTTGAGATTTAAAAAAAGTGCATAATGTTTTCATTCCAAAAACTGTGCCACTGTATGGAACTGATGGATACAAGACTGTTTTCCTTCCTGTACTGGGCATTATAGATCATTACACAAACACAGTCTCTGCTCATTGGCCAAAGAAGTCCCTCAAGTCTGGTTTCTGGTACAATCAGTTGTCCAATTATCTTAGAACAATGTCCTGCATACTAAAAGAAGAATAGCAAGTTAACCGGTTTTTCACTAGAATGTCCATTTTTGCAATTCCATTTCTGTACACTGCATTTCCAATCCATTGGAGAGTTTTTAGTGTTTGGCATACACATCCCAACTCCTTGGCACCACCAGGTTCAGTGCATCCATTGCCAGCAACAGACGTAGCACCAGGAAAATGTGACTCCCAGCGCAGGGGACAGTTCAGGAGGAGTGGGCATTCTCCAGCAAGGGCGGTCCGTCTCGATGCATCGATGGGTGTGTGTGCTCCCTTTTGTAAGTTTTTGGAGGAAGCTTTGGGATATGTTGAGAAGTGCTTTGTCGTGGAGGAACAGGTGGTCCAGCAACAGAATGGAGGTCCACATCTTGTTGTATCAAAGGCGGTGATGGAAGATGCCTCCGCGCTACATGTGGGGAAGGTGTCTGAGGGGGAGGGGGAGTAAACGGAGAGGGACTGTTTGGGAAAAAGGTGTTACCAAGTTCGCTTTTTCTCCCCAGTGGTGGAGGTTGGAGGTGTAGTGGTGAGCTAGAGAAAACATCTGGAGTTCGCACAGGTTCTCGTGGTGGTAACACAGGAGGACTTTCAGGGGGGTCAGAGATGCAGGTCCGGTCAGGCACTGAGTACCTTGGTGAATACACTTTAGAGGTTGGTTGCCTAGGAGGGATTGCTGGTGGGCTGTCCAGGTGCGCAGAAGTAATCTGAGGTACGCAAACATTTCATTCAATAAAACTTTAGAGTGGCAGCAAAAAACAAGACCCTGCTGTGAAATGGGAGCAGAGCTCCTGCCCTGCAGATTGCTCTATGCGGTTAAGCAAAAGACACAGCAAGCAAGTGCACAATGAAGATGAAGAGTAAGGAAGCAAAAGGGAGTGGCGGTGCCTGAAACAAACATGTTTCTCAGCGTGATACAGACAGAAAAGACAAACGGACCAGATGTGCAGGAGCGGAAAGCATGGGTGTATCAATACGTGACTTAACAGCAAGGGATGCAGGGAAGAAAGATGCACTGAGAGGGGAAAAAGGCAAGCCAAAGAATGATCAGAGAAATAGTTTCCGTGCTGGTTCTGGATCTGCCTGCTGGGTAGGTCTGGGTATCTTCCCCTGCCGCCCCAGTAACAGGCACTTAGGATGGGTAATAGCACCAGATATTTCTCCAAGAAAATGTGGAAAAGGGAGAGGCACATGATGCTGAACAGAGGAAAAAATGAACTATGCTCAGAAGATGGAACTAAGTAGACATGATTACTGAAGGGAATGGTTCCCAAGCTGCAGCCCACAATGACAGTTTCCACCGCCTTACTATGTTTATGATGTTTTCAATTGCATTTTGATAGGAACACAACACATTAAAGTCTGCTGGCTGACAGCAGAGTCACCTGTAGTCTGAAAAGGACATCTTGCTGAAAGGACATGCAGAAGCCCTCTCTAAAGCCAAAGATATACAAAGTAATTTTGAGTGGAATTTTCAAATCTACCCAATTCTCTGAAGCCATCAACCAACTCCCGCTGAAATCAAGAGAAATTTGACACTGTCTGCAGCAAAGGCTAGATCGGATCCCAAATGTTAACGGAAAATGCAGCAATGGCTGAAGCAGGCAGACAAGACAGGTAATGAAGGGAAAGCACTGAGCACCACAGCATCAAGGGTCAAATATTCCAATGAACCTTTTCAGGGGACTAAGGTATATTCATCACCTTCCATCATTATTTTTCAGTTCTTTACCCTGACAAATACATCCCAAAATGATGCTCCGGGACAATTATTGCAGATGGAAACATCTACCTGAAGCTTCAAGTTCTAGCAGACAAAGTGAGAGCCTAATCACAGTGAATTTGTAGGCAGGACAGGAAGACATTCTTAATCCTAAATTTAGGTCTCATCTGTTAATTCACTGGTTTGGGATCAGGACATAGTAAGGCTGAGCTGTGCAGGCCTGAAATACATGGCTGCTTACTGTTTCACATACAGTTGTTAAAAAATACACATATTATCTTTAAGAGTTCCTTTTCTATCATACCCTTCCCTCTTCTCCCAGAAAAACGCCCGTTTTTTGTCTTACTTACTTTTGATGGGGAGGATTCAGCTGGGGCAGACTCCGGTCTTCTTCGAGGAGGAACTGGAGGGGGAACATGAGCTTCATCTGAATTTTTGGTAAAGTTTATGGATGACACAGAAGCAGATCCTAGTGGGCATAAAAAGAAAAATCCTGATAATGATGAACTTTTGTTCAACACGGTATATTTCCCTTAGCATTGTCAATAAAGATATCATTAAAGGCAGCATGCTTTTACTTTAGTAAATTACTTGTTTGTAAAAAGCAGCATGGAACAAGAAGGTGTTAAAGAAATATACAGCTAAACAACCCTCTATCTTGCACATCCCAAACAAACTGCTTTTCTGAGCTGCAATCATCTGTGGCCACCAGTTCCTGTGCTTTCTTAAGTAATCCTTAAGACCAAAACCCACACCACAAAGTTGTCCTTGTAACACAAAAGCACTAAAACAATATCCTGAACCTGAAGTCAGTGGGTCAATCCAACAATGAAGAAATATCTTCTCATGAAGAAGTATTTGGGAGACCTAGCGAGGACACTCAGAAGTGCCACTGCTCTGCTAAGCAACCTTTGCTTTTTAGCAAGTCACTTCACCCCCTTGTGGCAACCAGCTCAACAGGGCACTAACCTTGTATTTCCTTTGACAGCCCTCCTACATGTACAATATGAAGTATTGAAAGCATACCATATAGTATAAGCTTCCTTGTATGTTAAGACAGAAGAAAAATAGGTGCTGATTGGTCCTGATGCATTTATAGCAGGGCAATACTGATTTTAAGACATTCAGGAAAAACATCCGCATACCCTTAAGCCAATTTGCAATAGCAGACAGCAAAATAAGGCATCCGCAGAACATTCATTTCTATTCTTATGGGTCACCATCGAACAGGTACTCACTGAATACATTCAACACATATATATATATGGCAGCAAATCCCACAGCTGTTTAGGACATACATGAGCAAGAAAGATATACCTCTGCCTTTCTGTTTTGACAGTTTGTCCAAAGAAATGTAATACCCAGCATGTCTAATTCTGTTCAGTTTCTCCCTTTACAGTGAAAACTTATAATAAAAATGGAGTAAAATGCACCCAAAGTTTTTGCCACTGCAAGGAGACTAAAGTGGCTATAGAGACAGTCAAGACTAAACATGGTTTTACCTGTTTAAGACCACAAAATCTAATACACAGTATTGGCAGACTATCCATTTTCACCTACTTGCATGAAAAGGACTGGAAGGATCTGAGTCAAATACACTGCAGGCATCTGTTGTACTCGAAGTAGCAGAAGCAGGGGGTGGGGTCAAAGGTGTTCGTGGAGAGTTTGGTGCAGATGCTGTGGTTTCGGTCTCACTCTCTGGGATGCGACTGTAACTAATTTTTCTTGGCTCCTGTTGCAGGGGCGTAGGATGTCTCATGGTACCTGGCCTTGGATTAGATGGGCGAACACCTGGGGACTTGAGAGGATAGTTGTACTTTTTGGGCTGAAATGACAAAACAGAAACAAAGCGTCACACAAAATCAAAACACACCAAACAAAATCAAAATGCCAAATAAATCACCTCTCTCTGAAAGACAAATGTAAGCATTTGGGAGGGGGGGGGAGAATACTAACAAATCTTGGTGGAGGCTTGACATTTCGTGGCTCTATCTCTAGGGACTTGTTGAACAGATAATCTGTAAATTCTGTCTCCATGCTGTTTCCCATTGGATTCAGGTTTTCAAAAAATCTCTGAAATAGAAGAAGGTAAAAAAAATTACATCAGCTAAGCTATTTCTTTGGTGCTTGTTTCTATTGCACAAGTGATCCCAACTGCTCCATAGAAGAGAGAAAATGTTCAAGTCAGAAGCAGCAATAGATTTTTAAGTTAGTAAATGCTTGTTGCCAGCCCTCTGGTGGACATTCCTAGCGCTATGCTTGACCTGAAGAAACAACTGTGCTAGTACCATAAATATTTTCTGCAGTGCAAAAAGCAGACCAGGTTAGCTTGAGCACCCTCAGAAGTTGTACAGCCCATCTCTACATTGATGCAGGGGAAGACTGCTCTCAGAACACATTCTGTCAAACCCTGAGGAGAAAAAAAATACCAAGAGAAAATCTTGCAGTCTCTTAAGATAAACAGTCCTATGGTTCTTTGAGAATACATAGCTGAAAATACATTTAAAGAAAAAGGAGAAAGAAAAGCAAGCAGAGGACTGCTTAGGGAGGAACACACAAACCAAGGAGAACAAGCACACAAGGGGACAAAACTGTGAGCATCATCACCAATACATGAAGTAAATGCAGTGTTATCAGGTAAACCTGAAAACGTAAAGGAAGAATAACAGAGGAGGAAAAAGACAACTGGGCTCACTACAGGCCAGTGACAAACAAAGGCAACTGAGTGAAGGACAGTGAGAATCTGGCAGTTTCTGTTACTGTTAACACTGACCAGTAAGATCTATCTACCAACACTCCAACAGCTGAAATTAAAAAAAAAAAAAAAAAAAAAAACAAGAACACAAAAACAAAACTATCAACCCCCCCCCACCAAATTGCAAGCATTGAGCTTTCTGCCTTCTCTTACAGACGACAGAGATTTTATGGCAAGCCTTCTGCTCATCTCTGATTCAGTCTCTATCAGCTGATGTTATCACGACAGAAGTACCTCAATGTGTGGACACATGGAAATAATGCCACTTACCCTGATGTCAAATTCTACTCTTAAACAGTATGGCTGGTTCTGGTACTGCTGTATCTCTCCTGTTATTTCAGCTACCTTTCTTCTCTTGCTGAAGTTTATAAGTTCTTTCCCATGTCGCTTTAGAAATTCAGGGTTGCCTTCTTCTGTTTTCAAAATGTTAGTTAAGTAAATTCCTAACGAGAACACAAAAGAGATTCTAAATATGTAATACAAAACAAGTGGGAAGGCATATGGCTGGAATACAAAGAATTCTTAAAGAACTTAATTTGTGGATTTTAATTACTTAGAAAAATTTTCAGTTGGGGTCAATAAGTCACAGCTCATTTTCAAATAAGGCAGTAATTTAAATATTTTAATATGCCTTCTTGTGAACTCTGACTTCTGCATCAAAATCTCAAGGTTTATGTATCCTCCCATTGTTTAGGAACCTCACACAACTGAACACTACTAGCAATTTGCAAGACAAGACTACACTGAACTGAACTGCTTTCTCTCAACTATTCTGCTGGAACTCAGCTCTATTCCACCAGAGATCCCAGCTAAGCCCAAAAAAAGTATTTCTGAGTTTTATTCTTCTGTTCCACTCCTGCCCTCATAATTACATCAAATCATGATGATTAGAGAGAGGAGTTCATCTCAAGTTCATGAACGACCTAGCTGGAACTGTCATACGACTCTTCTGACCACAGCTTGAGAAGTAAATAGAACTATTCATGTGTCATCATGCTAACCTCTAGTCATCTCTGAAGCAGGACAGAAGGTTTCTTAGCTAACCTTATCTTTCCTTGAAGAGCTCTGGAGTTTATGTTTCCCAAATTTGTGAAAGGCCAAAAAAGCTATCAACACCATTTTCTTTCAACTGTGAAGTCTGTGCTGGACAAGTACAATGTACTGTGAATGAGAACTGCAGCAAATGTCCAAGCAGCAGCAATACCTTTTGCCTAACTTCATAATTTGCTAAACTTCAGAAATTCCAAGCATTCTACTTGAAAGAACTCCTCAGTCTGATGATCCAGAACAGGGTTCTTTACCAAAATCTATTTTTATTTCTTGAAGTTCTCTGGGAGTATGTGGGCATGTTCCCTTCTTACCTGCTAGTAAATATTTCTAACGTGCCCACCTTCCATTTAACTCACAACATTTCAAACTGCATTTAAAGAAAAAATGAATAACTATGTAATTAAGATATTCCAGGTATACTTATTCTTGCCACAAATAACATATGCAATTATTAGTCAATTTAACATTTCTTTCACATACAGGCAATTAACAATTTCCTTTACACAATCAGTCCTGCTGCTAGTTTAAGCAAGCCAGGGAAAATGCTTTGATGTCTGGGCAGCTGAAATTCAAACCCGAATATCCTGTTAAAACTGAATTCTCACTATTGTTCATACTTTTGTTTAGTGCCTCAGCTCATAATTTTCCAAATGTTTATGCATGATATAGCTCATTCAGAACCAAACATACTTACCAAAAAAAGGCACACAAGGAGGATTAATGGACCTGAGTTTTGCCAAGTATTTCTTATAGTGATCCTCACTCAGTTCATAAGCTTCTTCCAAAATCTTCTTCTGACGACTTGGAATTTGCTACAGAGAGATGAAACAGGTTATTTGGAAAACCAGTGTAATGGCGTTAAGCCAGCAACAATACTGAGAGTAAGCATCTCCCACTGATATTTAAGTCAGTGACCACAAGGACAGTGCCCCACCATCTCAGGATCTTGCTACCTTTTTCTGCCTTTCTGAAGTGAGGATTGATTTCTTTCTTCTGAAACCCAGAAATAAAAAAACAACTCTTACACCCTAATTGATTTGGTTGTTGGGAGATTTACCTTCCTTGTTCCTTCTTTGAAGGACATGCCTACTGAAAAGGTAAGCTTTCAATGTAGCTAAGGTGTACTGCATTACACTTTCATACCAAAAATGGAGAACATTTCATCACTGTACCTCAAATGTGTGATCCAACCTATACACTGCTGCAGAGTTCATTGCACTGACAATCTCAAGGACGCCATTAAAGTTGTTTAGCTCTTGAAAAACTTGCAGGATCTCAATTATTCGGCTCACTACAATTACTCTTTCCTCTAGGTTTTCTGTTTCTACAATACATCTAAATAAACAAGAACATTTGATTTTGTATTGTAGTGTTGAAGAGTTTTCCATAAGAAAATATTAAGTTGTAACACACATAAGTATGAAAAGTTTATCAAATTATTCAACAGTTCTGAAAATGTTTAGAAGAAAGTTTGCTTTTAAGAATTAAAAGACTAAAAAGCTGAAATCATTATGGTAAAATTATCTCAGGGACCAGCTGTAGCATCTAAACACTACTTAAACTGAAATTCTCCCAGAACCAATTTTTTCACAATATACTTCTGAAAGTACTGTACATGTCCAGTAACGGACTAGGTGCATATTTTAGGAAAGTCACTTACTTTTCAAACCACAAAGTGAGGTTAGTTGTATGCCTTATCATTTTGAGAAGGTTAGGAGAATTAATTTCTTTATCTTCCTTTGTCCACACACTTCCAACTAGTTCAGATGGCTGCACAGCTCTAAAAAAAAGTAGATGCATGTATCAAAAAATGTAATCACAAGTGTGAAAGAAGATACTATTTTTCCAAATCCTCTTCATTTCCAGGGAATTTGAAATTAATATTTGGAACTGAATTCTTAAGGTATCAATTCTGTGATCTTAGGCTCACCACATGACTCAAGTGACTTATATTTCTGTGCTTCTTTTCTAGCGTGTAAATATTTCTTAACTGATATGACTATTAACCACCTCTGTTCATCTAAATGAAGAATGAA